>NC_072389.2:29582621-29895121 GCF_028885625.2 Pongo pygmaeus | reverse complement strand
TCTCTCAGCTCGTCAAAGTCATTCCCTGTCCAGCTTTGTTCCGTTGCTGGTGAGGAACTGCGTTCCTTTGGAGGAGGAGAGGCGCTCTGCTTTTTAGAGTTTCCAGTTTTTCTGCTCTGTTTTTTCCCCATCTTTGCGGTTTTATCTACTTTTGGTCTTTGATGATGGTGATGTACAGATGGGTTTTTGGTGTGGATGTCCTTTCTGTTTGTTAGTTTTCCTTCTAACAGACAGGACCCTCAGCTGCAGGTCTGTTGGAGTACCTAGCCGGCCGCATGAGGTGTCAGTCTGCCCCTGCTGGGGGGTGCCTCCCAGTTAGGCTGCTCAGGGGTCAGGGGTCAGGGACCCACTTGAAGAGGCAGTCTGCCTGTTCTCAGATCTCCAGCTGCATGCTGGGAGAACCACTGCTCTCTTCAAAGCTGTCAGACAGGGACATTTAAGTCTGCAGAGGTTACTGCTGTCTTTTTGTTTGTCTGTGCCCTGCCCCCAGAGGTGGAGCCTACAAAGGCAGGCAGGCATCCTTGAGCTGTGGTGGGCTCCACCCAGTTCGAGCTTCCCAGCTGCTTTGTTTACCTAAGCAAGCCTGGGCAATGGCGGGCGCCCCAACCCCAGCCTCGCTGCCGCCTTGCAGTTTGATCTCAGACTGCTGTGCTAGCAATCAGTGAGACTCCGTGGGCGTAGGACCCTCCGAGCCAGGTGTGGGATATAATCTCCTGGTGGGCCGTTTTTTAAGCCCGTTGGAAAAGCTCAGTATTCGGGTGGAAGTGACCTGATTTTCCAGGTGCCGTCTGTCACCCCTTTCTTTGACTAGGAAAGGGAACCCCCTGACCCCTCGCGCTTCCCGAGTGAGGCAATGCCTCGCCCTTCTTTGGCTCGCGCACGGTGCGCGCACCCACTGACCTGCGCCCACTGTCTGGCACTCCCTAGTGAGATGAACCCGGTACCTCAGATGGAAATGCAGAAATCACCCGTCTTCTGCATCGCTGATGCTGGGAGCTGTAGACTGGAGCTGTTCCTATTTGGCCATCTTGGCTCCTCCCGCAATTTAGGTTTTTTAAAAAAGAAATTGTAAAAACAAATTTTACAAAAGGCTCTTCTAAGTCCATTAAGAAAATGAAGGCCAAGTATGGGGGCTTAATGCCTATAATCCCAACACTTTGGGAGGCCAATGTGGAAGGATTGCTTGAAGCCAAGAGGTTGAGGCCGGCCTGAGCAACCAGGAGGTTGAGATCAGCCTGAGCAACAAAGTGAGTCCCCATCGCTACAGAAAATAAAAAAAATTAGCCAGGTGTGGTGGCATCCACCTGTAGTCCCTGCTACTTGGAATGCTGAGGTGGGAGGCTGAGGTGGGAAGATGGCTTGAGTTCAGGAGTTTGAAGCTGCAGTGAGCTAATATCATGCTACTGCACTCCAAGCTGGGAGACAGAGCAAGACCTCAGAAAAATAAGATCATGAAAACATTCTCTCTTATCTCCTTCCAGAATTGTTCTAGCTTTCACATTTAGGTATACGACCCAACTTAAACTAATTTTCATTTTTAGGGTAAGATATGGGTAAGGTGTTTTCTTTTTTCCATACAGGTATCCAGTTGCTCTGTTTATTATCCAGACCATCTGTTTCCATCTGAATAGCAGCAGCACCTTTGTGGTAAACCACATGTGGGTCTATTTCTGGATCCTCTGTTCTGTTCCACTGTTCTCTTTGTCCAACCTTCCTCTAATACCAGTCTATCTGAACTACTGTAGCTTCAAAAGAATTCTTGAAATCCTTGAACTTTGCTCTTCTTCATTAAGTATTCTGTTTCTTTCAGGTCCTTTGTCTTTTCATATATATTTTAAAATCAGCTTCTCAATTTCATCTCTTTAAAAAAACTGTTTAGCTATATTTGAATTCATCAAAAGATACGGGAGTAATTGACATCTAAACAATACGAACTTTTCAACTTCTAAACATGGAACATCTTTTCATTTATTTTGGTCTTCTTTCATTTCTTTCAGTAAGGTTTTCTAGCATATTAATCAGAATTCTCCAGAGAAACAGAAACAACAGGATGTGTATATACAGAGAGATTTATTTTTAAGGAATTGGCCTACAAGACTGTGGAAGCTTGTAAGTCCAAAATCTTCAGGGTAGATTGGCAGGCTAGAGACGCGGGGGAGAATTTCAGTCCAAGTTGCAAAGGCGGTCAGCTGGCAGAGTTCCTTCTTGCTCAGGAGAGGCCAGCCATTGTTCTATTGAGCCCCTTCAGCCGACAGGATGAGGCCCACTCACATTATGGGGGGTAATCTGCTTTACTCCCAGTCTATCAGTTTTGGTTAATCTCAACAAAAACCACCTTCACAGAAACATCCAGAATAATGCTTGACCAAATAACTGGACACTATGGCCCAGCCAAGTTGACTATAAAATTAGCCAGTGCAAGTCCACCCCTTGTCATCTGGGCAGCTATACACATCTCCTTAAACCATACTTAATTTCCAAACAAAGATGATAACAAGGCCATCTTTCACCTATCATAATTGTCCTGCATACAACCAAAAATGCACTAACTCCCTCCCCAAAAGAGTATGCAACGTCCTCAGGTGATGCTTATGCCTCTCGATAGCCTGCAACTTAAATACTATGATGTAAAGTTAACAATACAGTCATGTACCATATAATGACCTTACGGTCAAGAACAAACCTCATATACAACCATGGTCCCATAAGATTATAATACTTTATTTTTACTCTACCTTTTCTATATTTAGATATGTTTAGATATACACATACTGACAAGGGTGTTACAACTGCCTATGGCATTCAGTACAGTAACATGCTATACAGGTTTGTAGCCTAGGAGCAGTAGGCTGTACCATATAGCCTAGGTGTGCAGTAGGTGTACCATCCAAGTTTGTGTAAGTGCACTCTACAATGTTTGCATAACAATGAAATCACCTAATGAGGCATTTTTCAGAACATATCCCAGTCATTAAGCAACACATGACTATACTTAAATACTATGATAAAAAGTCAATAAGAGGATAAGAGAGGGAAGAAATGAGGTATTTTCTAAATATACACACACACAAACAAACATATTCATAACAAAATAAGGATGAAATATTCATAACAATTAACAATTCTGGTTTCTGGAACTGGTCACGTGATCATAGCTGGTGCTTACAGCTACCTTCTTCTACTACCATTCTGTATCGCCTTTACCCTCAGCTGGTTGTGTTTTTATACAGGGTAGAGTGATCCAAATCTTAATTCCCGAAGTGTCTGAGCCATTAGTAGTCCTGCCTGGATTGGGTTGGTGTCGTTTTCCATTGACTTTAACCACAGGGCATGGTAACACTAAGAGACATCCTAAAGGAGTTCCTGTATTCTAGACATACTCTTTCTTACCTCCATTGTGGAGTAGTACTCCAATTTCTGCTTGATAGTGAGAATCAACCACCCCAATCACCACAGTAACTCCCTTATTTGCCTACTGATTCAGAGACCTGAGGACTCCAAAGTGGCTGGGCAGCTGTCTTCTAGTTCATTGGAATCATTTTTATGTCTCTTAGTGGGAGCCTTTTTTCCCTTTGGAACTAAGACCTTTATGCCAACAGAGTATAAGTTCACAGGAACAGGAGGCAAAAATTTTGCTGGGGAGTCAATAGGAGTAATAGGGAATAGTACAACTCCCATTTCTACTTACACCCTGATTCCTACCCATGAACCTGTCATAGAAACAGCACCATATATTAAATACTGATTCAGATCATATACAGCCTCCTGGAGAACCTTATGCTAGCCCTGCAAGGTATTGCCAGAAGCAATGCTGGGTGGAATACCATGATGGTGGATAAGGCATTCTATAAGTCCATGGATGGTAGTTTTGGCAGAAGCATTGTGTGCAGAGAAGGCAGATCCATTTCCAGGGTAAGAACCTATTCCAGTGAGGACAAAACACTGCCCTTTCCATGATGGACATTGCCCAAGTGTAATCAACCTACCACCAGGCAGGCTGGCTGATCGATCTCCCTGGGGAATGATGTCATTCTGTGGATTCCGTGTTAGTTTCTGCTGCTGGTAAATTAGGCACTCAGCAGATGCTGTAGCCAGGTCACCTTTGGTGAATGGAAGTCCATGTGACTGAGCCCATGCATAGCCTCCATTCCTGGCACCATGGCTACTTTGTTCATGAGCCCACTGGGCAATGGCTGGGATGGCTGGGGAAAGAGGCTGACTGCTTTTGTTTTGTCTGTTTATTTTATTAGTTATTGAGAGAGGTAAGTTAATATATCAACTCTGATGTGGATTCATCTCTCTCTTTAGTTTCTGTAAACTTTTGTTTCATATATTTTAAAATTATAATATTAGGTGCATACAAAGTTAAAGTTGTTATGACTTCCTTTTGAATTTACCTACTTACCATTATGAAATGTTATAATCTATCTCTCAGAATATCTTTAACTTTGAAGTCTATTTATATTTTAATTAATATTAATGTCACCATGACAGATTTCTTTTGATATGTGTTTGCATGTTTTTTCATCTCTTTACTTCATCCTATCTATAAATGTATATTTGAAATATGTTCCTTACGAATAACATATAGCTTGGGCTTTTAAAAATATCTGACTCACTTTGTATTTTAATTGGTGTATTTAGTCCATTTATGTTTAATAATATTATATAACTGATCTGGTTTGTTTGTTTATCATTTTGCTATTTGTTTTCTATTTGTCCTGAAATTTATTTTCTTTTTTCTCTGTTCCTGCCTTCCATTATATTAATCAGGTATTTAAAAAATATTCTGTTTTATCTTATCCATTAGCATTTTGTTATACTTATAACAAAATGTTATAGTATACTTTATCTTATAATGCACTTCTATCTTATCTATTAGTATTTTATTTTTTTGCTATAAAAGATTAGTATCAATCTTTTCATCATTACACTAGAAATTACAGAATGCACTCTTACCTTATTATGGTCTGCCCTAAATTAGTATTTTAACACTTCCCCAATGGTCTGATAACCATGCAACAATTTAACTCCATTTACCATCCCCTCCTTTTTTGCTTTTGTTGTCATGTATTTTATTCCACATAAATTATCAACTTCATGAAACATGTTTATAGCTCTTTTTTAAAGAATAGATTTTACAATTTATACATGTATTTACTCTTTCCAGTGCTGTTCACTTCTTGAACGTCTATCTCTCTGTAAAGATGTAGATGCTTGAGACAGTGGGATCCCTCCAGGACAATAAGGAGAGAGATGTGGCCAGTATGTGGCACACTGAAAGATCCTGAGAAATTATGGACCTGCAGAACCAGCCCTGGGACTGCCAGCATCCAGGCTTGTCATTGAGTAAATCTGTCTACTCCTTTGTGTTACCAGTCACTAAAATACCTAAGCTAATGCTCCTACACTACCATTCTCGCAGTTATATCCAATCTCAAAATATGGGTCATTTAGATTCTTCTATTTCTCTCTCTCCCCCAACCCATCACCAAGTATTGATGCTGGGGGTTTTGCCTCCATCCTGCCTCCCACAGCACTCCTTTATTTCCATAGTTACACCAGACTAGAGTCTGGACCCAAGTACCTCTTTTCTGACACTTTCAACAGCCTCCTTGCTCTTTTCAGATTTCTCCATGAAATCCATTCTACATTCTAAGATTAATGTCTCTTTAAATATGGCATTCATCTTCAAACCAGCAGTTCTAACTTTCTGGTCTTAGGAACCTTTTACATTTCTAAACTTATTGAGAATGACACGAGCTTTTTTTGGTGAGTTATACCTTTTGATATTTATCATATCTACAAATTAAACAGAAAAATGTTTGAAGTATACTTACTAAGTCATTTAAAAATACTGAGAGTAAACCCATTAAAGGTTAAAATAAATAACACTTGTTATGAAAAATAACTATAACACAAATAGTGAAGAGTGACATTACATTTTTCAAATTTCTGTAATGTCTAGCTTAGAAGACAATGAGTTCTCATATCTATTTGATTTGAGATATTGAAGCTGCTGAAATATTTTATTTTAGTTGAAGTTGATGACTAAAATCCAGTTGCATATAGTATTTGAGGGAAGGGAGTATTTTAATACATTTTTATGGTAATTATAGATATGCTACTTTGATACTACCCCCGAACTCAACAAGTGGTAGCTTCTTAAAAGTTTTGTAATGTAGATTCTGAAACCATTTCAATAAATTTGTTAACTGTACATTAAAATTAATTGGTCTAGTTTGTACTTTGGATGGATCTTTTCCTCATGCCTGATTGTGTAAAATTATGTACCAGACACTTGGAAAATATTAGTTCACTGAATAACGCAACTCTTTCAAATATTTCCATGTTTCATTATATATTAAAAATTGCATTTATTGATAGTACCACCAATCTTATAAAAATTTAAGCATTGGGAAGTCATCAAGCTCATGGTAGCAGATACAAGTTTTCCAAAATTTTAATTTTCATTTGAAAACTTAAATGTAATCATTAGCAACAAATACTAATTCCTGTCAGTTGTTTCCCTTAAAGTAACAGGCTTACCTTATTCATTTTCAGGACAAGCCTGCTGTAGGGGAGGGAAAATTTTCCCATTACCCTTCCTCTGAGGATTTGATAATTGAGTTTATGAAATCAATAGACATCAGGCAGATTAGCAGGAGAAAAAGTATACAAATGTATTATGTGCATGGGAACATCAAAGGAAAGAAAGGTGAATACCCTCAAACCCAGTGAGATCTAGAAACTTACATACTCTCCTTTTAGGAAAGAGGGAAGGAGAGATGTAGGCAACTTAGGGGACAGTAAATTACTTTTGTAAAAGATGGGGTTAGAAGAGGAGATGACAGCCTGTGACAAAGCCTGTGTGTGGCATCAACTTCTACTCTCCTCTCCTGTGATAGGAGTCAATCTTCTTCAGTCGATGAGATTCCTCGGAGATGAGATAGATGGCAGTTCAATTCCTTTTGGAGGATCTGTCTCCAGGCAGGTAGGGGAGTTCAGAGACAGCCCCTCCCTGCATTTGCCATTCCCCTGGTGCCCTCAGTTTGAAGTAATCAGCACACCAAAGTGACATATTTTGAGGTGGCATTTCCCAAACTCCTTCAACTCCCAAATACGCAAACCTAAATAATCACCATTTGTCAGTTGTTCTTTCAAGTAAAACTTGTGTTTCATGAAAAAAGCAGGTGGCTTAGCTCACAACTCAAATAATTGCACAAGTCTTTTCCTTCAAGGTAACCATCCTACTTTATTATGTAGCTGCAGTGCGTGATGTGTATTTCCCATCTTATCACATGGAATGTTATAAAGGTGTGTACTCAAGAGTGGAGATTTAAAAATGTAAACGTGTTTCTTTCTTTTTTTTTTTTTTCTGATTCACTAGGACTTTGTTTAGTGAAACTGGCTTTTTTAGTTTTCCAGCAAATATTTGTACCTTGACTACTAGTACAGTTTGGCCTCACTTTGATTTGTGCTAAGTCACTGCAGTTTTATCCACCATTGTGTTTACACCATCATTGTCAAGGTTAACACAATGAAAAGTCCAAATAACGTCCATAAAAATAGTTTTGGCTTCGCAGACACTTTGAAAGGGTCTTGGGGACCCTCAAGAGTTGACAGACTATATCATGGGAGCCACTGAGCTAGGTCATTTCAGGTCTCTCCAAGACCTAAAGAACAAATAACTCATTTTGTAATTCAAAGTCTTTACGTGAGGCCACAAACAGGTAACCTGCAGATCAAATCCAGCCTGTAGACATGTTTTATTAATATTTGACTAACTTAGAGTTCTTTAAAAATTTGAATTTGAAAGCCCTTAGGGCAGTGTTTGTTGATAAGCACCACTCCTCATCATCTCTCCCCAATCTAGCTACATTCGTGTGAATTGCTCATCTAATCCCTAAAAGCAAAGCCTTATTCCAACCTTTGCTTCCAACATCTCCTATTACTCCTTCAAACACAACCTTCTCCTGAGGCTCACTGCTCCTGTTACTTGGAATGCACCCTTTACTTAACTACATATCTAAGTTTTTTTTCATTCTGCAAAATTAAACTTGTCACCCATCTCCCCTAGAAAACTTTCACTGGAAACTCTGATCCAGGTGACAGCATCCCTTCAAGTCCTGACTAAGGACTGGGCAATGTCACTCCTTGGTTGGAAAGTCACATGCTACCTCTGACTTCTTGTGAATTGTTACCTTTTCTCCTTATTTAGAGTTTCATAGTATGTGCTTGCTATGGCTTGGATGTCCCCTCCAAAACTCTTGTTGAAATGTAGTTGTCAATGTAATGGTGTTGGGAGAGAGGGCCTTTAAGAGGTGATTAGGTCATGAAGACTCTGTCCTCATGAATGGATTAATGCCATTATTGCAGGAGTAGGTTAGTTACTGTGGGAGTGGATTCCTGATAAAAGGATAAGTTTTGGCCTCCATTTTCTTGCTATCTCCCATGCTGTCTTTCTCTTCTGCCTTTCCTCTTCTCTCTCTGCCCTCTGCCCTTCCACCATGGGGTAATGTAGCACAGAACCCCACCAGATGCTGCTGCCATGCCCTTGGTGTTCCCAGCCTCTAGAACCCAGAGCCAATAAACCTCTATTCTTTGTAAATTACCCAGTCTCTGGTATTCCATTATAGCAACAGAAAACTGAATGAGACAATGTTTTCTGTTGCTTTGGAAACAAAAAGTTGGAAACTACTTAAGGAAAGAAAACAATTTTATACCTTTGGAGAACATATAATGTTCCGCCTAAGGTAAGCATCTAACACACACTTCTTCAAATAATGAATGGATACTTCCAAAGCAGTATAAACAAAAAACTGATGCAGATTCAGCTAAAATTTATTGTCTTGTTCTTACAGACCAGGTGCTGTGTGCTGTGTAAAGTGCTGTATTAGGGTTCTCCATACAGATGGGCACACACACACACACACACACACAGAGATACATATATAGCAACACACACTCCACGGTACTGTGGAGACTGGCATGTCCTAAATCCACAGGGTAGGCCTGCAGGCTGCAAATTCAGGCAAAATTCCTTCTTCTTTGAGGAATCAGATTTTGCTCTTATGGCCTTCAACTGATTAGACGAGGCTCACCACACCATGGACGTTTATGAGCCTTACTAAAAGTCCAGTGATTATAAATGTTAATCGCATTTTAAAAAGTCTTCACAGCAACATCTAGACTACTGTTTGACTACACAACTAGGCACCATAGCCTAGCCAGATTGACATGTAAGATTAACCATCGCAGGAACTTTCACACTTACAGCATTTGTTACTGCTTTCATCTGGAACGCCCTATATTAAAGAGTGTTGAGGATTAGTTTGTCTCTCATATTTTCACTTACAGTCCCCTACAGTTTTCTTTATTTAGTTCTCCCGACAACTTCACGTGAGTCTCAGTCTACAGGTTAAAGAGCAGAGGTTGAGAGGTGAGTAGAGCCCGATACTATACAACCAGTGTTCATAAAACCTAAATTATTGACAGAAACCACACAACTGGATTCTAGGAAATTTCCTAAATGGCAATGACTAGTGGTTTCTAAGCTCTTAGACTTCAAGCATTTTTGATCATGATGAAAAACGAGAAATACGTTACTATATCCTGAGTTTTAAAACAAAAATCACAGAACTATTGTGACTAAGGAAGGGGACTTTCTTTCATTGGTTCATTCTTCCAGTAAACAGTTATTTAGCAGTGTAGGGTCATGAAAAAGAGGGTGAACTTTTGACAAATGCCTTGTATCCAGTTCTTGCTGAATCACTGGCAGTATAACATTGAACAAATTATTTAACCTCTCTGAGTCTACATTTACTCAAGAGCCTAGTAGGAAATTAGGACATGTAAAAATAACAACAGCACAGGGCTTAGACTTCTGGGAAGACAGAATGGACCTACTTTTCCATATTATTTTTAGTTTTATTTTATTTTATTTTTTGAGATGGAGTCTCGCTGTGTCACCCAGGCTGGAGTGCAGCGGTGGGATCTTGGCTCACTGCAACCTCTGCCTCCTGGATTCAAGTGATTCTCATGCCTAAGCCTCCTGAGTAGCTGGGATTACAGACATGTGCCACCATGCCCAGCTAATTTTTGTATTTTTAGTAGAGACGGGGTTTCACCATGTTGGCCAGGCTGGTCTCGAACTCCTGACCTCAGGTGATCCACCTGCTTCAGTCCCCCAAAGTGCTGGGATTACAGGCATGAGCCACCACGCCCAGCCCTACTTTTCCATATTCTTCCAAGTCATCGAAACTGAAAATCCAGGACATTTTGCATAGAATGAACATAAAAAGCTGAAAGGTGGGGAGAAGGTAGAATAGCTAGGGAATCTGGGATCCGAGGAATGCCACAACAGAGAGTTACCTGGATTTTCTTTTTACCTCATATATCCTGAATTGAATGCTGAAGAAACCAGTAACTGAAAACACCTGTAGGTGCAGACAAAGAGCAACACACAAAACAATCAAGAAAGCCTGCTTTCCTTCACCAAATGACAAGGAAAGGGGTGGCCAAGCAAAGGAGAAAACTTTTAGATACTAATTGCTTAAGCCAGACACCAGAGCAAAAACAGTGGACTCATCCCACCCTTGCAGGCCATGCTGGGAGCCTAGAATTCCACCCTTCTGAGGCTGGATGAGACTCCAGGTCCCCACTGTGGTGGTGTCAGAAAGAGCAGGTAAGAAATGGGGATGTTTGTCTCTTCCTTTCTCTGCCACCATGGTGTGTGCTTGACTCCTCTTCTTGCTATGTTTTCTCACAAGACTTTCAGGATTAAGCGATTCCTGGTCAAGAAACAAAAGTGAAATTGTCCCATTCCCCATTGGATTGGGATGAAAACTGGTAATAAAATCAGTACAACTCCAAAAGGAGACATTGGAGAAGAACCAAGCTGGGTCTCTAAGGAATTGCACATGAGATGGCACACATATTTACGCCGTCTGAAGGTCACAAACATGTTATCATATCAAGCTGAAAATGACACCACTATCTGGAGAGTTGGACATATTTTACTGGGAATATATTTTTTCTCTCTGAACCTGTTATGAACGAGCTGGTTTGCCAGGTTCAGTAATAAATATGTGAGACCTTTCTTTTTTTTTTTTTTAAAAGAAATATGGGAATGTTCATTTATGCTAGGTAGTGATGAGATCTAGCAAGATTGACAAAAGAAAATAGAGAAGATACAAACTACTGATGTCAGGAATGAAATACCTGACATCAGTCAGGTATTTCAATGACTGATGAAAATACCTAACAAATACCTAATGAAATACCTAATGAAAATACCTAATGAAATACCTAACGAACTACTGATGTCAGGAATGAATACCACTCCAGACCTTGCAGGCTTTCAAAGGATTGTGATAAAATACTACAAACAACTTTAGACACATCAACTTAGATGAAATGGACCAATTACCTAAAAATCACAAACTACCACAAAGTGCTCAATATGAAATGGAAAATGTGAATAGCTCTATAAGAATATTGAATTCATAATTTTAAAACTCTCAAAAAAGAAATCTCCAAGCCCAAGTAGTTTCACTGGAGAGCTCTGTCAAACATGTAAAGCAAAATCAATACCAATTTGACACAATTTCTTTAAGAAAATAGATGAGGTGGAAAAAAATCCCAACTCAATCTATGAAGCCAGTATCACTCTGACACCAAAACCAGACAAGACAGTATAAAAAGAAAACTACAGACCAATCTCTCTCAGAAATATAGATGCAAAACTTAAAATATTAGCTAATATAAATCAGTAATATATAAAAAGTTATATATGCCATGACCTAATAGGGTTTATTCCAGGGATGCAACACTAGTTCATTATTCAAAAATCAATCAGTGTAATTCACTATACTAACAAGCTAAAGAAGAAAAAAAATCACATGATTATATAATTGTTGCATTAAAAATATTTGAAAAAAATTCAACATCCATTCGTGATATAAATTCTCAGAAAATAGGAATAAAGAGGAACTTTACTGATATTTTATACAGAACATCTACAAAAACCCTACAGCTAACTTTATACTGAATGGTTAAACAGTGAAAGTCTGAATGCTCTCACCTCAGATTGGGAAGGGGGCAAGGATGTCTACTCTCACCACCATTATTCAACATAATACTGGAAATTCTACTCAGTGCAATAAGACAAGCAAGGAAAAAATAAAACTGTCCTGATTTTCAGAAGACATAATGATCTACGTTAAAAAAAAAAAAAAACACCCAGGAATCTGCAAAGCAAAAAGAAAAGTCCCCCGAAAACTAATGAGTGAGTTTAGCAGGGCCTCAAGATACATGATCAGCACACAAAAGTAAATTATATTTTGATATAGCAGTGCAAACATGTTGAAACCAAAATTTAAAATAGAATTTATAATCACTTTTACAAAATAAAATACATGAGATTTCCAGTTTCAACTCCAACATACAGTTTAGAAGTTGGCCGGGCGCAGTGGCTCACGCCTGTAATCTCAGCACTTTGGGAGGCTGAGACGGGCGGATCACCTGAGGCTGGGAGTTCGAGACCAGCCTGACCAACATCGAGAAACGCCATCTCTACTAAAAATACAAAATTAGCCGGGCATGGTGGCACATGCCTGTAATTCCACCTACTCATGACACTGAGGCAGGAGAATCGCTTGAACCCGGGAAGCGGAGGTTGTGGTGAGCTGAGATCGCACCATTGCACTCCAGCCTGGGCAACAAGAGTGAAACTCCATCTCAAAAACAAAACAAAACAAACAAGAAAAAATAAACAAACAAAAAACAAGGAAAAGTTGAAGAAACGGAAAATCAGTGAGTTATCCTGGATCCATTAGAGTGCTGAGGTCATGGAGTGAACGGCATCCTGAAATCTGGAGAGAGACATGCAGGGAACCTCGGCTGAGACCTACTTCCCTGGAGAAGCAGCTGCTGCAGCCCTAAGCCCACAGGAACACTTGAATGGGAATTCGAGCTGCTGGAAGCTCAGTGTGGACTAGTGTAACAGCAAGAAACTCCAGGGGACGCAGTCTTGGGGTACCCCACACTTCCATACGTTTTTACCCCAAGGAACTGCACCAGTTTCTCAAGGGGAAGAGCCAAGAAAAATCTCCTCATGTTTCTGACAGGAGGAAGAAGAAAATAACCATTTTGGAGTATGTCCAGGGCACTCATCATAACAGATACCTGTTCTCCGTGAGAAAAATACTTACCAGAGCCTTACCCCATCTACAGGAAAAGGCAGCTGATGAAGCCCAGCTTTCCTATCTCACCAAAGGGAGGAGAAAAGGAAAGAAGCAATTGTGAAAGTCACAGGCCAGGGAGAACAGAACCACTAAAAGACAAATTTAATCATAAGATTATAGAAAGCTTACTCCCCAACACCTTCCCACTGCATATAATAACACCTTCCCACTCCGTATAATAACAGGGGACTACAGCTAATACAGCCACAAGGCACAGGCTCTACCTAAGGAATTCTCAGAGAAGCACAAAGACAAAGGAAACAGTAACAAGAAATGTGAAGCCCCTGGCACCTACAGCTACAGCGAACATCAAACACAGCCCAGCTCCTAGCCAGGTTAATATAAAACCTCAAATTTAAGGCCTATTTACCTCAGTTACTATTTCCCATGCAGATTGAGTATCCCGTATACAAAATGAGACCAAACTCTTCCAGATTTCATTTTTTTTTTTTGACTTTGGAATATTTGCATGTACAGAATGAGATATCTTGGGGACGGGACCCAAGTCTAAACACTAAACTCATTATGTTCCATACACCTTTAGCCATGTAACTTACGGTAATTTTAAACAATACTTATATATAATTTTGTGCATGAAATAAAGTTCTGACTGCAACCCATCACGTGAGGTCAGGTGTGGAACTTTTCACTAGTGGTGTCGCATTGATGCTCAGAAAGTTTCAAATTTGGGAGCATTTTGGATTTCAAATTTTTGGATTAGGGATACTCAACCTGTACATCATGTCTGTCTTTCACCAAAAAATTACAAGGCATGCCAGCAGCCAGAAAAATGGTCTGGAGAGACAAAACAAGACGAAAGTATAACATAGATGTTGGAATTATCAGGTGGGGAATTTAAAATGACTATGATTAAAGTAGAACTATATAGAAGAACAGATGGGTAATTTTTTAAAAGGTGTCTCACTTTATTCAAATATAGTACTCAAAAGGACTTTCACAATCAACTATCTTTTTAACATTTGAGACATGCCTATTTCAGGGTAAAAACTTTAATTATCACCCCATATATTTAAATTTTTTTAACTTTTATTTTAGGTTCAGGGTTACATGTAAAGGTTTGTTATATAGGTAAACTCATGTCATGGGAGATTATTGTACAGATTATTTCATCACCTAGGTACTAAGCCTAGTACCCAATACTTATTTTTTCTGATTTTCTCCCTCCTCCCTCCCTCCACTCTCAACTAGGCCCGTGTGTCTGTTGCTGTCCTCTTTGTATCCATGAGTTCTCATAATTTAGCTCCCACTTATAAGTGAGAGCATGTGGTATTTGGTTTGCAGTTTCTGTGTTAGTTTACTAAGGATAATTGCCTCCAGCTCCATCCATGTCCCTGAAAAGGACATAATCCCATTCTTTTTTATGGCTGTATAGTATTTCATGGTGTATATGTACCACATTTTCTTTATCCAGTCTACCATTGATGGGCATTTAGGTTGATTCCATGTCTTTGCTATTGTGAATAGCACTGTAATGAACATACACGTGCATGTGTTTTTATAATAGAATGATTTACATTCCTTTGGGTACATACCTGCTAGTGGGATTGCTGGGTTGAATGGTTTGTCTGTCTTCAGGTCTTTGAGGAATTGCCACTTTCCACTATGGTTGAACTATTTTACACTCCTACCAACAATGTTGCCTTTTCTCCACAACCTTGCCAGCATCTGTTCTTTTTTGCCTCTTTAATAATAGCCTTTCTGACTAGTGTGACATGGTATCTCATTGTGGTTTTGATTTGAATTTCTCGAATGATTAGTGATATTGAGCATTTTTCACATGCCTCTTGGCTGCGTGTATGTCTTCTTTTGAAAAGTGTCTGTTCATGTCCTTTTCCCACTTTTTAATGTGGCTGTTTGACTTTTTTTGTAAACTTGGTTAAGTTCCTTACAGATGCTGTATATTAGACCTTTGTCAGTTGCATAGTTTGCAAAAATTTTCTCCCATTCTTCAGGTTGTCTGCTTACTCTGTTGATTTTACATTTAAGTCTTTAATCCATCTTGAGCTAATTTTGATATATGGTGTAAGGAAGGGGTCCAGTTTCAATCTTCTGCATGTGGCTAGCCAGTAATCCCAGCCCCATTTATTGAATAAGGAGTCCTTTTCCTTTTCCTATTGCTTTTTTTTGTCAGCTTTGTCGAAGATCAGATAGTTGTAGATGTGCAGTCTTATTTCTGGGCTCTCTATTCTCTTCCTTTGGTCTATGTGTTTGTTCTTGTACCAGCACCAGGCTGCTTTGGTTACTATAGCCCTGTAGTATAGTTTGAAGTCAGGTAATGTGATGCCTTCAGCTTTGTTCTTTTCACTTAGGATTGTCTTGGCTTTTGGGGCTCTTTTTTTGTTCCATATGAATTTTAACATAGTTTTTTCTAGTTCTGTGAAGAATGTTATTGGTAGTTTGATAGGTATAGCAATCAATCTGTAAATTGCTTTGGGCAGTATGGCCATTTTAATGATACTGATTCTTTCTATTCATGAGCATGGAATGTTTTTCCATTTGTTTGTGTCATCTGTGGTTTCTCTGAGCAGTGTTTTCTAATTCAAATTGTAGAGATCTTTTACCTCCCTGGTTAGCTGTATTCCTAGGTATTTTACTCTTTTTGTGGCAGTTGTGAATGAGATTGCCTTCCTGATTTGGTTCTTGGCTTGGCTGTTGTTGGTGTATAGGAATGCTAGTGATTTTTGTATATTGATTTTTTATCCTGAAACTTTGCTGAAGTTATCAGTTTAAGGGGCAGTCAGGCTGAGACTACTGGGTTTTCTAGATATAGAATCATGCAGTCTGTAGAGAGAGTTTGACTTCAGATGGGTATTTTAAAGCAAGATGATGGAAATTTTAGGAAAGAATCAAAAGAAAATGCTTGAAATTAAAAACATTATAACCAAAATAAAGAATGGCTTTGGGCTTATCAATAGCCTGGGCATAGCTAAGGAAAGAAGCAGTGAGCTTGAAGATATGCCAATTCAAAACTGAAATGCAAAGAAAGAAAAGATATTCAGGAACTGTGGGACAATTGCAAAAGGTGTAACATATGCATATATGTAATACCAGAGGGAGAAAAGGGAATGGAACAGAAGAAATATTGGAAATAATAATGTTCAATTTTTTTCCCTAGTGAACGATAGATACCAAACCACAGATCCAAAAAGCTCAGAAAACACCAAGTAAAATAAATGTAAAAAACCCTACATCCAACCCTATCATATTCAAACCTCAGAAAACCAAAGATAAAGAGAAAATCTTGAAAGAAGCCAGAGGAGGTAAAAATGAAATACTTTGATGTAAGTCTAACAAAATATGTACAGTACCTGTATGTTGAAAACTACAAAATAGTGATGAAAGAAATAAAAAATCTAAATAATGCAAGAAATATTTTGTGTTCGTGGATTAGGGAATACAACATAGTAAAAATGTCTCTTTTCAAATTGACATATAGGTTTAACATAATGCCTATCCAAATCTTAACAAGGTTGTAGATATAGACACAATTATTATATTTTATTTTATTTATTTATTTATTTTTTGAGACAGAGTCTCACTCTTTTGCCCAAGCCGGACTGCAGTGGCACTATCTCGGCTCACTGCAAGCTCCGCCTCCCGGGTTCATGCCATTCTCCTGCCTCAGCCTCCCGAGTAGCTGGGACTACAGGCGCCTGCCACCGCGCCTGGCTAATTTTTTGTATTTTTAGTAGAGATGGGGTTTCACCATGTTAGCCAGGGTGGTCTCAATCTCCTGACCTCGTGATCCACCTGCCTCGGCCTCCCAAAGTGCTGGGATTACAGGCGTGAGCCACCGCTCCCGGTGACACAATTATTTTAAAATGTATATTTAAAAGCAAAGGGACTAAAGAATTATGAAAATGATGAGTAAAGTGAGAGGAATTACTCTAACCAGTATTAAGTCCTACTATATAGCTACATCAATCAAGACAATGTAGTATTGGCAATGGGATAGACACATGGATTATTGCAACAGAACAGAGAACTCAGAAATAGCCCCATGTATGGACAGCCAACTCATTTTTAACAAAGGAGCAAAAATAATTCAATGGAAGAAGGATAGTTTTTCCTTCCTTCCTTCCTTCCTTCCTTTCTTTTTCTTTCTCCATTCTTTCTTTCTTTCATTTTTCTCTTCCTGCTCCTAGAACAATTTGATTTTCATAGGCAAAAAAAGGCACTTTGACCGAATTATCATGCCTTATCCAAAAATTCTCAAAAAGGAACAGATTTAATGTAAATCATAAAACTATAAAACTTTAAGAGGATACCTGTAAGAAGATAAATCTTTGAAACTTTAGACATGACACGAAAAGCACATTTTATAAAAGGAAAAATTAATATATCTGACTTCATTAAATTTTAAATCGAGCTCTGTGGAAGACTCTGATAAGAGAAAACTATAGACTGGGGGAAAATATTTGCAAGTTGCATATTCAACAACAGAATCCTATCTAGCATGTATAAATAATTCTTAAGAGTCAGCTCTTATTAGAAAAACAAACAATCCAATTAGAAAATGAGAAAAAGAGATGAAGAGACATTTCACTGAAGAGGATATATACATGGCAGATAAGTACATGAAAAGATGTTCACTATCACTAGCTAGTAGGCCAACACAAGTGCAGACAGTAATGAGATATCATCACATGTTTATTAGAACAACTAAAATAAAAAACAATGACAATACCAAATGCTGGAGGGATTGTGGAGAAACTGGATCGGTCATATATCACTACTTAGGAATGTAAGAAGATGCAATCACTCTAGAAAATATTTTGGGAGTTTCTTTAAGAAAACTAAACATACATTTATCATACAATTTAGCAATTGCACTCTTAGGCATTTATCCCAGAGAAGTAAGAGGTTGTGTCTGCACAAAAACTGTACATGATTGTTCAGGGCAGCTTTACTTTTAATGGCTAACAATTGGAAACTACCAAAATGTTCCTTAGTAGGTGAAGTTAAACAAGCTGTGGTACGTCCATCATCTATACTGTGGAATGCAGATAATGGACTATGCATACACATAAACTTTGGTAAGTCCCAAGAGCATTTTGCTGGGTGATTAAAAAAAAATCCCAAAAAGTCACATGTCATATGAGTTCATTTTATAGCCTTGTCAAAATGATGACATTATGGAGTTGGAAAGCAGATGACTGGTTTCCAAGGTTGAGGATGGTAAAGGGAGGGGAATACGTGCAGTTACCTAGGTGTAGCACAGTGCAGTGTCAGTGGTGATGAAGTAGTTATTGTGATGATCACATGAATCTACATGGGAGAAGAGAAAGAGACAGAGACGGAGCTGTACACTCACATTGTAGCAATGTCAATTTTCTGATTTGGGTATTATACTATAATTATGAAAGATGTAACCATTGTGGAAATCTCAGTAAAAGGGTACGTGAGACCCCTATACTATCCTTGCAAAGTCCTGTGGGTCTATAACCATGTCAAACTAAAAAGTTTGGGGCCGGGCACAGTGGCTCACGCCTGTAATCCCAGCACTTTGGGAGGCTGAGGTGGGCGGATCACAAGGTCAGGAGATCGAAGCCAGCCTGGCCAACATGGTGAAACCCCGCCTTCACTAAAAATACAAAAAAAAAAAAAAAAAAAAAAGCTATCTGTGGTGGTGCACACCTGTAATCCCAGCTACTCCAGAGGCTGAGGCAGGAGAATCACTTAAACCTGGGCAGCAAATGTTGCAGTAAGCCAAGATCACGCCACTGCATTCTAGCCTGGGCGACAGCAAGACTCTGTCTTGGGGATAAAAAGAAAAAATAGTTTGAAAGCACAGAAAGTAGAGTGACAACCCTAGGGGAGGTGGAAAGGTTGTGAAGACCATACAGGAGCTGAGCCCCACAAGTTGCACATGGGCTTCCAGGAGTGGCAGAAGCCTTCTTCTAGGCAGAGATCAGATCAGCCTTTCCAGAAGCATGGAGGTGGGAACAGGTGGAGGATCAATCAGGGTGCCTTTGGCCAAAAGTAACAGAAGTTTTGTCTAAAAGTGGCTTGATGAAGAAGGGTTTGTTGTAAATGTTGGCTGTTCTCTGATGGCCCTTCCACATCCATACACTGCACTTCTCTGTGTCCTGGGGAACTGACCTCACCACCACCTGGGCTCCCTCTTGGATTCAGCCAGTGAATCCAAGAAACCTTCCCTTCCCTTCCCTTCAGGATTTCAGAAGGTGCCAGGTGGCAGAGATTCCAGTATTTGAACCACCTTTTCCACACTGGGCAGCAGTTTTGAAAATAACTAAAGAGTTACTTGACCTGATCCCTCATGCCCTGTGAATTAAGTCTCACCAGGTCCCAGGAACCACCTCTTCCTCACCTTCACCGATGTGGTGTAGCAATTCATAGCTTCCTGCTGCTGCTTGTTCCTGGATGTTTTGGCGACCCTTGCAAGTTTCTTTCATCTCACCCACACTTCTGCCACCAGACTCTCCACTAACCTCTTCAGTGAACCCTTTGAGAGTGGTCTATGTTCTGCAAGAATATAATCTGAAATTGAACATCAACTCACATAACAAGAATTCTGGGGCAGATGGTTCCAGGTTTGGTTCACCTGCAAACTTATTTCAACAAGCGTCCAGGCTCTTTCTGTCTTTGGCATATGGTCTCAGCAATTAGTTTCATCCTCTAGCAGTCCAACTTGTTAAGGTTTCAGGCAACCTAATACAAGCACAACAACAGAATTGTCTAAGGGCGACACTGGAGCTGTGTGTGTGTATCTGTATGTGTGTGCGCACGTGCGTGTGTCTTTGTATAAAAGCAGAAATGCTTCCATTACACTTCTTTCAGGTCCCATGGGCCAGGATTAGATCCATGTCCATGCCCTGGCTACAGGGGTGTGGAAGTAATTATTTGGTATTTTTATCCTCTGT
The DNA here is from genome assembly GCF_028885625.2 of Pongo pygmaeus. Classification (NCBI taxonomy): domain Eukaryota; kingdom Metazoa; phylum Chordata; class Mammalia; order Primates; family Hominidae; genus Pongo; species Pongo pygmaeus. The sequence goes on along the minus strand of NC_072389.2, from coordinate 29,874,969 downwards.
GGTAAGAGGTGGGCTCTGACCACTGGAAAGAAGTGAATGGCAAGATCGATGGGAGGCAGGCAATTAATCATGTCCTCCCGACTTGGAAGATCACAGGCTGACCATGTGGCGTCATGGGGCTGAGGAAGATGGTGGGGAGAGTGGGGCCACCTCACAGAGAGTTTTGTGTGTCAAAGACGTAATCCAAGAATCATTCAGGTTCACTTAAGGACCTAACCCAGAAGTAAAGTGACAGAGACAGAGCATTTTTGCCTCTATAGCTTCCAATGGTCACTTTCGAGAACCCATACTGGGACTAAGATGGAATATTCTAGACTAGAGAGGGATAAGCTCCCTGGCCAGTCTGCACAAGGCTCATTGGTTTCTGGGACCCTCAGCGTATTCCACTGGCCTGCCTGTCCACGTCTGTACCAGCACCACACCATCTTAACAATGATGACTTTATAATAAGTTTGTAATAAGCCCAACTTGTATTTCTTCTTCTAGAGGCTCTGGGAAATTTTTGACTTTTTACAGACTGATATAAATTTTAGAATCAACTTGTCGAGGTCCACAAAAAACTCTTTTGGAACTTTGATTGGGTTTTCATTTAATGTATAAATTAGTTCAGAAAGAAATGAAATCTTTATAACATTTTGTTTTAAAACTCACAAACACAGCATCTCTCTTATTTATTTAAATCATTTTTACTGTCTCTCAATAGTTTCAAAATTTTCCCATAGTATTTTAAAACACATTTTATTAAATTATTACTAGGTACTTACTATTTTATGATTTTGCTGTTAATGGCAGTTTTTTAAAAGTATTTTTAAATTATTTCTTGTTAACATATAGAAATACAATACATTTTTATTTTTACTTAATGTACAACAACCTTATTGAACTTGATTAATTCTAACATTTTATCTGTTATTTTTCCATACATAATCATATTATATCTATAATGTCTTATTTATTTGTTTCTAACTCTTGTATCTTTGGTATATTTTTCTAGATGGCTAGTACTTTTAATAAATATTTCAATAAAATGTTAAGTAGAAGTGGTGATAGAAAGCACCCTTACATCCTTATTATATTCACAATTTCAAATAGAAAACTTTCAATGTATCACTAATAAAGATAATATTTGCTGTAGGTTTTGTGTGTGTGTGCTTTTTTTTCCTTTTTTTTTTTTTGAGACAGGGTCTCAGTCTGTTGCCCAGGCTGTGGCGTGATCACAACTCCTTGCAGCCTTGACCTTCTGGGCTTAAGCAGTCCTCCCATGTCAACCTCCTGAAGAGCTTAGACTACAGGTGTGCACCATTACACCCAGCTAATTTTTAAAATTTCTGGTAGAGACAGGGCCTCATCATGTTGCCCAGGCTAGTCTTGGGCTCCTGGCCTCAAGCAATGCTCCCTCCCTCGGCCTCCCAAGGTGCTGGGATTACACGCATGAGCTACCATGACTGGCCTTTGTAGGGTTTTCGAATATTCCTTTTTATCAGGTTATCTAAGCTTTTTCTCTGTTTCTCATTTTCTAGAGGTTTCTAATCGTCAATAGATGTCGAATTTTAACAAATCATTTTCCCACGTCTTTTGGGATTTTTCTGTTAAATGATCATGATAATGGGTAAATTATATTTCTTAGTTTTCTATTGATTAAAGCAATCTTGCATTCCGGACACACACTCAACTTGGTATTGATATACTTGTATCGTCCTCTTTATATATTTTTGAATTTTGCTTGCTATAATGTTGTATAAGTGTGTGTGTGTGTGTGTGTGTGTATTCAAATGAGGTTGGCCTATATAATTTTCCTGTCAGGCTTTGGAATCAAGGTTATGTGATCAACTTAAAATCAGCTTAAAATAGTTTCGAAGTATACACTCTCTCACCAATCTTTGTGTAAGTAAGATTAAAAGAATATTTCCAATTTGTGCCTGAAATTTTCATTATGTGATGATTTTTAAATTTCTGATTTAATTTCTTTAATGATATTAGGACAGTTCAAGTTTAGATGATCCACTGTCCCTACTTTTAAAAAATAAATTGTTTGTTAAATCCATAATCTTGATCAGAGTCAGGGGTTTAGATTTTGGCAAGAATACATCATGGCCGAGTTGTACACTTCCAGCAGGAGGCACAAACGTCTGTGTAGCTCTCTCATTGTGATGAGAGATGCCATTGGTGATACTTGCCTAGACCCAGCAATTCACTGGTAGTTACAAAATTATGATAATCTAAGTATATATTTTTCTTCTTCACATCCTGGATGGAATATTTCAATAAAGAAAAACTTTCTGGCTATTACTTTGTTACTGTTGTGTACAGTTTGTACAGGAAAGGCAGAACCAAAGCTTTCATTCTTTCCCTTTATCCCAAAATAATGAATTGCTCTTCCTAGCATCAACCAAATGACACCAGAGTTTTTGCGGTTGTTGTTGTATTATCTTTACAAATTAATGGATTAATAAACACATTTGCTTTGTTTTAGTTTGTAGCATGATTGCCCTTATTAATGCTACAATTTCCCATCTTGTCCACCAAGTGTTTCTTTAGGTTAACTCCTGAATCCTTTTGACACAAACTTAAGAGTCTCTCATAGCTTCCTTGTTTTCTAATAATATGGGTTCATCTAACACATTTCCTCCTCCAGAGCCATAAAAGCCATTTCTCTAATGAGCCCTGGTCCTTCTATTGAGAAATGGCATTTAGAGACCACAATCTGGGGATCAGGAGTGCTCATGGTTAATGGGTTGTCATTGTTTCTGTACCATTTCAGTGGGAAGGAGTAGAAATATGTGTTTTGTTTTTTCCTAAAGATGTATATACATCATGGATTCATATAGACCTTTCCAATTCAAATTTAACACTACAGAAGTTTTGCTTAACCTCACTGATCTTACTTCTCTGTCTGCTTTTATTGTACCTAAAATTCCCACTAATTTGCTTTTCCCCAAAACTGTATCTGTCTTGAATGTTAGCACTAATAAATTCCCAATTATCCAGCTACCTGTCTATGCTTCATTTACTTCGTTTTGATTTTGATTTTTAGAAATTATTTCTATTTAGTTTTGTCTTATGATTGTAGAAAATATATGGTTCAAAGTTAAATTTATAAAGCATACTAAATTGAAAGAAATCTATGGTTTATTTTTTTCACTTTTATGTCAGTCTATTTTGTGTTGCTGTAACAGAATACCTGAGACTGAATAATTTATACAGAAAAGCATTTTATTGTATGGTTCTGCAGTCTGGGAAGTTCAAGGGGAATGGTGCTGGTGTCTGCTGGGCTTCTGGTAAGAGTTTTTGTGCCAGGACAATACGTGGTAGAAGGTCAAAGGGGAAGTGGACATGTGCAAAGAGGGCTCAAACATGAGGAGGAACCTCCCTTTATAACAACCTACTCTCCTAGGAACTAATTCATGCTTATGAGAACTAATCCAGTCCCGTGGGAGTGAGAACTCACTCACTACCTCAAGAATGGCATCAAACTCTTTACGAGGGATCTGCCCCCATGACTCAACACTTTCCACAAAGCTTCACTTCCCAACATGGCCACACTGGCAATTAAACTTCTACACAAGTTTTATTGGGGATAAGCCACATCCAAATCAGAAAGAATCACTCCTCATTATTTGTAGATTCCATATTTGCAAGTTTGCTTACTCATTAAAATTTATTTGCAACCCCCAAATCAATACTAGTTGCACTTTGGTGGTTATTCATGGTGCAAAATAGTAAAAAATGTGTCATTTGACCCATCCCAACTGAGGTGGAACAAGGCAACATTCTGCATTCTTATTTTAGCTCCCATGTTGCAAAAAGGGTCCTTTCCTTGGTCTATTAGTGCCACATTTTTTGAATTTTGTGCTTTTCTGTTGGTGATTTCACTGTTTAAAATGGCCCCCAAGCATAGTGCAAGAAGACTGTGACATACCTGAAAGAAAATACATGTGTTAGAGAAGCTTTGTTCAGGTATGAGTTATAGTGCTATTCACAATTAGTTCAATGCTAATAAATCAACCATATAGTACATCAAGAGAAAGAAAGAAGAAAATCTGACACTTTATATATATGACACCACTCTGGAAATGGGCTAAAGTAACATCTATATGATGTGATGAAGCTATGGAAAAGATAGAAAAGTGGTTAAATTTGTGTATTCATGAGATGATGACAACTAATTAAAAAAAAAGCATAGTCGACAGGATTGTGTGAAGTTGAAAGCCAAAGGAATTGGAATTGGAAAAGTCAATGGCTCACGCTATTCAAGGACAGGAAAATAGGAAACGCATCTCAGCTAGTGCTGGCTGTCTTGCACATTTCAAAGGGTGATATGGTGTGAAAAATGTTAAAATTGCTGTTGAGGTATATGAAGCAGGTCCTTCAGATTAGGAGGCTGCAGAATAATTTTTAAAATATCTGCTATGTGTTGAATGGGAAAAGGGTTATGTGGAAGACTGATGAGACAACAGGCTCATTTTACAAGGATGTTGGCAAACAAATCTATAGACTACATGTGATCTCCAAAGCCCCTGGCTTGAAATCATTCAAACACCATGAGATTATTTATTAGAAATGTATATATAATAAGGTACTTTTAAACAGAAACACACATAAAACAAGGTTATGTATTGGTTGGTTGACAATACTGTTGTGACCAGAGGCTAACAAGAATCTCTGTGTTTTTCCTAGAAGCAGTGGTTCAGTATTTACTAATTCAGTATTCTTGGTGGCTTTATAGAAGATAAATATCATGAATAACAGGAACAATAAGAGCTATCTAAGCTATTATCTATTTATCTATCTATCTATCTATCTATCTATCTATCTATCTATCTATCTATCTAGTCTGATTTAGACCTTGCAACAGGAGTCCCCAATGCCTCCCCGGGCTGCAGACTGGTATTGGTCCATGGCCTGTTAGGAACTGAGAGGAGGAGGGGAAAAGGGGTGAGCATGATCACCTGAGCTCTGCATCCTGTCAGATCAGCAGAGGCATTAGATTCTCACAGGGGTACACACCCTATTGTGAACTGCACATGTGAGGAATCTAGGTTGTACACTCCTATGAGAATCTAATGAATGCCTGATGATCTGAAGTGGAACAGTTGCATCCTGAAACTATCCCCCGCCCAGCTCCTTGTCCATGAAAAAATTGTCTTCCACAAAACTGCTCCCTGGTGCCAAAAAGGTTGAGGACCATGGCCTTACAATGTATCCTGGAGCTCACTCCCTGGCAATATTCCTTTTAATATCAGTATGGCATTACACCTTGTGGATGTACCACGGTCTACGGATCTGAAGCTGGGTGTGTCAGTCAGCTAAGACTGCCCAAATACAAGTTCAAGGTCTGAGGTTCCCTGTGCCACACAGATGACTCAAAACCAGGTTGCAAGTCCCAGCATGGTTGGTTTATGTCCACTTCACCCTTTCCCTGCATGTTGTTGGCCTTTGGAGTCCTAGCTTTACGTGAGTACAGTGTGCCAGTAGCCCCATTTCAGAAAGCCTGGGCATTTGACTTTTATTTCTTCTAATCTGATTTGTTTTCCTGCTGTTTCTTTGTTTATAAAGGAAATCCTCAGGGCAAAATTTGCTTTGAGCCTTCAGCTTATTTTTTCTGGCTCTTGTCTTCTTTCAAAGTATGGTCCTGTGATTCTTCACTCTCATTGGCTCTTTGATGCTTTTAAGATGATATATTTCAACATCATACAGATATTTTCATTTTTCTCAGAGCAAGGATTGGTCTGAACTACCCAGCCTGCCATTAATAGAACCATTTGTTACTTTTACAGTTGGGGAAAAAATTAAAAAGAAACGTCCATGCATATTTGGGAGATCAGTGTCAGTTTTGACTTGTGGATAGTGAACCAAGAAAAATACAATGTTAGTATTTTTCTCTTTTGGGAATAAAATAATTTTCTTTCTCATAGCATAAGCCGAAGCACCTTGGAAGCTAAAACAACTATGTATGTCTCAGAATGTCCCCAGAGCAGTTAATGTGAATGGACTGTGATTTGTGGGGAAGGATTATGAATCTTTTCAGAGACACCTTTCCAGCACACCCATGTCTCATTATCCCAAGTCACGGGAGAGGTTATGGAAGTAGTGTGGCCCCCAGAGCCTGACCTTCACCTCTTCGGTGCAATACAGCAGCAAGAGAATTAGCAGACAAACAGACGAAAGAATGAGCAAATGAAGGAGCAAACCAAAGATCACTGTTTTCTTTTCTGTAATTTCCACAAGTTTTTTTTTTTTTTTTTTTTTAGAGACAGGGTCTCACTATGTTGCCTAGGCTGGTCTTAAATTTCTAGTTTAAAGGAATCCTCCCTCCTTTACCTCCCAAAGTGTTGGGATTACAGGCGTGAGCCACCTCACCCGACCATAGACCAACTGTTTCCAGGCCTGAGCTTAGTAAGAAGCCCAGTGCTACATTTTCAAAGACCTGAGTGGCCACTGAGAGAATATCCAAAGACAATTTAAATCAGACTGTGGATGCAATTATCACGCGCCCGATGATGTGCCTCATTTTCTACATGGAGGCTCTTTTCAGGAGATGCTGTGCCTCCAGATCATAAAATCAGGTAGATGACCTCTGCAGATCTGGCTGTTCCCAGGAGGGCTGAGCTCAGCAGTCAGAAGCTGGCACAGAAGGGAGAAGGAGGCCGATGGGAACAGCACTGACAACAGCCCGTGACAGGGCCGGCCCTTCTGTCTGCACCAGCCCTGCACGCCGGACTGCACAGCAGATGCTCCAACGCGTCTTCCAGACCTCAGCTTCCACACTGTGACGGTTAGCAAGGCTGACGGGCGTGGACGGCGAGGGGTCGGGAAGAGTGAGAACGTTTAGGATCATGCATGTCTAATTTTATTGAAGCAGGGGCCCATCTAGCTGTGCGGCTGATTCCATATGTCAGGCAGAGCGGCATGTAAACGGCCCTGAAGTTGCGCCGTCTGTCTGTGTGAACAGAAGCTGCTTCCTCCGCAGGACTCCAGCTGCTGTCCGTGGCCGGGCCATGCGATGGAAATGGAAACAGCAGAGGAAGGCGGTGCTGATGTGTGTGCCCGATTTCTCCTCGAGAGGAAAGCCCTCTTGGTGTTGAGGTGATATTAGTGTAGTCGCCATTCTCTGCAACCACCAAGGGCCTGCTGGATGACTCCTGCTGTCAGTCTTGAATCCATGCTTTGTCACGATGGTATGCAGAGAAACAGCTCTGCCCAGCCGCGCGGAGAGCATGCAGCCTGGAGAATGTCTCTGAAATCCAGATTCTCAGATCAGGTTCTGAGCTGGGGAAAGCCCCATGTCTCTGGACAGCTCTGGTTTCCAGAGTGAATAACCCATCTCCTGTTGGCAGAGACAGCGGTCTGAGTGGGCTTATTCCTTAGCCGGCAAGCCTTTGGCTTTTCCCGGCTGTCCTGGAGCTCCAGAGCCTTCAGCAGGCCTCTCCGAACGAGTGGTCGCTGGATCCCGGTTCCTGCTCCACCAGCAGCGACTTTGGAGGCATCCCCTAGCAGAGGGACTGCACTGATTCCAGACAAGGGAATACACCCTGTGAGACTGACGCTTCTCACTTCCTCAGTCACCACAGGTCCTCCTCCATCTCTTCTTCTTCTCCTTCTCCTTCCTCTTTCAAATTGCAGTTTATTCTCCTTTTCCAGATTACATTTTATTGCCAACATCAAACTCTTCTCAGACTTCTGGCACAACTTTGGAAAGGCATAAAAGCCTAAAAAGGAATTAAAAACAAACAAACGGACAAAAAGCCCAGCCCAGTTCCTGCGTTGCTGTGTTTCCTGTTCCTTTGATTAAGAAACTGACCAGCACAACTCACAGATGCGCGTTCTGGGTCCTCAGGGCCAATGCGATTTCCTCCTGAGATAACGTATCTGGGCCAGCGTTGAAAATTTACCTTTTTTTTTTTTCTATTAAGAAACTCTTTCTGGAATTTGTGCCTTGCTTGTATTTGGCAGCTTTGATGAATGTTTTGATCATCTGTTCTATTGGTTCTTATAATTTGCTGTTTGTGTGCCTGGACCATTCCTTGCAGACCTGGCCCACTTCGGGAGTATTTCCATAGGTCCAATGAGGTCTATACAGGGGTTCACTGAGACCATAGTCTTGGAAACTGAGCTGCTTTATAGAGTCTATTTAGTTGAAGAAAAAGGTGGCCTTCATGGAAATGTGTGACTTGACGTTGTGGTTTCTTCCTTATTACTTATAGAGATTTCACCATACTTTATATTTACTTTCCTTAAAATTTATGATTATCCCAAAAAAGTTAAACATAGAGTTACCATATGGTCCAGCAATTCCAACTTCTGGTTATATACTCCAAACAATTCAAAGCAGAGACTTGAACAGGAATTAGCACACCCATGCTTAGCAGCAGTGTTCACAAAGACCAAAAGGGGGGAAACAACTCAAGTGTCCATCAATGGATGAATGGATACACAAAATCTGGTATATCTGTAAAAAAGAATATTATTCAGCCTTGAAAATGAAGGAGTTCTGTCAAATGCTGCAACATGGATGAACTTTGATGACATTATTATGCTAAGTGAAACAAGCCAGTCACAAAAATACAGATACTGTATGATTCCATGTATATGAGATACCTAGAGTAGTCAAATTCATGGAGGCAGAAAGTGGAGCGGTGTTTGCCAGGAGTTAGGGAGAAGGGAATGGTGAGTTATAGATGAGAGTTTCAGTTTTGCAAGAAGATTTCTAGAGATGGATGGTGGTGATGTACATTTTACGTTTTATATATATGTATATATATGTGTGTGTGTGTGTATATATATATATAAGCACAATAAAAATGTGACTAATTTGGACTTGTATACATTAAACCATGCTCTACCTACAGAGCAAGAGTGCTCTGGAAGGGAAAGGCAAAGAGCCTTTGTAAAGGGAGGGTTTGGGGCCTGCCTGTAGGCACTGGCTTCCTTTTGTCAGTAGGTCTACATTTGTATACAAGCATTAGCTTATCTGCATTGCCTTGAAAAAGCTGTTGAATAATTTTTTCCACTGTCATAAACCAGCCTAAGAGGCCACTGCTGAAACTGTCTTGACCCCATTGGTTTTTTATAGTTTACAGAAAATTAGTTGTGTTTTGTTTGTTTGTTTTCATTTTTTTTTTTTTTTTTGTAGAGATGGGGTCTTGCTATGTTGCCCAGACTGGTTTTGAATTCCTGGGCTCAAATGATCCTCCTGCCTTGGCCTCCCAGAATGCTGGGATTACAGGTGTGAGCTATTGAGCCCAACCAGGAAATTAGTTCTTATATGCTTAGAGTACTTATTGCAGCACCAAAATAAAGGGTACATTTTGTATGGACTTTGATTTCGCTTCTTTAAGTAACCTTAGAAGGCATCAACATAGAAAGAAAGAAGTTTCTGAAAAAGTTTTCAGTTTAGGGTTTATTGCTAAAGGAACTCGAACCAAAGTGCTGGACTGAAGCTCCTGGGTTATTCTGACCCAAAGCATCTTCAGGGCCTATCAGCAACATCTTTAACTGCTGATATTCATGGATGGCTTAGTAAAGTAATCTCACAGTATTGATACCCAGACAAAGACGAAGGGATAAGGAGAGCCCTTCAATACAGTTACAACATGACTTCATGGTATTTCTAGAACTATCAAGTCCGATTTGGTATACTTTTAAAGCTTGGGAAATATTTTCAATAGTCAAGTTAAAGTACACTTGATGAAAATGTTTACACTAAACCTAACTGAATCTTTTTGTCTGACTTCTGGTTTATAGAAAACACAGGGAAGAGAGCACCAAATTAAATGATGCCACAGATGACACTGCCATACAAATCCAGAATGTGGGCATATCGTGAGACATTGTCCTGGCCTCTTCTAATATCATAATCAAAAGGGGCTAAGAACACGCAACAGCCAAATGCAATCTGTGAATCTTGGTTCTCTCCATGTTTTTAAAAATTTGAGCTATAAAATCTTTTCTGAGACAACTGGGAAAATGTTGGTATATACTGGATATGAGATGATATTAGGAAATTGAGGTTAATTTTTAAAATTGTGATTATGCTCTTGTGGTCACAGAGGAGACTGTTCTTTTTCCTAGAAAACGCATGCTGAAGCAGTGAAGTGTCATAACATCTGCAACTCACTTTCTAATGATTCAAAAAACACATGGATAGTTGGCCGGGGGCAGTGGCTCATGCCTGTAATCCTAGGACTTTGGGAGGCCAAAGTGGGCAGGTCTCTTGAGGTCAGGAGTTCAAGGCCAGCCTGGCCAACATGGTGAAACCCCACCTCTACTAAAAATACAAAAATTAGCTGGATGTGATGGCTTGCTATCTGGAAGTGATCAGATAAGAACAAAGGAAAGTTTCAAGTGTTTCATCTCCCATAAGATCCTTCTCTCCTTTGTCCACCTGATGGCCGTTCATCTTTCCAAGGTGTTTCCAGACATACCTCCCAGTAATGTATTCCTTGACAGTTCTCTGCCCACCCTGTCCTGCCCACTCCAGAACCTCCTGCTGTTTGCCCCTTCCGCCTTTGTTTATGGGCCTTTGCATCTTTCAGTAGGCATAGCTTACTGTGGGCATCAGAATTTTGGTCTGTTCCACAAAGGAAAGGAGTGTGCCCCATAGTGACTTAGTGGCAGCTGTAGAAACTAGATTCATAGCATTTCCCCCCTTCGTGTGACTATTTATGATAGTACATTTTGACCTGTGTCATTGGGACCTTCCACTAATTTCGTTAGAGAGTACTTGCTTTTCAAAGCAGTGAGATGCTGCTGCACACACAGGAGTGTGAACACAGACTTAGGACCTGGAAAGTTCTGTGCTAGAGATTCATTAGACTAACATATGACTTCACTCAATTATGTGATTGACTGATGAAACATTTACGAAAAGGAAGTTTAGTTTATGCTCCTGGTGTCCCTATCAGTGATTACAGCCATGGCTGATATTTTAATCATGAAAGGATAAAGGATTTAAAAACCAAGACAAATTTCCTCCTTCCCATAAAACACTCCTCATATCCCTTGTTCTGCTCTATCATTTTTCAAGGCACTGACCACCTCCAACACACTGTATAATTTACCATCTGTCTTCTCCCCACAAGAAATAGATTCGTGAGGAAAGGGGTTTTTCTCTATTTTTGTCGTTGTTCACTAGCGTAACTCAAATGCCTAGAGCAGCGCCTGGTGCATGGTAGCTACTTAAATGTAGCTGGCTGTTCGTATCCACGGGTTCTGCATCTACAAACTCAACCAGCATTGAATTCAACCAACTACAACTCAAAAATATTTGACAAAATAACAATATAACTATAAAATAATATAAATTCAGATATACAGTATAACAACTATTTGCATAGCATTTACATTATGTTAGGTATTATAAGTAATCTAGAGATGATTTAAAGTAAATGAGAGGATGTGCATATATTATATGCAAAAACAGTGCCATTTTACCTTAGGGACTTGAGCATCCACAGATTCTTGTATCTATGAGGGGTTCTGGAAATAATCTTCTGGGATACTGAAGGGCAATTATATTTCTTGAGAAAATGAATGTATAAAAATATAAACTAAGTGTTTAAATACCTTCAGATACAAGAGCTACCAGACTTTGGCCACACTCAGAAGGATACCCCATAAATACACAGTGGCCATCCAGGCATCTTTGTACTAATAGCTGGGCCTAGGGAGGGGGTCCAGCTGGTGATGCAGTTTGTGATTATGGCTCAGAGGCAAAAGCCAATAGAGCCTGGCATTGTGGATGGTGAAGACTTCCAACAAAGGCAGACACATGATCAGTCCCTTCCCCAGGGTGTAGCTAACTGGCACTGGGTTCCTCTTAATCTGCATTAATGATGCCGATTAATGATTTTAGCAACATGTATACTAAAATTACAGTGATGCAGAGAAGACTAGCTAGCATGGTCTTGACAAGGATGACACAATAATGACAGTCTGCATTACTTGAAAACTTTGGAAAACAAAAAAAGATTTTTATCTATCAAGCACAGGAACAAGAATGCCCAGTGCTTCTTGCAGCTTTCCTCTCCTCTAAATGTTCGTGCTGTTGTTTTCTTTTAGAATCTCCCTCATTTCCTCTTATGGATACTGTTAGGCAGTTTTTCAATGAGCTTACCTGTCCCGCCACTCCACATTCTTACCCTGTCCAGCTTGAAAGGCTGGTGGGACAGGAGCACAAAGAGAGATCAAAGGCCATCCTTTTGCCCTGAGGATAATGGCATGTGGATTAGAGAGCACCTGCCTGGCAATTGGAGTGGCGGAGCACAGAGGCCTGTTCCTCCATTGGGATCAGCAGGGTCATCTGCCCTGCCTTGGTGCACAGGGATCACCCTCTTCAGAGATGGCGGCCCAGTGGGAGTCAGACTCCCTCTCCAAGGGAGCGTTCCCTTTTCCTCTCCCCAAACACAGAGAAGAGAATAGAAATACCTCCGTGTGAACCAGGATAACCACCCTTGTCCTTGTGGATTACTTACCCACACAGTGTTGAGTTTACTCAGAGGTATGCTGAGTCAGCTTAGCCTGGCTTGGGAGGGCCCACTGTGCTAAGCTCATCTCAAATATGCCTGCAGTAACCTCACACTGTGGCTTGAAATTGGCCATAACTGGTGTATTTATACTGTGGATATTGGCAAATTCTGCAAATCAGAGCTGGTTTCCCAGAAAGCCACTTGCTAGAGACGTATTGGCCCATGGCCTGTTTATACAGCACAAGGAGTGTACTTGGTCTCATGGCCTGCCCTGTTCAGTGTCACATTATGGACAGAGTGACCAGGAACTGGAAGAGTATACCATCCATGATTATACCTAGGACTGTAATGGGAAAATGCAGATGCATGGTCACTCTAATCGTGAACTCTTTGCCAGATTTGAAATTATTATTCCGAAACATAGTTATCTGTTTGCTGTATAACATTCCTTCATTTGGAAATTTAGAGGAGTTTTTTATTCTTCAACTGTTCAGAAATTTTCCTAATGTAAATGATATTTCAATAAATATGTAGTAGAATAAATTCCTGAGGGTGTATTTCTAGGGTAGAGGGTATAAACATTATTAAAACTCTAAATACATTTTGCCAAGTTGCTTACCCAGAAGGTTAGAGGCATTTACACTCTCTCTGTAGTCGGCCCAGTTCACCAAGTTCCTATTTCCAATACTTGGAATAAGGAGAGAGAACATTTTCTAACCACCTCTAGCTCCTCTCTGTGCTGAGTCTGCTTTCCAATTAAGCTGAGTATATTCTAGGAACCCAACCAACTCTGTTCTCTCTGGCCCTTATCTGCTCCTTTGCACCCACTGTTCCCTCCACACAGAGGCTATGGCTCCCATTTCTCTCCTGTAAATCCTGTCCATTCTAGTTTTAGGCATGAATCCCAAAGTCATGATTAAAACAGTGCACTGGCCAGGCGCAGTGGCTCACGCCTGTAATCCCAGCACTTCGGGAGCCCAAGGCAGGTGGATTACCTGAGTTCAAGACCAGCCTGGCCAACATGGTGAAACTCTGTCTCTATGAAAAATACAAAAAATTAGCCAGATGTGATGGTGGGCACCTGCAATTCCAACTACTTAGGAGGCTGAGGCAGGAGAATCGTTTGGACCCAGAAGGCAGAGGTTGCAGTGAGTCGAGATCGCGCTACTGCACTTCAGCCTGGGTGACAGAGTGAGATTCTGTCTCAAAATAAATAAATAAATAAATAAATAAATAAATAAATAAATAGCGCACAAAGACACGTACTCAAGTGTGTTTATTTATAATAATGACAAATTAGAAACAACTGGAAATGTTCAAAATGTTCAAATATAGGGATTCATCAAATAAATTAATGGTATCTTATGACAGAATAATATGCACTTATGAACAAAGATTGTGTAGACATAATTGTGCACATGAAATGATGCTCACAAAATGGTCACTAGAAAAGAATATGTCATCAAATAGAATATTAGGGTGTAATCTCATTTCTGTGTATTTAATTTAAAAGAAGCTGGACCTAAAAATAATTTAAAAGTTTTTAATCTGTATTTATGACTTTTAGACAGTGAATTATTGAAAATGAATTATTTAGATAGTGAAAAGGCTTTGGGGGAGATTTTCACACATGAAAAAACAGTGACTCCTACCCGTACATCAGGATCCATTCAATACTCCCTCCATTGGAGGAATTTGAGAAAGCAGCTATGACAGCTCCATTCTTTGTATCTTGGTCAGTCTTTGTGGCTCTTTCTGGATCCTCATATGCTATCAAATCAAAAGGTGTTGGCTTGCTTGTCTTGTCTTTTACTGATTCTGTATGTTTTTGTTTTTACTTTTTGAGATAGAGTCTCACTCTGTCATTCAGGCTGGAGTACAGTGGTGTGATCTCAGCTCACTGCAGCCTCTGTCTCCTGGGTTCCAGTGATTCTCCTGCCTCAGCCTCCTGGGTAGCTGGGATTACAGTCACGTGGCCACCACACCCGGCTAATTTTTGTATTTTTAGTAGAGATGGGATTTCACTATGTTTGCCAGGCTGGTCTGGAACTCCTGACCTCAGGTGACCCGCCCACCTTGGCCTCCCAAAATGCTGGAATTACAGACATGAGCCACCAGGCCCAGCCTTGATTCTGTATATTTTAAAAGAAAAAAAATGCTCCATCACATTTTTGCTCAAGAGTATGCTGGTGCTTCCAGTTTGCTGCAGAGTTTCAATAAATGTTTGATAAATCGATAAAATTTAATTTTCCTAGGTGATCCACAGCCTAGTAAAAACCATGTTTGCTGAAAGTCTTGGAACACGTGTGTGAGGCAGACTTAGGAATGCATGACACACACAGAATGATGACATCTATGAGTCCTGGATGGCTGTGTTGGGTGGAAAACTCATTGCTGGCTGCTTCTGGGGTTTGTGTTGCATTTTCCATGAGCAGCCGTGGCCTGCTCTAGCAGGTGGGAGGTCTCAGTGCAGCCAACACAATAGGCAGGATTGTTGGTCTTGCCCAGCACAGAGCACACTTGGTCCCATAGCTTTTGGGCAAGGATCAGATGAACTCATCCAAGAAAGCCAGAGCTGAAGCCCCAGCCAGAGGAAGCATGATCTGATCACACAGGATGCCACTGGACTGGTCATTTTCTTAGTTGTACTGAAATCCCAGAATTGACCAGTCCCTTGTGCCTCCCACCCTCTGCTCCAGTGGAAACTAAGCCAGCCAGGACTAGAACCAGGATGAGGGCAAAAATCTCTTTGGTCTTATCTTTAGGATTGACAAAATAATTGAAAGCTGTTTGACAACTCTTTGCATATAATAAGCATTTAATAGTCTTAATAAAAGGAGTGTATCAAATAAGAAAGCCCACTGAAAATTGAAGCATGATTTCATAATTTGACTTCTAAAATATCAATGCACCAGCCCCAGGGATTTGGGTAAATCTGGACTATTGTATCCTTTCTTATTATTGGGTAATTTTCAAGCTCCTCCTCCCAGCGGGTGGGTGTGGCTATCCCTCCCCAGAAACACCACCCACAGCCCCTGAAGAAGTGTGATCCTGGAGAAATGGGGCTGTGGCCCTGACAGGCTGGGGCCAGCTGCCTCCCGGCCATAAGAGCCTGAGGCTTCTCCTCTTTCCTGAGGATATGTGAGCGGTAGTGTGGGGGCCCAGGGCAGTTGTGAGGATGACAGGGAATTCATACTTTTCCAATGGTAGCCAGTGTTTTTCCTGACTTCTACCAGAGCCTGGAGCTCCCAGAAAGCCTGCTTGGTCCAAATACAGAACTCTCTGCTTTGTGCCGCAGGCTCCGCACAGGCACGCATCAACCAGCGGCAATTGTGAATGTATACAAAGGACGGCAAAGCAAAGGCTCTGCAGCAAGGGGCGGGTGGCCGAGGGAAATGTATGGGATCTTCACTTTGGTGGGACTCACACAGGAAAAAAATGCCCGGTGACCGATGCTCCTGTCTTAGATCTGCTTTGCAGGGAATGGCAGCTCCTAGCATGCAGCCAACCCTGAAGTACAGCCCTCTTCTGTTGAAATCTGCCTTGTAGCAGAAACATTTGTGGATCCTCCTCTCCAAGTGGGTGAAGGCCACTCCCCGGGCACACCTGCATCACTCTGCCTGAGGCTTCCCCTCGGTTTCCCCGAGGGGAAAATCACAGGCACATCATGCTGGAAGCAGTTCTCCACCCACCGAGAAGGGGGCTTTGGTGGAGAAATGCCCCAGCCAGGGCCAGCCGCAGGAGTACGAGGCCTGTGCAGGTACATGGGCTCAGCATTGAGAAGGGCCCTGCTCCTGGTTCAGTGTTCTCTGCTGTCATTGACCGTCTTGAAATTCTTTGTTGTTTTATCTCTGACTAGTGCTTTGTAACTGAAGCCTGATGGGGCACTGAAGCATGCATGTCCACAGAGGAGATTGGTGCAGTGTGTGTCCCTGATGCCTATCCTTGCCCTCTAATTGCTATAGAGCATTCCGAGTGCCCCAGGAGCACAGAGTTTCCAGGACCTGTGATGCATGAGAGTTCAGAGAGCCAGGGCAAGCCCAAGGTCAGTGTGCTATGGTGTGACGGAGCAAAGGGGATATGAATGCCCCCACACTTTCCCATCACACCCGAACTCACTTCCAATGCAGAAAGAAGATACGGGAGCAGCCAAACAACCCTGTCACATCCCTTCCCCCCCCATATCACTACCCTGAATTAGCCAGCCACTCCAGCTGACAACACCAAGACAGGAAAGGGAAAGTGGGACAGCCACTGTGCCTTTCCCTCTCCTTCCTTCCTTTCTTCCTTTCAGGGAGAAGGAGCCTTCCTTCCTTTCAGAGAGAAGGATCCGGGTGTTGTCACCAGGAGACTGGGAGGATGAGATGGGTGCCCATGGAGAAGTGAAATAAAATCAGATGAGTGAGTTTCCCACAGTCATTGTTCTGGTAAGAAACATACAGACATTCTGACGTGCAAAATACAAATGGTATAATTTCCTTGACTCTGCCTAGGAGTTAAATGTTGATATTTGCTGTCATTGCACAATATAAAGATGAATGGTGAATGTATGTGTATAATTTAAAATTACTTCTCACTGCTTGGCTGGAATAACTTTGGGTGTGTTCTCCATTGTGGATAGAGGTCCCCAGGGAAACCGGGCTCCAGCTGTCCCTGCGGTTACTTGCTGGATGACACCTCCTACTGGCTGTCTTCCTTCCTGCACTTGCAGTCTTCCTTGGGATCACCTGCCCAAAACAAGACTTGCACCAAATCCTTGAATCAGCTTCTCTTCCACGGAATCCATCGAAAACACCTGTCTGCATTGGCCACTGTGGTTCAGGGGCTGCTGGCAGGGCCGTTTCTTTTGTGGCTTAGCTGTGAGGGGCTCGTCACCCGCAAGGCGATGGAGAGCTCACAAGTGTCTCTGACCAGCTATCCCTGGAGCTCACTCTTTCTCAGACACGCAGGAAACTGCAGTGCTTTTTGAAGTTGTATTGATATTTTGAAGGAAAATGTTGTTCGTTTTAGACATGTTGAAACGAATGATCAAAGTATTTTTTCTTAATGTCAGACCATCCCCAGATAAATACCTTTTCATCATTTCACCAACCTGTGGAATTTGTTTTGTAGACATCTGGGGCATTTTATTATTTTCATGAGGCCCGTGAACTTCATGGGGCGAAGACAGCATGAAGCCTGGAACCTGTGTTGGAAGTGTGGACCTGTAGTGCCAGGGTGTACACAGCCACACCGAGCCCTCTCTCTGTTCCTTGTCATAATTCTTTTCTGAATTGCAAGGCCTTCCCTACAGTCAAATGGCAATGAGGAGGTGGCATTATCAAGGGAGATGGGAGACTGCTGTCCTTAGGTCAGGGGCGTTTGTCCAGGGAAGCTCCTCTGTTGCAGTCTTAGTCCTCACAGCAACACTGAATTATTGAGTGACCAAGGTACAGTCATTCTCGGACAAAGGTCACTGTCAGGACAAAGGTACAGCGACACTTCTCTCATGTCTGGTATCAGAAGATGCAGTGAGCGCCAAGGCCATACTGAACCTTCACAGTTGAATCCTGGTTGAAGGGACGGCCAGGTATCCCTGGGTGGCCCCACTTAACAAATACGAAATGACATAGATGCTGCCCTTCCTGTGTCCCCGAGGAGCAAGGGGAACACACTGTAATCAGAGAAGGTTTTGCTCTCACTGCTGACACCAGAGCCCCATCTAGTCCTAACAGTGTTGACTCTGTGCTCCCTCTTTTGAGCAAGCACTGCAAACACCACAACGGGCTGTTCCAGAGCACTCACAAGGTGAAGCCACAATTTTCTGTCTCTATCCTCACCCGACCTCTCTCAAAGACTTCCTGCAAGTCCCCAGGAGGAATTCCCATGGCACAAGACCCCTCCTCTGGATTTGTGAGGTGACAGCTTTGCCCTCTCTCCTGATCTGGTTCAAAGTTGGGTCCAACTTGTCATGACTGTCACACTGACCCTCAGGTGCTTCCAACCGTAGAGGGCAGATCACCTTTCCAGAAAAAGACTCAATGCAACCTTCCTTCAGATAAGTTCTTTGCTTTGCCTCCTTTTTGGAAGAGATTCTTGGGCCTCTCTGCAACAAGGGGAGTCCCAGGCCCCTATCTGGAAATAGCCTCCTTGGATGATTGACAGGCTTAGAATGGGGCCCACATGTCACTCCCTTGTCATAGCAGCCACACAGTGCCCTTGGGGCGCAGGACAGCACAGGGTCAATCCTACTCACCCAAATGCCCATGCTTTCTCTGAGATAGTCTAATGGCCTCCGAGAATCACCAGGATTGTTTTTAAAATTATTTCCAGAAAGGGAGAAAAGTGGGGAAAGAACTTTCCATCACAAATGATCTGTCTGTCACAACGCGGTCTTTGTTTCAAATGAGGATATTTTTTGGAAGACGCTGCCCTAAGAGGACTCCAGCCTACACTCCAATGCCAAAGGCAGGAGAAAGCAACCAAGAGTTAGAATAAGAGCTTAGCTCTGAAGTAAAATGCGAGTTTGCGAAATTTCCAGGCAATCTCTCGTCCGGAAGTGTCGCATGGCGTCTTGCTTGCTCGCCCTTGTGTAGTGTCTCCATTAATCTTCCACGTGGATGGCTACCTTTTGATGGAGCCTCACTGGGCATTGTCAAGGGATAAGAGCTAGAAGGGGAATATGAATGTGAGCTCCATAGTCTAAGGGTCACCTTTCAGGGTTCGTATGGTTCATATTTTTCTTTTCGGTCAACACATTTTTATAAATCACCTGAAAACATTAACATTGATACAACTGCATTTTTAAAGTTGCGTATCTGAAACTATTCATTTTTATATGTATGTATAATTTTTAATAACCTACTTGAGAAAACAAGTAGGATTTTTAAGCAAGAAGGATTTTTTCAAAGATCCTTCTTTTACTCATTTTCCTATTATATGTTATCTATTGCTTTATAATAAATTACCCCAAACTCAGTGGCTTCAGATAGTGATAAATATTTCTTGTCTCACAATGTCTGTGGTTATGACTTGGAGTCTCTCTTGAGGTTGCAGTCAGGTGTCAGCCAGGGCTGCAGTAATCAGAGGCTTGACTGGGGCTGGCGGATTCAGTTCCAAGGTGCTACTCACATGGTTGGCAGGGAGTGCTGGCAGGGGTTGCTGAGTGTTGGCCAGAAGTCACTGCCTCTCCTCGTGGGCCTCTCCACAGGCCTCGCCAGTGTGCTCCTAGCATGACAGCAGGCTCCCCTGGAGCCAGTGACTCATGAAACAGGGGTGGAAGCCACAGAGCCTTTTATGAAACAGCCTTGGGCATTACACACCATCACTTCCGTCATATTGTGTGGGTCACCCACACCAGCCCTGATTCTATACAAGAAGTGACTACCTAAGGGCATGAAAACTGGGAGGCAAGGATCCTTTTGAAGTCCTTGCAATCTTTGACGGTAGCTACCACAGTTATTTATTTATTTAGAAATGGAGGCTTGCTCTGTCTCTCAGGCTAGAGTGCAGTGGTGAGATCATAGCTCACTGCAGCCTCAAACTCCTGAGCTCAAGTGATCCTCCTGCCTCTGCCTCCCAAAGCACTGGGATTACAGGTATGAGCTACTGCGCCCAGCCAGCTCCAACAATTTAAATGTCATATTTGTGTACACAGTTTTCTAACGATGAGAAGGAGGCATATGAAGATGTGTGAACTGTCCTAAGATGAAGCATCTTACATTGTCCTAAAGTGACACCAACCCTCAAGCCCCAGATGTTTGAGTCAGGCCAGCCTCAACCACTCTCCTGGTGCCCTGTACACATGTGTGTGCATGCGTACACGTGTGTGCATGCACACACACAAACACTCACACTCACACTCAAAGACACACTCATACACACTTATTAATAGACACTCGCGCTTACACAAACATACAGTAAGTCCTCCCTAAATATCCTCAATAGGTTCACAGTGAAATGATGTATAATAAGACTGTTTTACCATAAGCTAATTGATATAAATAAGACTTAAGTTTCTATGACATATTTCTGTTCACAAAAACTTCACCAAACTTCTTAATAAAGACCAAAACACTTCTAATAGTAAACATTGAAGTACATGTGAGCTATACACACATTTAAGAAAGATTAATAAAAACTAGTATGAATTATTTACCCACTTATTCCACTTCAGGGTCTTGCGTGACAGGAGTCTGTCCCAGCAGCTCAGGGTGCAAACTGGGAACCCGCCCTGGCTAGGATGCCATGCCCTCATAGGGAGCACTCACACACCCACACTCATTCACACGGGGACCATGGAGACATGGGGATCTGCTTTACCTGCAGGGCTTTGGGATGTGGGAGAGAACAAAGTACCTGGGGAAACCCATACAGACATGGGGAGAACGTGCAAACTCCACACAGTGGCCTGGCCAGGAATAGATTTTTAAATCATCAACATCGTAACAAAACAATCTTAAAAATGAAGTTATTTGAGGACGTGCTATCCTCACACATGTATATGCACACTCACACACACACTTACAGACACATTTATGCACTCACTTATTCACACACCCGTATACACACTCACAAACGCCCACATGCACACTCACACATATAGACCCTCTCACATACACATGCACACATATATACATTCACAAACACACACTCACATGTGCACAAACATACACACCCACACTCACCCACATTCATGCACTCATGTATACACACTCATAAACACACATTCACACATAGACACACTACTCACAAACACACACATGCTGTCTCTCACACACTCACACACTCGCACATATATGCATGCACACTGACACTCGCTCACACACACTGTCCATGCACTGTACTGAGACCCTTGGCTGACGCTGTCCTCACTGCTCAGCGGCCCCTGCCCCTTTCACTATGCGCACCCCACAGCCTCCCACAACTGCATAGGTTTGCTGAGTTGGCTCATTCCATGCTCCAGGCTCTTGGCTTCCCACCTGCTCTAGATGCCCCCTTCTGGTTTTACATGTGTCCATCATCCTGCACTCCTCTCGGATTTCAGAACCGGGTCTTCCTGCATGGTTTTCACAGGTCCCCTGCTCCAAGCTTGTTTTTTCCTTTCGTATCAGAAGAAGATTCCCCATCCCAGCGCCAGCCTGTCTGTCCTGCTTCTCTCCACTCCAGCTGTGACCAGGACCCTGCTGGGAGCAGCACCAGCTCCTTACTGAAAGAAATGAAAGGATTTAGGTATCACGGCCATAAGGACCATAGCAAGCGGAAATGAGACACGATTTGAGCTGACACTTCCAGGCATTTCCCTGAGCCTCTTTAGCCTTAATTTGAAAATTGTCCCGGAAAGCCCAGACTTACACTCACCGGCCATGGGGGTTGATGAGAGGCATCTTCCCCCATTTGCTGTTAAGCCATGCTCTCTGCGATCTCCAGGGCTCATTCCACGTAGGTTTTATTTTCTTAGCACGTATTTCTGCCTTCACTACCTGCATATGGGCCTTGGAGATATTCCAGCTTAAAAGGGGATTTACACGTCCTTGTGGGAATTAGTGCAGCAATGAAGCTGGTCACCAGGAGTGAAAAATGGCTCATTTAGGCATCCGCAGGCAATTTCATAAAGCAATATACCAAGAGAAGATAAAACGTTTTCCGGCACTGGCTGGAAAGCCAGCATATGAATGGGAAAGCATTTGCAGAAGTCGATGATTCAGGGTGGTGGGGGCTTATGTCTAGGAATGCATGTCTGGGATCAAGAACTCTATGAAACACACCCTTTCCAAGAACACTGCTGCATGCCAGGCTCTTGGCTAGGCTCTAGGAGAACAAAGACGAAGGGGCTCTAACCCCATAGGCCTCCTGGCCTGGGACAGAGTCAAACATGCAGATACCAATGGGTAAGCAGATGTCTAAGAGCACAAGTAGCTGTGCCTGCTGCTCCTGGAAGAAGACTGCTATGCCCACCCCAAGTTCTGATTGTCTGAGTCTTTGGCCCTAAGCAGAAGCACTTCCCTACTTTCCTTAACCTAAAGGTTTAGACAGGGCAAGGTGGCTCATGCCTGTAATCCCAGCAGTTTGGGAGGCCAAGGCGGGTGGATCACTTGAGGTCAGGAGTTCGAGACCAGCCCGGCCAACCTGGTGAAACCCTGTCTCTACTAAAAATAAAAAAATTAGCTAGGCATGGCTGCGGGTGCCAGTAATCCCTGCTACTCGGGAGGCTGAGGCAGGATAATCACTTGAACCTGGGAGGCAGAGGTTGCAGTGAGTGGAGATCACGCCACTGCACTACAGCCTGGGTGACAGACGGAGACTCTGTAGCAAACAAAACAAAACAAAACAAAAAATCTAAGGGCTTAAAAATATACATTATTTATACTTATTTGGATGGCTACTATCCCCCAAAATAACAAATGTTGGTAAAGACGTGAAGAAAGTAGAAACCCTTGTGTGCACTGCTGGTGGGAATGTAAAATGGTGCAGCCACAATGGAAGACAATGTAGAATTTGCTCATAAAACCAAAGATAGAATTATTATATGACTCAGCAATTCCGCTTCTAGGTAGATACCCAAAAGAATTGAAATCAGGGTCTTGAAGAGATATCTGCATTCCCACATTTATAGTAGTGTTGTTCTTAGCAGCCAAAAGCTAGTAACAACTCAAATACCCATCAACAGATGAATGGGTAAGCAAAATGTGGTGTATGGATACAATGGAATATTATTCAGCCTTAAAATGGAAGGAAATCGGACACGCGGCACAGCATGAATGAACCTTAAAGACATGCTAAGTGAAATGAGCCAGTCACAAAAGCACAAATACTGGATAATTCCACTTATATAAGGTGCCAAGAGTCTTCAAATTCCTAGAGAAAGAAAATAGAATGATGGTTGCCAGGGGCTGGGGGGAGAGGAAAAGGGAAGCTCGTGTTTAATGGGTACAGAGTTTCAACTGGCAAGACGAAGAGTTCTGGGGATGGAGGGTGGTGGTGGTAGCACAGCACTGGATGTACATAATGCTGCTGGACTTCACGCTTAGAAGTAGCCCAAGCTGGTGAGAACCTGCCTGGATTGATCGTACTGACTCTGGTGCGCAGGCTGGTTCCTCCCTTCACTAGAAGCCTGGCCAAACAGCCCAAGCCTGGATGCGGATCCCTCACAGTGGGCACCAGCCAGGGTCAGCAGACATGTCCAACTCTGCCAGCGTCTGCTTTCTCTCCCCAGGGACCCTGAGCCATGGCAAGCTCCCAGTCACAGGCATGCTAGCCCTGTGGGTTCTGCCTAGAACTCAGATGTCCTGTGTGAGAGAGACACTTCCCTATCTGGGCCCCAGAGAGTGTTTTGCTGGCTTGAGGCTGCCGTGAGACCACCCTGAAGATGTTTGGTTCCTGGAGTTCCTGCTGCTTCCTGGCTGGCTTCTCTCCACCCTGGACCTCGACCCTCCAGCCACCTCTTGTAGCAGACTGGTTTTCTCTTCTGTCCTGAGAATCCAGTGGCCACTGGTGTCTGGGAGCCAGCTCAGGCCCCAAGGGCTTCATTCTTCAAGTTGCCCCCACTGCTGCTGGTTTTTTTGTTTGTTTTTTGATGGAGTCTCGTTCTGTCACCCAGCCTGGAGTTTAATGGTGCAATCTCAACTCACTGCAACCTCTGCCTTGTGGGTTCAAGCAATTCTTTTGCCTCAGCCTCCAGAGTAGCTGAGATTATAGGCGCCCGCCACCATGCCCAGCTAATTTTTGTATTTTTTAGTAGAGACAGGGTTTCGCCATGTTGGCCAGGATAGTCTCAAACTCCTGACCTCAGGTGATCCACCCATCTTGGCCTCCCAAAGTGCTGGGATTACATCGGGAAGCCACTGCACCCGGCCATGCCCCCGGTGTTTCCACTCCAAACCTTGGACGTGCGTCTGGGGAAAGCTCTCTTATTCAGGTGTCCACTGCCCCAGTGATGGAGCACTGGACAAGAAGATACTACAGCATGAGGTGGGGGTGGCTTTGGGACCAGAGGCGCATGACACGGAACCTCCACTTTTCTAAGTCCTGGCTCTGTGACTGTGGCAGATTCTCAACCTCACGGGCTTTGGTTTCCTCTTTGGTAGAGTTGTTGGAGGAAAATCAAATGAAAATAGATATGTGTGAATGTCCCACAGTGTAGGGTGCAGAGGAGGAGGTGCGTCAATGGTAGCTCTAAGTGGTGGTGTTTGCAGTTTGGCCTAGGTCTCTGGTTCTTTATCCTGAGCATGGTAGGGCAGATCCCATCCTGAACCACAGCCGATGCTCCCCTGAACACATGGAGGACCCTGGGTGCCCCAGGGGTCAGCGAATGGAGCTGGGAATTTATTCCGCAGGCGAGGGCTCCCACACTAGTGAGGAAGTCTGCTCACCTGAGTCTCTGAGAGGGAAAGTTCAGGAATGCTGATGGTAGAGGTTTGACTGTGGCCATGCTAATGGAGGACTGAGGCTGGCCCCCAGCTCAGATTAACTAATTGGTCACATTGAGTCCCAATTGACTTGCTGGTCAGGAAGCGTCTTCAGTTAGTCCCAGAGAGGGTCTGGTATCCCAGCTGGTTATGTCAACGAGAAACAGCACAGGACACTTGTTAAAGGTGGCAAGACAGATTTATTCAGACTATTTCAATGGGGGAAAGGGACACCAGTATAAATGTACTCAACTCCAACCAAGACCTAAAGGCGATAGGGGTTTTAAAAGAGAGAACAGTGATGGTGAGCATTTTTTCATGTGTTTTTTGGCTGCATAAATGTCTTCTTTTGAGAAGTGTCTGTTCATGTCCTTTGCCCACTTTTTGATGGGGTTGTTTGTTTTTTTCTTGTAAATTTGTTGGAGTTCATTGTAGATTGTGGATATTAGCTCTTTGTCAGATGAGTAGGTTGCGAAAATTTTCTCCTATTTTGTAGGTTGCCTGTTCACTCTGATGGTAGTTTCTTTTACTGTGCAGAAGCTCTAATTAGATCCCATTTGTCAATTTTGGCTTTTGTTGCCATTGCTTTTGGTGTTTTAGACATGAAGTCCTTGCCCATGCCTATGTCCTGAATGGTATTGCCTAGGTTTTCTTCTAGGGTTTTTATGGTTTTAGGTCTAACATTTAAGTCTTTAATCCATCTTGAATTAGAGAAATGCAAATCAAAACCACAATGAGATACCATCTCACACCAGTTAGAATGCCAATCATTAAAAAGTCAGGAAACAACAGGTGCTGGAGAGGATGTGGAGAAATGGCAACACTTTTACACTATTGGTGGGACTGTAAACTAGTTCAACCATTGTGGAAGTCAGTGCAGCAATTCCTCAGGGATCTAGAACTAGAAATACCATTTGACCCAGCCATCCCATTACTGGGTATATACCCAAAGGACTATAAATCATGCTGCTATAAAGACACATGCACACGTATGTTTATTGCAGCACTATTCACAATAGCAAAGACTTGGAACCAACCCAAATGTCCAACAATGATAGACTGGATTAAGAAAATGTGGCATATATACACCATGGAATACTATGCAGCCATAAAAAATGATGAGTTCATGTCCTTTGTAGGGACATGGATGAAATTGGAAATCATCATTCTCAGTAAACTATCGCAAGGACAAAAAACCAAACACTGCATGTTCTCACTCACAGGTGGGAATTGAACAATGAGAACACATGGACACAGGAAGGGGAACATCACACCCTGGGGACAGTTGTGGGGTGAGGGGAGGGGGGAGGGATAGCATTAGGAGATATACCTATGCTAAATGACGAGTTAATGGGTGCAGCACACCAGCATGGCATATGTATACATATGTAACTAACCTGCACATTGTGCACATGTACCCTAAAACCTAAAGTATAATAATAATAAATAAATAAATTTAAAATAATAATAATAATAATGAAATAAAATAAAAATAAATAAAAAAAAAGAACAGAGAAGGAACAAAAACAGGCTATGAGAAGTATAAAAAGGGAGAACCAAAAAGGTGATGAGAGGGGATGTGGGGAAACGAAAAGTTACAGGATTGAAGTAAGCAGGGGATTACTGGAAATTGTTTTCGTGATGTGGGTTGGGACGATGTATATTTTGCAGTTTGGCAGCAAACTGCAAAGACTCAACGTGGGGGCTGGTCATGTTAAGGGACTCGGCCAGTGCAGGTGAAAAGCAGGCTGGAGTGTGGCTGAGGCTCCCAGCCGAGCGTCTGGGCAAGCCCTTTGTGTCTACTGGAGTTTGCAGTTGGAACTAGACAGCTGCCGGTTTGGTTAACTCCTTGGAAGATGCTGGTCCGACTGCCATTTCTTCCTTTTACACCTGGATGCTTCTTGAAGCCACCTCCAGGGACATAGTCTTGCAAGATCCTGACAGTTACAGTCACAATGTGAGCAGCCTTGGGCAAACAATAACAAGGACATGCACTGAGAAGCAAGAGGCTACTTGCCCCTAACAGCAAAGTGTAGAAGGTCAAACTGCCAAGGCTTCAGGAGGGGCAAGAGTGTCCTTGGGACTGAATGCAGAAAGGGCCACTGGCATATGGGTTTGCATGGGAGCTTGCAGAGGGGAGTGCACCATTCAGTGGGATCCTCATTTCCAGATATTCTACATTTGTTGTCTGGTTTGCTGTGATTATTGTGCAGAAAGGACTTCCCCACTTTTATTTGCTTAGTATTGAATCCAAGCAATATTTTCAAGAGCTATTTGTCGGGGCTAAAAAGATCAAGGAGGCACAAAATTGTGGCTCCAGGGCACATGGGTACCTCAGAACAGGCCTGGAAGGAGTCCATTTGCTGTGCCCAGTACGGTGTGAGTGGCTCAATCCCTGAATCCTAACACGGGTTCACTCTGCCTTCTCTCATGCTGACTTCTCCTACCTGACTTCTGCTCCTTCACACCTGGCCACCCTCCAGGACTCAGCCCCCTGGCCTCCACCTAGCTCTGAAAAGCTTTTCCCAGTGCCCTCATCACCAGCCCCTCCCCAGCACTCCTCATTCACTGGTTCTCTACACCACTCCCTGCTGCCCTCAGCAAGACCCTGCTTTGTAAAGGCTTGGGGACTTCATACGTGTCTCTGGTTTCTCCAGCTGCTGGACACACAAGTCCTGAAGGGCAGAGACGGTTCTTCAACTTTCGCTGTTACACCTCTGAGCATAGTCGTAGATGTACTCCTTTTAGCAATGAGGGGTGGACGAGGTGGATATTTAGGCTTATGCATTCATAGGCAAGACCACCGCAGTGCCTGGATGTGTGATGCAGCATTTCAAGCCAAGAGAAACTCAGCAATGGCTGGAGAAAGTCCAGGAGGGTCAGGAGAGCAAAGACTGAGTTACTTGAAGCCTGCTGCTCGCAGACTCCGGGCAAGCACCTGACTCTGTGCCTCAAAGCCCAGTAAGATCTGGTTCATCTTCCAAGGTGGTGTGGAGAGGATGGCTGTGGCCCTCAAGAGTCCCTTTGCAAGGCCACTTGCCCAGACTTGAGCTGCACAACATCAGCTTTTATGTAGTATAATTTTGCAGAGGAAGGTTCCTCTTGATTTGACCATTGTCTTGAGTTTTGTTGCCCTGAGTATTGTCTTGGGCATGGGGAAGGGCTCTGATTTCTGGAAGAGGCCAGACAAGAAGAAGGAGAGCCCAACTCTAAAGAGGACTTGGGTCTCAGGTATCCTGGCCGGGAGAAAGAAATCCGGATCAGCAGCTCGGTTCAAAGGAAGCAGAGCTGGAGTTCCCAGAAGAGGAACACCAGTTCGAGGAAGCATGCTAGGCGTGGAATGAGTGGGCGTGAGTGTCTTCGACTTCTGGTCCAGCTTGGCTCTGGGGCTGTGGTGGACTGAGCCCACAGCC
This sequence comes from Pongo pygmaeus, assembly GCF_028885625.2. Taxonomy (NCBI): domain Eukaryota; kingdom Metazoa; phylum Chordata; class Mammalia; order Primates; family Hominidae; genus Pongo; species Pongo pygmaeus. The sequence goes on along the minus strand of NC_072389.2, from coordinate 29,846,703 downwards.
GAGGACAGCTGAGCTCAGCTCTGGGGAACACAGAGGCATGTACACTGCCACAGGCATGCTGGATTTGGTTTGAGCAGAAGTAGCCTCTGTTTTGTCTTCCCTGTTTTTCTCAGCATCACAACAGTGGAAGCTGACATCACTGTGTGAGTGTGAAGCACGCTCTTCTTCAGCTCTGCACAGCTCGCTGGGGACGCTGGATCAGCCCAGTCACCTCTGTGGCCTCAGACCTATGGCCCACGCCATGAGGGGCTGCTCTCTTCCAGTTCAAAGAGGCGATGACTCGGAAGTGCAGACAGACAGGGTGTTGGCTTTGAACCCCCCAAGTGGCGCCGGGTAGCTGAGGGGAAGGCTGCAGGCTCAAGATAGCGGCTGTCTTTCCCATCTGTTTAATTTGCCAAGCAGCAGGGTAGAGTCTCCACGGGCAGGAATGGAGCAGGGTGGGGAGAAGAGGTTTGAAAGGTTATCACAGTTTGAAATCAGCCTAGTGTGGCCGTGTATTATTATTTCATCTTTCTTCTTCTTTCTCAGGCAGTATGGAGACTTTGAGAAACACCAACTCATGTTGCTGAGTTTTCAGAGAAAGTTAATTCTAGAGTAGATATTTCTAAGCATGAATAAGGACACAGAGAGTCTGGGTCTTGCCATCCCCACAGACTCAAGATCTACCTCTGTGAGCAGTCTTGGGTAGGAGGAAAAGTCCATCCAGGGCCAGCCACGACGTGTGTCTGGGGCCTCCGTGGACTGCCCCACAGGGCTCCGTTTCCTGGCTTTAAAGAGGTTATGCTTGCACTTTGGGAGGTGAGGTGGGGTGGATCATCTGAGGTCAGGAGTTCAAGACCAGCCTGGCTAACATGGTGAAATCCTGCCTCTACTAAAAATACAAAAATTAGCTGGGTGTGGTGGTGGGTGCCTATAATCCCAGCTACTCAGGAGGCTGAGATAGGAGAATTGCTAAAACCCAGGAAGCAGAGATTGCAGTGAGCTAATATTGTGCCATTCCACTCACTCCAGCCTGGGCAACAGAGCAAGACTCCATTTCAAAAAAAAAAAAAAAGAAAAAAAGAAGAAAAGGAGGTTATGTCGGTTCCCCCATGCACCCTACACATGTGGGCCTGTTCTGAATTTTTCAGAAGCTGCCTCTGTGAAGTTTCCATTCCATTGCAGAACAAAGATCATTCTTTGGTCCAGATGCTCTGAGCTGCACAAATCTGAAGACAAGGAGGGCGGGTGGTGGTAAATGAAGATTATAGGAGGCCATTGTTGTGGACTAAGTCTAGAAATCAAAGTAGAATCAGCCACGCTCAGCAAACCTAAAGTAAGTTGTTATCTGACCTTCTGCAAAATCAGGAGCGACAACACCCTATTTCCCAAACAGACCAGTTTCCATCTTCTGTTGACAAGGTCATGAAGCTGCTTCTGTTTTCATCCTTAACTGAAGTCACCTGCTGGCAACAAACAGTTATTTTTATATTGTTCTGCCTCCTTGTCCTCATCTTATAAGACAAGTAACTGTGAAATGACCGATCTGCTTTTGTCCTGGTTTCTGCTCTCTTCAGCCCTTCCTTCTCTCTCTACAAAGCCTTCTCTGTCTACAAAGCCCTTCTCTGTCTCCTCTGCTCAGCTCATTGGAGCACTGATCCTGCATTATGGGATGAGGTGTTGCCCAATTCTGGAACTGCAAATAAAACCAGTTGAGATCTTTAAACTAAATTTGTTATAATTTTGTCTTTTGACAGTGGCTAGACCTTAACCCATGGATGGCTGCTGCTGTGAGCAGTAATTCTCTTTTTCTGTCTGAGCCACTGGAAATAAACAGAGTTAAAAATAATAACTAGCCAAGGATGGTAGCTCACACCTGTAATCCCAGCAATTTGGGAGGCCAAGGCATGGTGGTCCCAGCTAACTTGGGAGGCTGAGAGGCGGGAGGATTGCTGGAGCCCAGGAAGATGAGCCTACAGAGAGCCATGATTGTGCCACTTCAAATTAAATAAATAAAAATTTAAAAGCAATGACTAGGAATAAAATGCTAATGAATCCAATAAAAACAGATTGGCCTGGGTGCTGTACTCCCCCTGATTCCTGGGGATGACAAAATTTTGAGTAAATGCTCAACTTCAAGATGAAATGGTGAAGTTTACCTTGAGGAATGATGATGGAGGCTGGTGAATATTTAACTTTTTTTTTTAACTTTTAATTTAGGTTCAGGTGAACATGTGCAGGTTTGTTGTATAGGTGAACTCATGTCACAGAGGTTTGTTGTACAGGTTATTTCGTCACCAAGGTACTAATCCTAGTACCCAATATTTAGCCTCTAGCTCCATCCGTGTTCCTGCAAAGGACATAATCTCATTCTTTTTTATGGCTGCATAGTATCCCACGGTGCATATGTACTACAGTTTCTTTATCCAGTCTACCATTGATAGGCATTTAGGTTGATTCCATGTCTTTGCTATTGTGAATAGTGCTGCAATGAACTCCGAGTTCATGTATCCTTATAATAGAAAAACTTATATTCCTTTGGGTACGTACCCAGTAATGGGATTGCTGGGAATTTACACTCCCACCAACAGTGTATAAACATTGCCTTTTCTCTGCAACCTCTTCGGCATGTTATTTTCTTGACTTCTTAATCATAGCCATTCTGACTGGTGTGAGACAGTACCTCATTGTGGTTTTGATTTGCATTTCTCTAGTGATCAGTGATGTTGAGCTTTTTCTTCATATGCTTGTTGGCCACATGTATGTCTTCTTTTGAGAAGTGTCTGTTCATGTCCTTTGCCCACTTTTTAATGGGGTTGTTTGTTGTTTTCTTGTAAATTCAATTTCCTTATAGATACTGAATATTAGACCTTTGTCAAATGCATAGTTTGCAAATATTTTCTCCGATTCTGTAGGTTGTCTGTTTACTCTGTTGGTAGTTTCTTTTGCTGGGCAGAAGCTCTTTAATTTAGCTCCCATTTCTCAAATTTTGCTTTTGTTGTGATTGCTTTTGGTGTCTTTATCATGAAATCTTTTCCAGTTCTGATGTCCTGGGTGGTGTTGCCTAGGTTGTTTCCCAGGGTTTTTATGACTTAGGCTTTTACATTTAACTTTTTAATCCATCTTTAGTTGATTTTTATATATGGTGTAAAAAAGGGGTCCAGTTTCAGTCTTCTGCATATGGCTAGCCAGTTATTGCAGCATCATTTATTGAATAGAGTGTCCTTTCCCCATTGCTTCTTTTTGTCAGCTTTGTTGAAGATCAGATGGTTGTAGGTGTGTGGGCTTATTTCTGGGTTCTCTATTCTAGTCCATTGGTCTATGTGTCTGTTTTTGTACCAGTATCATGCTGTTTTGGTTACTATAGCCTTGTAGTAAGTTTGAAGTCAGGTAACGTGATGCCTCCAGCTTTGGGTTTTGTTTTTTTTTTCCTTAGGATTGTCTTGGCTATTCAGACTTTTTCTGGTTTCATATGACTTTTAAGATAGTTTCTTCCAGTTCTGTGAAGAATGTCACTGGTAGTTTCATAGGAATAGCACTGAATCTGTGAATTGCTTTGGGCAATACGGCCATTTGAATGATACTGATTCTTCCCATTCATAAGCATAGAATGTTTTTCCATTTGTTTCTATCTTCTAGGATTTCTTTTAAAATTGGTTTCTAATTCTCCTTGTAGAGATCTTTCACCTCCCTGATTAGCTCTATTCCTAGGTATTTTATTCTTTTTGTGGCAATTGTGAAGGGGTTCGTGTCCCTGATTTCGCTCTTGGCTTGATTGTTGTTGGTGTATAAGAATGCTAGTGATTTTTGTACATTGATTTTGTATCCTGAAACTTTGCTGAAGTTGTTTATCAGCTAAGGGAACTTTTGGGCTGAGACAATGGAGCCTTCTAGATATAGAATCATGTCATCTGCGAACAGGGGTAGCTTTCTGTCTTCCTATTTGAATGCCCTTTATTTCTTTCTCTTGCCTGATTGATCTGGCCAGGACTTCCAAAACTATGTTTAATAGGAGTGGTAGAGAGAGGGCATCCTTGTATTGTGCCAGTTTTCAAGGGGAATGCTTCCAGCTTTTGCCCATTCAGCACGATATTGGCTGTGGGTTTGTCACTGATGGCTCTCATTATTTTGAGGTATGTTCCTTCAATACCTTGTTTATTGAGAGTTTTTAACATTAAGGGATGTTGAATATTATTGAAAGTCTTTTTTTGCATCTATTGAGATAATCATGTGATTTTTGTATTTAGTTCTGTTCATGTGATGAATCATATTTATCGATTTGTGTATGTTGAACCAATCTTGCATCCCAAGGATAAAGCCTACTTGATGGTGATGTATTAGCTTTTTCATGGGCTGTTGGATTTGGTTTACAAGGATTTTGTTGAGGATTTTTGCAACAATGTTGATCAAGGATATTGGCCTGAAGTTTTCTTTTTTGTGTGTGTCTCTGCCGGGTTTTGGTATCAGGATGATGCTGGCCTCATAGAATGAGTTGGGGAGGAGTTCCTCCTCAATTTTAAAAAATAGTTTCAGTAGAAATGGCATCAGCTCTTTTTTGTACATTTGGTGAATCAGTCTTCTCCTGAGCTTTTTTTGGTTGGTAGGCTATTTATTACTGCCTCAATGTCAGAGCTGATTATTTGTCTGTTCAGGGATTTGATTTCTTCCTGGTTCAGTCTTGGAAGGGTGTATGTGCCCAGGAATGTATTCATCTCTTCCAGGTTTTCTAGTTTGTGTGCATAAGGGTGTTCATAGTAGTCTCTGAGGGTTACTTATATTTCTAGTGGGGTCAATAGTAATATTCCCTTTGTTGTTTCTGATTTTATTTATTTGCTTCTTCTCTCTTTTCTTCTTTATTAGTCTAGCTAGCAGTCTATCTTACTATTTTTTTTTTTTTCAAAAAACCAACTCCTGGTTGATCTTTTGAATGGTTTTTCGTGTCCCAAGCTCCTTCAGTTCAGCTCTGATTTTAGTTATTTCTTGTCTTCTGTTAGCTCTGAGGTTGGTTTGCTCTTGCTTCTCTAGTTTTTTTAGTTGTGATGTTAGGTTGTTAACTTGAGGTCTTTCTAACTTTTTGATGCAGGTGTTTAGGGCTATAAATTTCCCTCTTAACCCTCCCTTAGCTGTGTCCCAGAGATTCTGATATGTCATATCTTTGTTCTCATTAGTTTCAAAGAATTTCTTAATTTCTACAATAACTTCATTATTTACCCAAAAGTCATTCAGGAGCAAGTTGTTTAATTTCCATTAACTTTCACTTCATACATTTTTCCTGCTGGGTCTCTTTTTGCAAGAGGCATGCTTTACTTTGTTAAATTAAAAAAATAAAGAAAATAGAAAGAGAGAGAAATAAACAGCAATTTTGAAAAGAAAGAAGAAAAGTTGAAATGAAGGTGATTAGGGATGGGATATGAAGGGAGATGAGACAGCCTAGGGTCAGAGAAGACCGAGAGAACCTCTCCGGAGTCAGAGCCTACATGGATCTTCCAAGCTCTAGAACCCAGTTTGTAAATTGCACGTGCATAGTGCAAGGATGGTCTGAAGCACAACTTTGTCAAAACTATGGGATACAGAACTTCATGACCTGCATCACCACAGGGCCACAGGGTGTTTGTTCCCAAGAGCCAGGCAGCCCCAGCTGGCACCCATCCCTCCTCCTGGGCAGCATGGCTGAGGGCACATGGTAACTGGGAAAGTCCCCAGCCCAAAGGCCTGTTTGAATTAGGACCAGCCAGTGGTGGCATCAGAGATGGACCCACCTCTGCAATGGGCAAGTAGTATCATTCTTTGAATAACTGTTATTGAGCCTTTATTAAGAGAGGAGTAACTGGGCATTAGAATTCACATGTGTTGGAGAAAAAGTTTGTGTTTATCTGATGACATAGTCTGAGGCCAAAAAGCTTTATTAGCCACCATTTACAGCTCTTCCTGAGCATGCTCTCAGTGAAAATCCCAGGATTTCCCACTAAAAGTTTGGCTTCCTGAATACTCTCTTTATCCTAAAGTGGAGGAGCATGGCATTCTGAGGACAAGAAAAGGAGAAATGGTATATGATAAGTAAAGCACTGGGTTTTTAATCCAGAGGCTTCTAGTAGCTGCTTTGGGATGTCTTCCACAAGATACAGATTCCTTGTTCTAAAGCTAACCCGATCAGCTTTGTCATGGCCCCTGGGATGTGCTGTCTAGAGTCCCTTCAATGACAAACTCTCTGCCCAGCTCCAGGGAGCACTGGTGGCAGGTGGCTTCCAGCTGCCAGACCCTTGGCAGCTGCCTCTGCTTCAGAGCCACCTTGTCCATGGATGCATCCTTCCCTGGGGTGGCCCACACCCAGTGAGGGATCCAAGTGGTTATAGGAAGGCCTGTCCATCTCTGTCCACCTTAGAAACAACACTAACTAGCTAAGGACCCCCCCTAGGTCCAGCTGAAGCCACTTCTGGGTCACCCCTCAGCCCAACTTCCCCTGAACGAATCCCGCTTCTTGCTTCTCCTCCCGTAGTGTTGATCCCTAGTAAGCACCCTGTGTGCCCAGCTTCATCTCAGCATCGGCTTCCAGGGAAACCTGACCGTGACAACCATCTGACCTAAAAATGTTCAAAGGCAGAACACTGAAGAAGCAAAAGGTTTAATTTTTGTACTATGTATATCTGCAAAAACATATTCAACATACGAAGTATATTTACACAAAAGTTTAATGTATAAACACAAATATTCAAAATATACATTTACATCTACACACACATTTAATTATTTGAGTATTTTAAAAGTATTTAAAGTGTTTACTAGGAGCTCTCTTATCTAATTCCTGTGAACCCAGTAGTGAGTAAGCATACAGCCAAAATTATTTAAAGTAGAAAATCATTATATATGAGCATATATATATATATTACATGCACATATGTATATATGTGATGTGTATATGTGTGTGTCTATGTAGGCATGTGCAGGTATGTGCGTGGGCACACACATATGCACATCACATATAAACATAGTCACATATGTGTACATACATATGTATACATGTGTGTCTATATGTATATGTGTGTGTATGCATGTATGTCTGTGTCTGTGTGTGTATGTATAACATTTTATTTTAACTTGAAGCCTAAAGACATAGATGTACGTGCTGGTCATCTGATTTGGTGATTTCAGATCTATATTGACTTCCTGCTCAGAGCACACAGTTGTAATACATTGTCCATATTTATCAGTTTCAACTGATTTAAAGTGACGTGAGAGCTTAAAGACTTTTGGACAGACTCTAAGCGTGGAATTCTTATGGAATTTTACTTCCCTCCATTTGTTAGAGTTTCTTCCCACACACTTAATTGGACATAATGTTTTTTCATGATTCACCTTTATTGAGTCTTTCCAAAGCTTTGAACTTCATTTTCATAGAAACAGTAACTCTTTCCCCACTCATATTGTCACAGGATTAGGCAATATTTAACTAAATCACACAATAACACTATCTGGGCACACTGGGGCCGGGCACCAATGCCACCAACTCTAAGGCGGCGAGCATCTTGATGGACCAGGCATGGGGCTTGCTCCCTGGTGCCCCAGGCCCTCAGCTGCAGCCCAAGGATTCCCTCGGGAAGGTGCAGGAAGCTGGGACAGCCCTGCCAGCCCAGTGAGGCCATTGTGGGAGGGTCTTTAGGAGAGTTTCTCCTGAGTAAGTGTAAATGCAAAATGTTGAACGTCTAGCCACTGCGGTGTCATGTATGTTTTTAAGAGGTGCACACGCTCACTCCTGTCACTCAGCCCATATCACTAGGTTCCTCTGTGCTGGGTACTGAAAATACAGTCCCCCAGAATGCAAAGTCCTTGCCCCAGAGGGACTCACAGGTGCACGGCACCAATCTGTAAATAGCTATCCCAAGCAACGAGATAGGTGCTGTGAGAATGTGCAGGTGAGAGAGACCACCTGGGCAGGAAGGGCACAGTCCAAAGGGAGGTGACATTTATTTGAGGCAAGTCTTGCAAATGAATTTGAGGCAGATCTTGCAGAATGAGTAGGAATTCTCTAGGTGAATAACTGGGGGAGGCACCTTCCCAGCCGGTGACCTTTAGGCAAAGCCACTGATTTCTGGAAGGCTTCAGCTATCTTCAGGAATGGTCAGCAATTCAGTGTGACTGGAGGCCTGTGCATGGAATCAGAGAGGTGGGAAGCACAGAGGCTGCAGAGGGAGAGGCAGAGTGGACGGGAACACTCATGTGTTTGTATATTTATGTTCTCCTCACATACTAATTTTCCTATGGAACAAACAATAAATACTTTTCTTTTCTTTGGACAGAGTCTTGCTCTGTCACCCAGGCTGGAGTGCAGTGGTGCGATGTTGGCTCACTGCAACCTCTGCCTCCTGCATTCAAGCGATTCTCCTGCCTCAGCCTCCCAAGTAGCTGGGATTAGAGGCACCTGCCACGTCACCCAACTAACTTTTGTATTTTTAGTAGAGATGGGGTTTTGCCATGTTGGCCAGGCTGGTCTTGAACTCCTGACTTCAAGTCATCTGCCCGCCTAGGCCTCCCAAAGTGCTGGGATTACAGGCGTGAGCCACAGTGCCCAGCCAACAATAATACTTTTCAACAGATTTTTTGAAGTTTTAAAATTTTAATTATTATGGATACATAGGCACATTGGGTACATGTGGTGTTCTGATACCGGCATACGATGTGTAACAATCACATCAGTGTGATTAGGGTACCCATCACCTCAAGCATTCATCATTTCTTTATGTTAGAAACATTCCAATGCCACTCTTTTCATTATTATTATTATTTTTATTCATTTATTTATTTTTGAGATGGAGTCTCGCTCTGTCGCCCAGGCTGGAGTGCAATGGCGCGATCTGGGCTCACTGCAAGCTCCACCTCCCAGGTTCACGCCATTCTCCTGCCTCAGTCTCCCGAGTAGCTGGGACTATAGGCACCCGCCACCACGCCCAGCTAATTTTTTGTATTTTTAGTAGAGACGGGGTTTCACTGTGTTAGTCAGGATGGTCTTGATCTCCTGACCTCATGATCCTCCTGCCTTGGCCTGCCAAAGTGCTGGGATTGCAGGTGTGAGCCACCGCGCCCATCTCATTATTTTTAAATATACAATAAATTATTGTTGACTTTAGTCACCATGTTGTGCTTAACTGAGATTAAATGCAGGTCTGATTAAATGCACCTGGAATTTATTTTGCTTGCTAGAAGGCAGGCATCAAGTGGCTCATCAGATTTTCCAGCATCATTGATTGCATTGTTTTCATTTGTGCTCACTGAGTAGCAAAGGTTGGCCTGTCATGTATCCTGTGGCCTTGGTTCTGCAGTTTCTACATTACAGGATTTCAGGGGCTTTGCTTACATCATAGTCCACAGGCTGTGAAGTGAGATGCCATTGCACCCCTATGAGAATGATGACAGTGACAAAGGCCAATCACACAGGTGAGGTTGAGATTGTGCAGGACTGAAACCCACACATCGCTGATGCAAATATCACATGAAACAGTCACTTTAGAGAACTGCCTGGCAGCCTCTTAGAAAGTTAAACATACACCTACTGCATGATCCGGCCATTCTGTGCTACTTACCCAGGAGGAAAGAAAGCATAAGTCCGTACAAAGGCTTTTACACAAACGTTCTCAGCAGCCCATTTGCAATAGCCAGAAACTGGAAACACACAGTTTTATCCACATGATAGATGACTACTCAGCAATAAAAATGAATCAACTATTGATACGCGTAATCATATGGGGAAAAAATAACTCTCAAAATAATTACGCTGAGTGAAAGAAGCCAGGCCCCTTCCCCCAAGAAAGGGGAGGGTGCTGTATGATTCCACATATTCTATAAATTTCTAAGATGTATATAAAATCCTAGAAAATACAACTAATTCACAGTGCCACCATATAGATACGGCAAAACCCATCAAATTGTATACTTTACATATGTGCAGCTTATTGTATGGCAATTGTACCTGAATAAATGGTTGAGAATGTGTGTAATCCATGCAGCTGCCAGAATAAAGCTTCTCGATCAAGAGGTGTTTTGGAATAACAGTCATTTTATTTTAAGTTATTTATTTAGAGACAGAGTCTCGCTTTTTTCGCTCAGGCTGAAGTGCAGTGGCGTGATCTTGGCTCACGGCTGATTTCTGCCTCCTGGGTTCAAATGATTCTCATGCCTAAGGCTCAAGTAGCTATTTTTTTTTTATTTTTACTAGAGACAGGGTTTCACCATGTTGGCCAGGCTGGTCTCGAACTCCTGACCTCAAGTGATCCACCCGCTTCAGCCTCCCAAAGTGCCGGGATTACGGGTGTGAGCCACCATGCCCTGCCAGTAATTTTAATTTTAGATTATATAATAGAAATGGATTTTTGAGTCAATGTGGGAAAGGTAAAACTTTCTCTAATTGTTTTCTGTTTCGAATTAGAAAAAGAAATTTTTTTCGAGGTTAACATAGAGAATTTACAAGAAGCTTATGTGAGTTTCCTGGGGCTATTGTAACAGAGCACCACAGACTGGGAGGGTTTAAACAACAGACACTGGTTGTCTCACAGTTCTGGAGGCTGGAAATCCAAGATCAAGTTCTAGGCAGGGTTAGTCTCTTCTGAGGTCCTTCTCCTTGCCTTACAGATGGACACCTTCTCCCTGTGTCTCTTCACCTATTGTTCTCTCTAGGTGTGTCTTAGTCTCTTCACATGGCATTCTTTTCCTAGTCGTATTACCAGCCATATCAGACTAGAGCTCCACCCTACTGTGGCATGACCTCATCCTAACCAATTATACACAACCGCATGTTTCCAAATAAGGTCATATTCTGAGGAACCGGCTGTAGAACTTCAATATATGAATGGAGGGTAATGAATTCAACCCATGACAAAGTTCTACCTTACATTTTCATTCTTAAAAATAATAGAGGGGTTAGGTGTGTGGCTCACACCTGGAATCCTAGCATTTTGGGGGACCAAGGTGGGAGGATCACTCGAGACCAGGAGTTCAAGACCAGCCTGGGCAACATAGTGAGATCCCCGTTTTTACAAAAATACAAATTGAAAACTATTTTTAAAAAATAGAACAAGAAAGAAATGTGCATCTCTGTTTCTGCCATGCTATACTTGGAAATCAGCCAGGAAGGGAAAGAGATTTTTGTGCAGCACTCAGGCTGCTTCCTTGTGCTCTGGAAAAGACTTTCTCTCTGCCCCTCTTTGTTCTGCAGGCTGGGGTGCAGGTTTCTTCCAGGCTGGCCCTTCAGGTTGCCTGCTTTGCTCCTTTGGGCTGGGCCTTTGTAAGGGTGGCACCTGTGCATGCCACGTTCTGCAGGGTTCTATGGGCATTGCTGCTTTATTGAGGTTTGTTGGTTTGTTTCTGTCCTTTCCTGACCCTCCTTTCCTTAGACTAGCATCAAGTTGTCTACATGAACTGAATTCATCAAAACTGTTGTTAGAGATCTGCTGGTAGCAAGCCCTAAGCCTGTCATGAACAGGCCTTAAAGAAACTGGCCATAAACAGCATTTCTGCAGCAATGTGACATGCTAGTGATGGCTATCAGGCACACTGCTAAAAGTTGTTGGTTTACTGGAGCAGGACAAGGAAAACCTGGCCCACCCAGAGCGGAAAACTGCTCAAATCACAAACAATAGCAGAAGCGGCCTGTGCCTTAACAACATGCTTTTGCTGCAGATAATCAGCCAGGGTCTGTTTCTCTGCTCCTCACTAGGAATGCTTTTAGTTAATCTATAATCTATAGAAACTATGCTTATCACTGGTTCTCTGTCAATAAATGTGTGGGTCAACCTCTGTTCGTGGCTCTCAGTTTTGAAGGCTGTCAGCCCCCTGATTCCCACTCTGCACTCTATTTCTGTGTCTTTGTCTTAATTCCTCTAGCGCTGCTGGGTTAGGGTCTCCACGACTGAGCTGGTCTCAGCAAGCGGTGTGCAACATGGGGGCTCGAATCCAGGATGAAGGGTCGCTGGAGCGACGGTTGGAGAACATGGAAGTAAGCTGGAGGACACCCGAGTACTCTTAAGCAATCCCCGTGGTGAGTAAGAAGGGGAGCTCGGAAGCATCAGGGTAACAATGGGGCAAGGGTAGAGCAGACAAGAGGCTTATTTGAGTCGGCTTCAGCATCTCCTCAGGAAAAGAGGAGTGAAGGTTAGCACTTATGCAGCTTTTTAGTGCAGTAGAGAAATATTGCCCCTGGTTTCTGGACTGGGGAACTATGAATGTAGAGGTCTGGGAAAAGGTAGGCAGCACACTGAAAAAGGCATATAAAGATGGTGCTGAGGATATTCCTGTAACTGTCTGGTCAGTGTGGGCTCTGGTTTGCTCCACCTTGGAATCTTTCCACACAGATGATGAGGAGGAGGAATCAGAGGAAGAGGGAGAGTGTAATGAAGTAACAGAAGAGGTGACAGAGCAGGTTTTCTTGCCAGCTAAAGCGGCAAAGGAGGGAGAGGTTTGTCCCTACCCTTCTGCACATCCTTATTATTTTGAAGAAGAAGAGTGGCCTGACCCTCCAGATATTTCTTTTCCAGAGGACAGGGGCAAAAAGTAGCTGCCCTGGTGACCGTTCAAGCAGTGCCTCGAGTGACCTCTCTCAGTTCTATTCAGGCAGGAATCCAGCAAGCTAGACGAGAACTGCTTGGCAGTTCCCTGTTAGAATACACCCACCTGATCAACAGGGGAATATTATAGCTACGTTTGAGCCTTTTCCTCTTAAATTACTTAAAGAATTTAAAAAAGTTATTAATCAATATGGACCAGGTTCTCCTTTTGTAATGAGACTGTTAAAGAATGTTGCTGTCTCCAGTCAGATGTTGCCAGTGGGGACGGTAGGATTACTTCTAGGTAGGTCTAATTTAAATTTAAAAGGAGCACAAGTACAAACAGGAGTCACTGATTCAGATTACAATGGGGAAATTGAAATTGTTATATCTACTTCTGTTCCCTGGAAAGCAGACCCAGGAGAGCGCATAGCACAGCTCCTGATTGTGCCGTCTGTGGAAATGGGGAAAAGTGAAACTAAACGAACAGGAGGATTTGGAAGCACAAATAAAGAAGGTAAAGCAGCTTATTGGGTGATTCAAATTCCTGATAAATGTCCTACCTGTGAAATAACTATTCAGGGAAAGAAATTTAAAGGTTTGGTACATACAGGAGTGGACATTTCAATCATTTCTCTACAGCACTGGCCATCCGCGTGGCCAATTCAACCCGCTCAATTTAACAGAGTTGGAGTTGGTAAAGCCCCTGAAGTATACCAGAGTAGTTATATTTTGCACTGTGAAGGGTCCGATGGACAATCTGGGACTATTCAACCAATTGTAACTTCTGTACCTATAAATTTCTGGGGAAGAGATTTATTACAGCAATGGGGAGCACAACTGTTAATTCCAGAACAATTATATAGCCCTCAAATTCAGCATATGATGCAAGAGATGGGGTATGTGCCTGGCATGGGATTAGGAAAAAATTTACAAGGGTTAAAGAAACTGCTTCAAGTGGAAGGACAGAATTCTCATCAGGGTTTAGGATATCATTTTTGATGGTGGCTACGGGTAAGCCTCCAGAACCTATACCTTTAAAATGGTTAACAGAGAAGCCAATTTGGATAGAACAATGGCCACTGACTAAAGAGAAACTAGAGGCTTTAGAGGACTTCTAATTTTTACTGAACAATTAGAAAAAGGACACATAGCTCTAACATTTTCCCCCTGGAGTTCTCCAGTCTTTGTTATTAAGAAAAAATCAGGTAAATGGAGAATGTTAACTGACTTAAGGGCCATTAATTCAGTTATGCAACCTATGGGGACATTACAGCCAGGATTGCCTTCTCCTGCTATGATTCCAAAAAATTGGCCTGTAATAGTCATAGATGTAAAAGGCTGTTTCTTTATTATCCCCTTAGCTGAGCAAGGCTGTGAACGGTTTGAATTTACAATTCCTGCGGTAAACAATCTGCAGCCTGCTAAGCGTTTTCACTGAAAAGTGTTGCCACAAGGCATGTTAAACAGTCCAACAATTTGCCAGACTTATGTAGGGCAAGCAATTGAACCTACTCGTAAAAAGTTATCATGGTGTTACATTATTCATTATATAGGCGATATTCTTTGTACTGCCCCCACTCGGGAAATATTACTCCAATGTTATGATCACTTACAAAACTCGATTTCTCAAGCCAGTTTAATTACAGCTCCTGACAAAATTCAAACTACTACTCCTTACTCCTACTTAGGGACCTTAGTAAATGACACTATAATAAGCGCCACAGAAAGTAACTATATGTAGGGATCAATTAAAAACACTGAATGACGGTCAAAAATTACTAAGGGACATTAATTGGATACGACCTGCTCTAGGCATTCCTACCTAAGCCATGAGTAATCTATTTTCTATCCTTAGAGGAGATCCTAGTCTCACTAGCCCTTGACAATTAACAAAGGAGGCTGAGACAGAGTTACAGCTGATTGAGAAGCAAGTGCATAAAGCTCAAATAAATAGAATAGATCCAAAAAATACTTTTGACTTGTTGATTTTTCTGACTCAGCATTCACCTACTGGTGTTATTGTCCAAGAGCAGGACTTAGTAGAATGGCTTTTTCTTCTGCATACTAATTCACAGTCTCTCTTTATTTGGATCAAATTGCTACTCTGATAGGAAGTGGGAGAACTCGAATTGTTAAATTGCATGGATATGACTCTGGAAAAATTATTGTCCCTCTTACAAAGACACAAATACAACAAGTCTTACTTGGCAAACCCATTTAGCTGATTTCATAGGTGTTCTTGATAATCACTTTCTGAAAACAAAATTATTTCAATTTTTAAAATTAGCTAATTGGATTCTCCCTAGAATGACTAAATTTAAACCAATTGAAGGTGCTGAAAATGTTTTTACAGATGGGCCTAGTAATAGTAAAGCTTCTTATTCTGGATCAAAAAGTAAAGTTTTCCGGACGCCCTATACTTCAGCTCAAAAAGTGGAGCTTGTAGCTGTAATTGAGGCACTGACTACTTTTGAGATGCCTGTCAATGTAATTTCTGTTTCTTCATATGTGGTTTATTCTACACAGTTAGTTGAAAATGCTCAGCTACAATTCCACACAGATGAGCAACTGATGACTTTATTTACCCAATTGCAAACAGCCGTTAGGAATAGAATGCACCCTTTTTACATTACTCACCTTAGGGCTTATATACCTCTTCCAGGACCTTTAACTGAAGGGAATCAAATGGCTGATCACCTAGTTGCTACTGCAATATCTAATGCTGGACACTTTCACAATTTAACCCATGTCAACGCCTCTGGTCTCAAATGCAGATACAGCATTACCTGGAAAGAAGCTAAAGCTATTATCCAGTGATGCCCAACTTGCCAAATGGTACATTCCTCATCTTTTACAGGAGGAGTTAATCCTCGAGGATTGAAACCTAATTCTCTTTGGCAAATGGACGTCACACATGTTCCCTTGTTTGGGAGACTAGCTTATGTACATGTATGTGTGGACACCTTTTCTCACTTTGTCTGGGCTACATGCCAATCAGGAGAGTCTTCTGCCTGTGTTAAACATCACCTTTTGCAGTGTTTTGCAGTGATGGGCATTGCAGCTTCTATTTAAACAGATAATGCCCCAGGCTATACTAGCCAAGCTCTTGCTACATTTTTCTCTATATGGAATATTAAACACATTACTGGTATCCCATATAATTCTCAAGGACAAGCCATTGTGAAAAGAATGAATCTCTCCCTAAAACAGCAGTTACAAAAACAGAAAGGGGGGAACAGTGATTATAGGACTTCACACATGCAACTAAATCTAGCATTATTAACTTCAAATTTTTTGAGCCTGCCCAAAGGCCAGATGCTATCAGCAGCTGAGCAGCATCTACAGAAACCAGCTGCAAAGACAGAAGCAGAACAACAGGTTTGGTGGAGAGATCCGTTAACAAAAAGTTGGGAAATAGGTAAAATAATAACTTAGGGTAGAGGTTATGCTTGTGTTTCTCCAGGCCAAAACCAGCAGCTGATTTGGATACCATCAAGACACCTGAAACCTTATCATGATCCAGATGCCGAGGAAGAGATTTTGCGAGGGACCCAAGGACCACCCGGTTGCAGCCAAGTTGAGACTGACAATAAGGCCTCCTTTCCTGTTTGTAGTGGGTGATTTAAAACTTGATCTCTCTAGATCAAGTTTTTTTTGAGCTATACTTCAGCTTAAAAAGAGGAGCTTTTTGATGTGACTTGTCAAGAATGTAGATTGTTTTCTTGTGTGAATTCTTCCTTGTATAATACTGATCATTCTATTTTAGTGGTAAGAGCCCGAGAAGGAATATGGATACCTGGAAAGATTTCCCGTCCTTGGAAAGCCTCTCCTTCTGTGCATATTATTACTGAAATTCTTCAAAAGATTTTGAGGCGCTCTTCGTGTTAAATTGCTGCTTTAATTTTAGTCATTCTGGGATTGATTGCTGTCACAGCTACTGCCACGGCAGCTGGAGTTGCTTTGCATTCCACAGTACAAACAGCAGACTATGTAAATAATTGGCAGAAAAATTCTACTCTGCTATGGAATTCCCAAACTAATATAGACCAGAAACTAGCTAATCAAATCAATGATCTCCAACAAACTGTAATGTGGCTAGGAGATTCAGTAGTTAGTCTAGAATATAGAATGCAGTTACAATGTGATTGAGATACTTCTGATTTTTGCATTACTCGTCATCTGTATAAAGAAACAGAGCATGAGTGGGAAAGAGTTAAGAGACATTTAAAGGGTCATACTGGAAATTTATCTTTGGATATTGCAAAACTGAAGGAACAAGTATTTCAAGCCTCTCAGGCATATCTGACGCTAATGCCAGGAACTGAAGTGCTTGAAGGAGCTGCAGATGGATTAGCAGCTATTAACCCATTAAAATGGATCAAGACACTTGGAGGCTCTGTGATTTCAATGGTGATTGTGCTTTTAATCTGTGTTGTTTGTCTTTGTGTAGTCTGCAGATGGGGATCCCGAATCCTGCGAGAAGTAGCCCACCATGACAAAGCTGCCTTTGCCTTTATTGCTTTGCAAAATAAATAAATAAATAAATAAATAAAGGGGGACATGCTGGTAGCGAGCTCTAAGCCTGTCATAAACAGACCTTAAAGAAACGGGCCATAAACAGCATTTCTGCAGCAATGTGACATGCTAGTGATAGCTATCATGCACACTGCTAAAAGTTATTGGTTTATGGAGCAGGGCAAGGAAAACCTGGCCCACCCAGAGTGGAAAACTGCTCAAACCACAAACAATAGCAGGAGCGGCCTGTGCCTTAACAACATGCTTTTGCTGCAGATAATCAGCCAGAGCCTCTTTCTCTGCTCCTCACTAGGAATGTTTTTAGTTAATCTATAATCTATAGAAACTATGCTTATCACTGGCTTTCTGTCAATAAATGTGTGGGTCAAACTCTGTTCGTGGCTCTCAGCTCTGAAGGCTGTCAGCCCCCTGACTCCCACTCTGCACTCTATTTCTGTGTCTTTGTCTTAATTCCTGAATTAACTCTAGCGCTGCTGGGTTAGGGTCTCCACGACCGAGCTGGTCTCGGCAGAGTTCCATATTCACATCTGAGTTGCTGTGAAGGTGCAAACCCTTTTAACATTAAAAAAAGGGAAAATCCTGCGAGGATCAAAACTCCAAGACAGAGTCTTGGATTTCAAAGCCTGGTGATGGTGAAAATGGTGTGTCTTTGGGGATAGAGAGAACTTTTTCCTTCACATCTCTCACGTTCATCCTTACACATTGTCGCACAGGGGAGCTTGCAGGCTCTGAGCCCACCCTGGCCTGTGGGAGCAGGAGGAATCTCTGGTTTGGGTGCTGAGGGGTCCTCAGCACGGCAGGTGTGTTGGGGAGATGTATAGTTGGCAGAACTGTCTACAGGTTTTTCTTTTCTGCCACTGTCCTCACTGTGGTGTCCTTGGGAGGCTACAGGAGTCATGGGACCAGGGACCTGCTCAGCTATCCGACCGCTGGCCCTACCGCACACAGACACTTGTGCACAGGACATCACACATCCCAGGGATTGTAACATATTCATTTTACCAACTCTTCCTTCCTCAGCATACAGATGGTCCTTCCTCCCTGCAATTAGCACTTCCCAAAAAACTGCCAAGCCACGTATCTACCTGCCTTTTCTTTACATCAACCCACACTTCTACTTGAATATTCATTTTTTTCTTCAATTTTTATGTTAAGTTCAGGACACATGGGGAGAAAAACACACATGGGGTATTCTTTTTAAAAAACAGAACGATCAATACTTGCTATCAAAAATGGAAGCTACACACTTAAATAAAAGATGTTGCCCATGGAGTCCCTAAAATTGTCCCTTGCGTCAGTGGCTGGGTGCACACCACACTCTGTGAAATGGTGATGCTATGCCTCTGGCCCTTTCCTGGAATTCACAGCCTGTCATGAGGAGCCCTTTGGAATGAGAGGAAAAATAAGCATGTGGACATGCCCTAGCCGAGGAGTGTTCTTTTACTATCTGCCAATTGAGAAAATAGACAACATCCAAAGCTACTATTCAGAATGAATTCACCTTATGTTAATGAAATGGCACCCTCCCTCCCATGTGCAGAGGGCCTGGTGCACTAACCCTCCCTTCCATCTGCAGAGGGCCTGGTGCACTAACCCTCCCTCCCATCTGCAGCGGGCCTGGTGCATTAACCCTCCCTTCCATCTGCAGAGAGCCTGATGCACTAACTAATTTGAAGCCACTTTGCAACTCTGTGGCTTCCTGGGGTCTGCAACTCACAGCTGGGAATCCCTGGTTTAGGGCAAAGAGCCAAGACCCTCTTTGTTCCATTGCGTGGACTTGAGCATTTTGCCTTCTAGCTGGTTTTAGGTTCCCCTGACTATGAAATAGGCATAAAAGCCCCTGCTTTTTTTTTTTTTTTTTTTTTTTAAACCTCACAGATGTTATTTTTGTGAAGACGTTGGAAAATACTATTCTTCCACCCTGGGCAACATGGAGAAACCCCGTCTTTACCAAAAATACAAAAATTAGCCAGGCACGGTGGAACTCACCTGTAGTCCCAGCTATTGGGGGGCGGGATGATGGGGAGGGCTGTTGAGGCAGGAGAATTGCTGGACCCAGGGAGGCAGAGGTTGCAGTGAGCCAAGATCATGCCACTGCACTCCAGCCTGGGTGACAGAGTGAGACTCTGTCTCAAAAAAGAAAAATAAGAAAAAGAAGAAAGAAGGAAAGAGAAAGAAAGAAAAAGAAGAAAGAAAGAAAAAGAAGAAAGAAAGAAAGAGAAAGAAGAAGGAAAGGAAGGAAGGAAGGAAGAAAGAGAAAGAAAGAAAGAAAGAAAAAGAAAGAAAGAAAGAAACTATTCTTAAGAAGAGAAAAATAATATTTCTAAATGCAAATTGTCAATATAACCCTTTCCATGAAATCTCAGAAGAAGCTAGGACTCCCGGGAGACGAAGAAGAGAGACAATATGAATGGAAACGACATGGGAAGTCCAGTGATCAGTGATGGAGACACTGAGCACAAGGGCCCCGGTGACTCAGCTCCTTAATAATCACCAGGCCGAGGAGCCCAGGAAGTTGAGACCACATGTGATGTGGAGGAAACTCGGCAGCATTGGGCTTGGGCGCCTGGCTCCGGGCACTGAAGGGAGGGCTGCAGAGATCATGGGGACAGGCCATTCCTCTTCTCCCAAGGCCAGTCTCTGTTACTGGGGAAACGGGCCAGGGCTGTCCTTGAAGTCCTTGGAAATCACACCAGGAATGGCCTGACCACACTGGGCAGGAGGGAGAAGAAAAGGAAGCCCAGGGACTGGGCAGAGAGGGAGAGAGCCTGCCGCAAGGGCTGCAGGGCAGGAGGGGGCTTCTCATTCCCCCCTCAGCTCCTAGAACAAAGGAAAGCCCCGCCCTGCCGCCCTCACTCAGTCCTGTGTTCTATTTAAATCCTGTGCCCCATTGCAAGACTGCATTCAGTCTGCATGAGCCTTAGTTTCATAAAAGCCCCCTCACACCGAGGGGACAATGTTCAGAACTAAATGACTGCAGGTGAGCAGTTCTCTGTATATACAAACTGGGACCAAAGATGACTTTATAATAATGGGAAGAGACAATCAGGCAGACTGGGAGGACCTTATAAATAGATTATAAGGCTGTGGTGAGTTTATTTTAACTTAAAAAAAAAAACCTTCTTTTCTGGTATACCATAGTGAAAATGTAACAGTGTCTGGATGATCTATTGCAAAAAAAAATTATCCTTTCTTTCTTGATTTTTTTTTCTTTTTAATTCAAAAGCCTCAACTTTCTGAGTTTCCACGTTGAGGATAAAACTCCTTTTAGAAAAATTCTAAACTGGGAAAGCAGTGAGGCCCTGATTAAAATGGCAGCTCATTTGGAAAGACCCAGAAAACAGTCCATTTGCTTTCCTGATGTCATCATCACCAGCAAGCATTTCTTGAGCTTTGGTTTGATACACAGACTGGGCCCAATAGAGCTGCTGGGCATGGAGGTGAGGCCCGTCCTCTGCATCCCTGAAGAAGGCAGGCTGTATATGCATCCTTTGGGATGTCTTCTGGGTTTTCCACTTTGAGTCAAACAAAAAGGCAGCAGGAGTACAGAGAGCTGGCTAGTCCCTTCCCCTATGTGAGGACCCAGTGAGAAAGTGCTATCTATGGACCAGACGATGGGCCCTCACCAGACAGCAAACCTGCTGTGCCTTGATCTTGGACTTCCCAACATTCAGAATGGTGAGAAATACATTTCTGCTCTTTATAAGCCACTGAGTTTATGGTATTTTGTTATAGCAAATGGACTAAGATAATGACTTAACACTGGAACAAGCTGGCAAAGGTGTGGTGTGCATGTGTGTGTATGTGCTTATGTGTCCATGTGCATGTATGTGTGCTTATGTGTATCTGTGTGTGTGCACACATGTGTGTGCATATGCACTTGTGTTTTGAAATGGAGTTTCGGTCTTGTTGCCCAGGCTGGAGTGCAGTGGCGCAATCTTGGCTCACGGCAACCTCTGCCTCCTGGGTTCAAGCGATTCTCCTGCCTCAGCCCCCCAAGTAGCTGGGATTACAGGCGTCCACCACCACGTCCAGCTAATTTTTTGTACTTTTAGTGGAGACAAAGTTTCACCATGTTGGCCAGGCACAGCCCAACTCTTGACTATCCCAGTGTCTGCTTGGCTGTCTTGCAGGACTCCAGGGTCCTGTGAGGTGCTTTGTGCAAAGGGCTTCCACAACCAAGTACGAGCAGATGTTCCTGTGATGAGGGAGTTAGAAGGTTGTAGTTGGACTTTGCTGATAGAATCTCCATTCCTGGAAATGTTTTTCAGAACAACAAAAAAACAAATAACAAATAGTCTGATTAAAAGATGGCCAAAGGACTTGAATAGGCATTTCTCCAAAGAAGACATACAAATGCCCGCCCGACAGGTATATGAAAAGGTGCTCAACATCAGTGATCACCAAAAGGAAATGCAAACCTAAACCACAATGAGCTACTACCTCTCACTCGTTAGAACGGACACTATCAAAAAAGTGGAAAACATATTGGTGAGGATGTGAAGAAATTAGAACTCTTGTATACTGTTGGTGGTCATGTACAATGGTGCCGCCACTATGGAAAATAGTATGGAAGTTCCTCAAAAAATTATGAATAGATTTACTATATGATCCAGCTATGCCACTTCTGGGTATATATCCAAAAGAAATGAGAGCAGGATCTGGAAGAGATATTTGCATACCCTTGTTCACTGCAGCATTAGGTATAATAATAAAAAGGTAGAAGCAACCCAAGTGTCTACGGAAGAATAAGTGGATCAACAAGATGTGGTCTAGCCATAAATAGAATATTTATTCAGCCTGTAAAAATAAGGAAATCCTGTCGCATGCTACAACATGGATACACTTTAAAGACATTATACTAAGTGAAATAAGTAAGTAACAGAAAAAGACAAATATTGTGTGATTCCACTTACATGAGTTATCCAGATTAGTCTGGGCCAGGCACCGTGGCTCATGTCTATAATATCAGCACTTTGGGATGCCGAGGCAGGAGGATCACTTGAAGCCAGAAGTTTGAGACCAGCCTGGTTAACATAGTGAGACCCCATCTCTAAAAATAAAAATTTTTAAAAAGATTAAAAAGTAGCCTAACTCATAGAGACAGAAAGTCGAATGGTGGTTGTCAGGCACTGGGAGAAGGGAAAAATGGGGTGTTGTTCAACAGCTATAGTTTTGGTTTTGCAAAATAAAAAGGTTCCAGAGATCTGTTATACAACAATGTGAATATAGTTAACATTACTAAACTATACACTTAAAGATTGGTTGAGATGACATATTTTGTGTTTTCTTTTTTACCACAATTAAGTTTTTTAAAATTTAAATGTACAATATGGTCTAAATCAGACATAATATTTTGGCTATATTTTAATTCATAACAACAGAATTAGATCCCTAAATCTTAAATTTAGCTGGATAAAAAAAATTAGATTCCCTAATTTTAAGAAAACTCAGGAGCGGAAAATTTAAATTTGGAAAATTTTATCCACTAATTTTATTTTGTTCTGCTTAATTTGAGGGAGGAAAAAGACTATCACCCATTCTAGTGGCAGATATTTTGTTCTATTTCTAAGAAACCAGCTGAGAGCCGAGATTGGGAAGTCTTGATTTAGGGCAGGAATTCTCAACTTGCTGGGGCCCACCCCAGCTGTCTGTGGGGAACCTAGGCACACAGGCATTTTTAAACATCCTGGTAATTCTGACTGGCACTCAAGATTGAGAATCACTGATTTCCAGGAGCAGCATCTGCTTGTACTTGGTTGTGGAAGCCCTTTGCACAAAGCACCTCACAGGACCCTGGAGTCCTGCAAGACAACCAAGCAGACACTGGGATAGTCAAGAGTTGGGCTGTGCCTGGCCAACATGGTGAAACCTTGTCTCTACTAAAAATACAAAAAACTAGCTGGGCATGGTGGCAGGCGCCTGTAATCCCAGCTACTCGGGGGGCTGAGGCAAGAGAATCGCTTGAACCCAGGAGGCCGAGGTTGCAGTGAGCCAAGATCGTGCCACTGCACTCCAGTGTGGGCAACAAGAGCAGAACTCCGTCTCAAAACAAACAAACAAACAAACAAACAAAAAAGAGTTGGGCTGTGGAAAGAATGCAGGAGAAGAGGAGCAAGAAAAGAATGCTTGCCTCCACAAACATAACACATGGCTCTTCCAGGTATGGCATGGGGCCAGGTAAGGCAGAAGAGAAGCTCACATTACCCAGGTGAGAGGAGACCTGTGGACAGAGAAGGGAAAGAGAAGAGCACCCAAAGGCAGAAGAGAAGCTCACATTACCCAGGTGAGAGGAGACCTGTGGACAGAGAAGGGAAAGAGAAGAGCACCCAAAGGCAGAAGAGAAGCTCACATTACCCAGGTGAGAGGAGACCTGTGGACAGAGAGGGGAAAGAGAAGAGCACCCAAGCGTCCTGGATCCCTGCGGCAATGTCACCCTCACAAAGGATGGGTTAACTCTGAACCTATCTTGTCCCCAAATAAGTGCTCTCTCAGAGTGGCTTTTTTGTTGTTGTTGCTGTTGTTGCTTCTTTTAGTTTAAATTCTGGAACTGCACAGAAAAATTTAGTAATTCTTAAAATGCCCATGAATTTGTCACCTTTATAACATTTTCACAAGGCCTCATTCTAAGTGGCTCTAACAAATTCAACACCAGGTAAGGAATTATTGCTGTAGCCTATACACATACACATCCTATTCCTTCCACAAAGGAGTGTGAAATCTTCGATCACGATCAATCGCACAGCAGCTCCAGGTCTCCCCTCGAGGCCCCTTGAGGAAGGAGGCACAGTACGTTGGATGTATGGATGAGCAGATACATTGACAAGCGGTGCTTCAGCAAGATGACAGATCTCCCAGGGCAGCCGAAAACATTCAAGTGCTGAAAAATTAAGGCACCTTTTTCCTTGATACCTGCAAAACAGTTTATTCATCATATTGTTTTTACTTTTACTAATTCCTCTGACCATGAGTGACAGGTTTATGCCATTGGATAAGTGATGTTGCACCCCAGAGCCCAGAGTCCACTGTCTTCCTGATGAATGATAGAGGCTAAGTGGATGGGTGGATGGAGAGATGGAGAGGATGACAGACGGAAGGATGGATGGATGTATACATGGATGCATGCATAGGATGGACATATGCGTACATTCATACATGCCTTCACACACACATTCATCCTTCCATACACAAGAAAGACGGAAAGGTTGCTACGTAGGTAGGTAGGTATACAGATGAATGGATAAATTGCATTTGTATGGTCCACAGAGCACTCCAACTTCACATGATTTTACTGAATCTTTGCAGTACTCTTGAACAGCTACTGTCATAATTACTCCTAATTTACAGATGAGAATGCCATACCTGGGTTAAGTAACTTGTACAAAAATCACACAACTCGCAAGAAACAAAGCAAGGGCTCAGACAAGAGATTTGGTCCTCCCGCAGGCCCTCAAGAAATGGACCCTGTCCTAAAAAATGTCTCTCTCTATCTCATCCCAGATGCTCTCAGCTACCAGTGAACTACCCTGTCCACAATCAATGATGAGGTTTACAAAGAAGTACACCTGCAAGAGGTCACATCTGCTGACACCCACACCAAAGGATTAAGAACTCAAGTGAAGTTGTTCCCTAGCAAGTTGTTGGTTGACAAAGGGAAAATAAGGAGAGAGCTCCAGACTGCCAAGGCTGTCTGTGTAGGGGAGAAGAGGAGGGTTTTCAGGGGCATAGGGTTGGGGACATTCAGAACTATGGTAATGGCCTTTTCTTGATCCACACACTCATCTACCACCAACCCTAGCAGAAAGACAGAGGAGGTATTTATCCATCCCTGCTGCTTCCTTCCTATCTTAGTCGAAATCCTTGACCAAGTAGGGCTGGATATCAGGATTGAGATGTCACAATTTTGAGGGGGGTTCAAGCAGGGGAAACCACAATACTTCATCTTCTCTTGCCGTTATCTTTTTCTATTAAAAATACGATGTTTAAAAAGTACATAAACATTTATCCATTTATCATTTACTTTGAAATTCAGCCTTTGTTTTATCCAGAACCAAATGCCAACACAGCATTCTTCTCCAGGCTTAATATGACTTATTCACTTAGGGAAGGGCTGGGAGGCTACGAACCTTCTGAAATTAGATGAAAGCTGTGTGTATATGTAAATTTTCCGAGGGACAGGGATTATCACTTTTATCGGATTCACAAAGCATCTGTGTTAGAGACCCTGAGAGGAATTAAACATCTCTGTGAGTATACGCTGTAGGGCTTTGCTGCACTGTCCTTGGAGGCTGTGCTGACAGTGACCCCAGTGGTGAATCCCCCAGGGCTCTCATGGGAAATTAGAAATGAAAGCAGCTCAAATAAAGAAGCCTGACTACTGAGTGTGGTCAATGGGAGAGAGAATCAGGTAGGGGAAGAGACCTACAGACCACAGCAATTATCAATCAGCATGGGGAGTTGGGAGTCTGCAGAAAAGGTCTTTTTTCTTTTTTTTCTAGAAAAAAATTTCTTTAAAAAAGTAAGGATTCTTCTAGACAGTGTGTACTTTAGAAGACAATTTGGCATGGCTTAGTGTCTTAGTGTGCTTGGCTGCCATAGCAAAATACCATAGACTGAGTGGCATAAAGAGCAGACATTTATTTCTCACAGTTCTGGAGCCTGGAAGTTCAAGATCAAGGTGCCAGCATGGTCATTTCCTTGTGAGGACTCTCTTTTAGGTTGCAGACAGCTGCCTTCTTGCTGTATTCTCACATGGGGAAAGGGAGGATGGAGAGGGGAGAGAGAAACAATGAGCAAGCCTCTGGTCTCTTCTTATAAAGGCACTGATCCCACCATGAGAACCTTACCCTCATAACCTCTTCCAAACCCAGTGATCTCGCAAAGCCCCATCTCCAAATACTGTCACATTGGGGGTTAGGGTTTCAACATCCACATTTTTTGGGAAATGATTCAGCCCATGGCACCTAGTAAAGTTAAAGATACATAGTGATGGTTAATTTTATGTGTCAACGTGACTGGGCCACATGGTGCCCAGAATAAACCTTATTTCTGGGTGTGTCAGGGAGGGTGATTCCAGCACCCAATCCTTTGAAGGCCTGAATAGAACAAAAAGGTGGAGGAAGGAGGAATTTGCTTCCTTTTTCTGGCTTCACTGCTTGAGCTGGGACATCTCATCTCATCTATCTCCTCTCCTCTCCTCTCCTCTCCTCTCCTCTCCTCTCCTCTCCTCTCCTCTCCTCTCCTCTCCTCTCCTCTCCTCTCCTCTCCTCTCCTCTCCTCTCCTCTCCTCTCCTCTCCTCTCCTCTCCTCTCCTCTCCTCTCCTCTCCTCTCCTCTCCTCTCCTCTCCTCTCCTCTCCTCTCCTCTCCTCTCCTCTCCTCTCCTCTCCTCTCCTCTCCTCTCCTCTCCTCTCCTCTGGCCCTCAGACTGGGTTACACCATCAGCTCCCCTGGTTTTCAGACCTTCAGACTTGGACTGAATTATACCACCTGCATTACTGGGTCTTCAGTGTCCAGACATTAGATCATGGGACTTCTCAGCCTGTACAGTTGTGTGAGTGAATACCTCATAATAAATCTGTCTATCTATTATCCATCCATCCACCCATCCCACTGGTTCTGTCTTCCTGGAGGACCCTGACTAACGTATGCACATAGGTTGCTACCCAGCAATTCTGACCCTCTACATATGCATTAGAGACACACCTATACATATGACCTAACAGGTGCATTGAACATTCTCAGCAGCACTGCTAGCAACAACAGCAGCAGAATGGACAGACACACAAGACACATTCACACTGGGGGACACTGTGTAGTAGTGAAAATAGATGAAGCACATCTCCAGGCATGAGCCAGGAAGGATCTCACCAATATTGGGCAGGAAGAACTGGCTGCAGAGGATATGTACAAATGATCTGGTTTATATGAAGCTAAAAAATGGGCACAACTGAGCACTATATTGTCTGTGAATATGCACATGTGGGACATGGCTTCCAAGAAAGCCAAGGAAACAAGTAACCAAGTTCAGAGCATTTCCCTGGGGATGGGGTGGCAGGCTGTCAGAGGAGGGCACATTGAGTTGGGGGTCACTGGTATTGGTAATGTTCTCTGTCTTAAACTTGGCTCGTGGGATCATAGCAGTTTATTTTATCATTATTTTTTAAAATGTATGTGTGCATATATACATATATATACATACATGCAATACAATACATATTTACATAATGTATGTCACATATACCATATATCATACATAAAGCATGGCACTCTTGTATGCATATTTCTTTTTTTTTTACACGGGGTTTTGCTCTTATTGCCCAGGCTGGAGTGCAATGGCACGATCTCAGCTCACCGCAACCTCCGCCTCCCAGTTTCAAGTGATTCTCCTGCCTCAGCCTCCCTCAGCTGGGATTACAGGTGTGCGCCACCATGCTCAGCTAGTTTTGTATTTTTAGTACAGATGGGGTTTCTCCATGTTGATCAGTCTGGTCTTGAACTCCCAAACTCAGGTAATCTGCCCGCCTCAGCCTCCCAAAGTGCTGGGATTACAGGCGTGAGCCACTGCACCCGGCTTGTATGCATATTTCAAATTAAAAAAGAATCTCGTTAGAAAAACAAAATGTAAAAAATAAAAAAATTAAAAATTCTCATTAGAAAAACAAAATAAAATAAAATTTAAAAAGGAGAATTAATAAACATTGTAATATAGTCACGCAATGGAATACTACTCAACAATAAAAATCGCATTATTCATATGTATTAACAACATGAACGAATCTCCAAATAACTATGCTGAGATGCATACATCTCACTGTGCTGAGCAACAGACACAAAACAAGGTATGCTCCATGGTTCTGTTGATATGCGTTCTGGGACAGACATAACTATAGTGATAGAAATCAGATCAGTGAAAAGTGTGGGAAATGGAATTGATGAAATGGGCGAGAGGGAACCTTCTGGGCTGATGAAAATGTTCTATACTTTGTTTAGGGTGGTGGTGATGTGGCTGTGTGTTTACATTAAAAAACCAACGAGCTGTATTGTACATTTAACATCTGTGCATTTAACTGCATGAAAATTATACCTCAATACAAATGAAAGTTGGGGGTGACAATTTAGCTCCTCCTTTGATTCTGCTGACAACCTCAGGCCTTAGACCACCCAAGGCTTGGAGAGGGAGGCTCTAGGACTGCTGGGAGCTGGCGAGGGCAGGACCATTGACAGCCTGGCTGTGGAGGGCAGGTGGGGGCTTCAGGCCACCTAGGGGGTCACAGGCACAGAATGTAAAAATGGCTGTTCCAGTAGCCTTCTCTTTTACATCAGAGCCAAGCAGAGTGGACGAACTGACTTTCACCCCGTGATGAGGCTTCAGGGTGGCCGATCCACTCTAGAACAAGAATTCTAGTTAGGAGCCAGAACTGGGTATTGCAAGTCAGCTCCCAGGAGCAGAGGAAGCTTTGGGTTAGACAGAGGGCATACTCTGGGGTAAGGCAGAGGCTCCACTCCAGGCCTCAGAGCCTGGAGCAGCTGTCTGGTCCTGAGTCCTCTTCCTCATCTATGCAGCAGGAGCACTCACTGCCAGGCTGATGTAAGGCTTGTAGATTACAGTGAGAGGTGCCCCAAGGATTCAGAGCTCAGGAAGTTACAGCTTTTATTATGACTGTGCATGACCTGCTGCACCCCTTTCCTCGCTTATTTTCTTGCTGTGTCATATTTGTCATCATCATCTTCTTCCCCTTTTCTTCTTTCTCTCCTCCTCCTCCTCCCTCTCCTTCATCCTCTTCTCTTCTTTCTCCTCCTCCTCCCTCTCCTCCTCATCTCTCTCCTCCTCCCCCCCGCCTTTCTCCTCGTTCTTCTCCGTTTTCCTTCTTCTTCAATTGCAGCTCCCAAAGGCATTCAGCATACAATTTTGTTAATGGAAAAACCCAACTCTGCAAAGTATTTTAAAGGGTTTTATTCTGAGCTAATATGAGTGACCATGGCCCAGGGAGAGTCCTGAGAAAGTCCACCTGAGGTCGTCTGGTTACAGTTTGGTTTCATACATTTTAGGGAGACAGGAATTATAGGTGAAATAATAAATTAATGCATAGAAGGTACACATTGGTTCAGCCTAAAGAGGCAGGCACTACTGAAGCAAGGGGGTGTAGGTCATAAGTGGTTTCAAAGATTTTCAGATTGGCAATTGGTTGAAAAAATTTAGCTTTGACTAAAGACTTGAAGTCAGTGGAAAGGAATGGTTGAGTTAAGATAAGGGGGTTGTGGGGCCAAAGTTCTTGTTATGTAGAGGAAGGCTCATAGATGGCAGCCCTTGGAGAGAATAGATGGTGAATGTCTCCTCTCAGACCTTAAAGGTGTCAGGCTCTCAGTTAATCTCTCCTTGATCCGGGAAAGGCCTAGAAAGGAAAGATCTGGCTGCATTAATGGTGATCTTCTACGGATGCAAATTTTCCCCACAAAAGATGGCTTTGTAGGGCTGTTTCAATCCGTCGGCCTTGTGGCAACCATTTCATTTATTTTTTTAAATTTACTTTTATTTTTAAATTATTCATACAGACAAGGTCTCACTATGTTGCCCAGGCTGATCTTGAACTCCTGGCCTCAAGCGATCTTGCCACCTAAGCCTCCCAAAGTGCTGGGATTACAGGTATGACCCACTGTACCCAGCCAAAATTTTTTTTCTTTTTTTTCTCTTTTCTTTCCTCCCTCCCTCCCTTTCTCTCTCTCTCTTTCAAGACAAGGCCTCACTCTGTCACCCAGACTGGGGTGCAGTGGCGTGATCATAGGACACTGCAGCCTTGAACTCCTGAGCTCCAGTAATCCTCCCACCTCCATCTCCCAAAGTGCTGGGATGACAGGTGTGAGCCACCACACCCAGCCAGCCATTTCAGAATGTGTCAGAGAAACATATTTTGGGGTAAAACATTTTGATCTCCTTCAGGTTGGCTATCTGTCATGTGATGCTACACGAGTCAGGATGGAAAGTAAGCCACATTGTACTGGGCTAATAGAAACCTGTCTAACGCGATTTCATGGTGTGTCAGGCATGACTGAATCCCTGACTTGCATGGCTTCAGGTCTTGCTTATAATTTGGTATCTTATTGGCACAAGAGTCTGTTTGGCCAGTCTTATAATCTCTAGTTTAACCTAAATGCCAAAAACCAGGGGGTATAACAAGGTGTGTCTGACCTCCCTTCCCATCATAACTGGGAATTCAGTTTCTCAAGTTTCTCTGGGGTTTTCTTGAGCAAGTTTTCTTGAGCAATGAAAGGGGCCCATTCATTTGGTTGGAGGGCTTAGGATTTTATTTTTGGTTTACAATTTTTATAAAACAAATCAATTGATACACCCTCCCTGTATTTGGTTTCAGAAGTTAAAGAACAAACAAGGCTTTGTATAAGACTGACAAATAAAAATAAAATCAAAAGTCCCACAACCAACCGGATGGAATCTCCTCTTGGCCAAGGGCCCCCCAGAGAAAGAAAACTGATTTCCTGACTGGCCCATCCTCCCTCCCTCCCTCCCTCCCTCCTTCCTTCCTTCCTTCATCATCCAGGCTGGAGTGCAGTGGTGCGATCTTGGCTCACTGTAACCTTCCACCAAGGAATTCTCCTGCCTCAGCCTCCCAAGTAGCTGGTATTATCAGTGCACACCACCATGCCCAACTAATTTTTGTATTTTTGGTAGATACAGGGTTTCACCATATTGGCCAGGCTGGTCTCAAACTCCTGACCTCAAGTGATCCACCCACCTCGGCCTCCCAATGTGCTGGGATTACAGGTGTGAGCCACCATGCCAGGGCACAACCAACCAGCATTTCTTCCTGAAAACAGACCAGCAGTGGCTCTGGCCAGTCGAGGGAGGATGCACAGTGAAGAGGGTTCCTCTTTTCACCTTTTGACATCAGAGGTCCAAAAGCTCCACCCTTGGATCACGCTAACAACACCGTTTGTTGAACATGGGCCCTATGGAGAGGCAGGAAGCTCGACTACGCATGCGCACATTTTTCCTTTCATAAATATTCATGACTCCTCCTATGCTTATTGAATATGCATATCTGAGCACATTGCTTAGCATAAATCCCTGACTTATTTTTCTCACTCTCTAGGTGCCCGTTCCGGCTTCTGGCCGGAGGCTACCCTTCTCAGCCTGTCAGAATGGCCACCCTGCAGGCTGCAACACTATATGAGAAAAAGCTCTCCTTTCTGAATGTATGAACCTTGTCGTTCTTCAGTTGACAAGACAAAGCAGGCAGGTAGAAGGGAAAAGGAAGAGAAACTTCACTTTCATTTTTATAAGCCATTTTTCCTGTTCATTAAATCTAATTCAGAAAATGTCAGCTGAGTACCTCCTCTAGCTTGGGCACTGTGCTAGTTTCTGGGAAACATGAATAAAATGCATTCCCTTGCCTGCCTCCCAGAGCTCTCTGGATTTTGTATTACAATAGGCTCAAAAGCTTCTAGAATAAACCTTGGTGAAGAAAACAATTGTTATGTATATCATGCAATCTCCCCCTAATTGATCCATTATATAAAGCCAGAATTTTAGATTTTGAATTTGTTTAAAATTAGAAACAATCCATTTGGTTGGCCAGTTTTAGACTAACTGATGATTTCTGAAAATAACTTCTGGAGGCTTGAGAAGCTGGTTAGTCAAATTGGACAGAATATAAAGTTTTGAAAACAGGCCATGGTGCCTACTGGGGGGGGTGGTCTTCTTGCACTCGGCAGGTTCTTTGTGGGCTGATGGTGAAAATGAAGCTGCTCTTGCTCTTGCAGAAGTTACAGCTGAGAAGGGGACACACGAAGGAAAGCACTTGAAGCGGATACAAGATGAACACTGAGGCTTCAAGTGTGGGCAAAGAGCTAGGGCAGCATGAGGGGTGATCCAGCCGTTATGGGAACTTCAAGGGGAGAGGGGGCTTGAGGAATGAGAGGCACTTTGTTATGAGAAGACGATGAGGCTACCAGACATTCCAGGGAGAGGGGACAAAGCTGAGTGCCGGGATTAATTTTATTTGCCAGCCTGACTAGGTCACAGGCTGCCTACATAGCTGGTAAAACATGATTTCTGGGTGTGTCTGTGAGGGTGTTTGTGGAAGAGACTGGCATTTGAATCAGCACACAGAGTAAGGTGGATGACCCTTACTAGTACAGGCAGGTATCATCCCATCTGCTGAGGGCTTGAACAGAACAAAAAGGGAGAAGAAGGGCAGATGGGCTTTCTTTCCTCCAGCTGGGCCATCCCTCTTCTCCTACCCTCGGGCATCAGTGCTCCTGGTTTCTGGGCCTTCAGACTCAAATAATGAGAGACAGGACTAGCTGGATTTCCTAGGTCGACAAAGAATTCCTAAGCCTAGCTGGGGAAGGTGACCGCACCCACCTTTAAACAAGGGGCTTGTAACTCAGCTCGCACCCGACCAATCAGGTAGTAAAGAGGGCTCACTAAAATACAAATTAGGCTAAAAGCAGGCGGTAAAGAAATAGTCAATCATCTATCACCCGAGAGCACAGGGGGAGGGACCATGATTGGGATATAAACCCCAGGCATTCGAGCTGGGTGTGGGCAACCCCCTTTGGGTCCCTACCCATTGTATGGGAGCTCTGTTTTCACTCTATTAAATCTTGCAACTGCACACTCTTCTGGTCCATGTTTGTTCTGGATCGAGCTGAGCTTTCTCTCACCGTCCATCACTGCTGTTCGCCGCCATCCCAGACTCTCCATTGACTTCCACCCCTCCGGATCCGGCAGGGTGTCTGCTGCATTTCTGATCCAGTGAGGTGCCCATTGCCACTCCTGTTCGGGCTAAAGGCTAGCCATTGTTCCTGCACGAATAAGGCCCGGGTTTATGCTAATCAAGCTGAACACTAGTCACTGGGTTCCACGTTCTCCTCCATGACCCACGGCTTCTAATAGAGCTATAACACTGGCCGCATGGCCCAAGGTTTCATTCCTTGGAATCCGTGAGGCCACGAACCCCAAGTCAGAGAACAAAAGGCTGGCTGCCATCTTGGGAGTGGCCACCACCCTCTTGGCAGCTCTAAGAACAAAGACCCACCCGTAGCAATAGGACTTAGACCATGGCCCTCCAATTCTCCACCTTTGGTCTTGGATTGGGACTTATGCCATCAGCTCCTCTCAGGCCTTCAGGTTTGGACTTAAACGAGACTCCCAGCTTTTCTGGGCCTCCAGCTTGCAGTAGTCAGGCCATGGAACTTCTTAGTGTCCATAATCACGTGAGCCAATACTTCATAATACATTTCTTCCTATAGCTATATAAATTGAATATACATATATATCTGTGTATATCCAATTGGCC
Source organism: Pongo pygmaeus (assembly GCF_028885625.2). Taxonomy (NCBI): domain Eukaryota; kingdom Metazoa; phylum Chordata; class Mammalia; order Primates; family Hominidae; genus Pongo; species Pongo pygmaeus. Next base: position 29,813,338 of record NC_072389.2, on the reverse strand, counting down.
TTGTTTCTCTGGAGAGCTCTAATACACTGAGAGACATCAACGATTTCTCAGTCAGGGCAGGCTAGATAATGCTGAGTAACAGACAACCCTAAGGTTACCATGGCTTAAGGCAGCAAGGTGGATGTATCTCTCATGCTCACGTCATCTTTATTGGCAGTGGGCTCTGCTCCCAGGCTGATGGAACCACCATCTATGGCATCGCTGTCTCCTTGGTCTGGGAGAACCCAGTGAATCACATGCTGCTCTTCAAAGCTTCTCTGCAGAAGCCACACGTGTCCCTTTCACTCACATCTTAGTAGCCAAAGCAAGTAACATGGTCACACCTAACTTCAAGGGCATGGGGTTGTGCCGTCCTGCCATATATCCAGAATGAGAGGAAACGCTATAGATGAAAGCCTCCAAGCATACTGACCCTTCATGGTGAGTCTGAAGTGGCAGGGGTGAATGGAAACAGGCTGGTGAGATTGTGAAGTGCCCTGACAGGCTCCATAGTTCAGACCCTGGAGCTGTGGAAGGCCTCTCATAAGCAGACTCAGACACACAAGGCATGTTTAAGCTTCCGAAAGAGGATGCTGGTGGTGGAGTGGAGAAGGTCTCAGCAACCAGGGACTGGGAGGAAGATTCCGCATTGACTGTGGGACAAAGTGGAGGAGAGGTGATGAATTTGAGAGGTATTTCTGAGGTAAAATCAGTGGGATTTGGTGAAAGACTTGCTCTGTCAAGAAAGGAATCTAAGACAGGGTGGAGGGTTTTCAGTTGGGAGCTGAGGCCATTGATTTTATGACTAAGAGCAAAGGTTAAGCAGAAACAGAGGCTCGAGGGGAGACAAACTGGATCTGGGACGCTTGGGGTTTAAGATTCCTGGGGCATCCAGGACATCGCGTCTCCTTGACACGCAAGGCAGAAGCCCCGGGCGCTAGGTTGAGAGTTATCTTCAGAGGCTGCTGAAGGGCTGGCGGTGGGTGGGCACCCCGAGACAGAGGGCACAGAGTGAGAGGGAGGCTCTGGCTGGAAGCCGGGCGCGCACACGTGGAGACGCAGGGGGCAGCCAGTAGGCCGCGCGTGAACACCTAGGAGAGGAAGTTTCCACGGAGCAGCTTCAGCTTCAGGGACAGCCTTGGCGGACGCAGGGGAGCCGGGAGAGCCATGAACTCGAAAAGGAGACATCCGTGGGATACTCACAAATCATTGGCAATATTTAAGAGAGCAATTGCAGTGCTGCTGTGGGGGCAGACACCGCCAAAGGTGGAAGGCCCTTCTTCAAAGGGCTTCATACAAGCTCTTTCCTCAGCTCAGAAATTCCCTGGCTTCCGGCTGAGCGTGGTGGCTCACGCCTGAATCCCAGCACTTTGGGAGGCCGAGGTGGGCGGATCACGAGGTCAGGAGTTAGAGATCAGCCTGGCTAACATGGTGAAACCCTGTCTCACTAAAAATACAAAAATTAGCCCGGCGTGGTGGCACGCAGCTGTAATTCTAGCTACTTGGGAGGCTGAGGCAGGAGAATCGCTTGAGCCCGGGAGGCGGAAGTTGCTGTGAACCGAGATCCCGCCACTGCACTCCAGCCTGGGCGACAGAGACTCCGTCTCAAAAAAAAACAGAAACAAAAACAAAGAAAAGAAAAGAAAAGAAATTTCTTAGCTTCCTTAGTATGTAAAATCAGCTGGAAGAGCATCTCTCACTCCTCTGGGCTCTCGCCTCTGGAGGCCTCCCCACCCGTTGCGCCCCAGGAGCCGCTGCTCCCGCAGCCTGGTGTGCAGCGCCCACTGCCCTATCCTGCGCAGCCGAGGCCTGGTTCTCCTCTCCCTGCCCATGCTCAGCTGCCTCCGCGCCCGGCGGGGATCGGGCATGTGCTGTGCTCATCTGTGCAGCCTCAGTGTCCGTCTCATAGAAGAGGTCCAGGAAAATTCATCAGCTTTGAATGAGGGGAGGTGGGGGAGCGAGCATACCTGCAGGCTGAGAAGGAGTCAGTAAAGAAAGAGAGGTGGAAAACAAAAAAGAAGAAAGACTATGGCATCGGGGGGAGATGGGGCAAGAGTGCAGGAGAAGGGATTTCCTTGGCAAAGGCGTAGGGATGCACCTACCAGGGACAGAATGCAAGACAAAAAGAGGAAGAAAAGTGGTGGATAAATATACGTCCAGTTAAAGATGGCGGATTGAACACCAGTATTTATCTCGGCTCCTTCCGGAACCGCAGGAAGTTATAATCGGGGAGAAAACAGTGTATAGACCGACCTAGTGGACAAGAGCATCCGATGATCAGAAGAAAGGAAGGCAGCGGGGAAAGAACAGAGAGGGAGTCGCCACTGAGATGTACAAAGAGCCCGGAGTCTCCCTGCAGAGCCCGGGAAGCCTGGGCGCCGGGAACCCCAGAACACCAGGAGATGGATGCATCGACTGCAGAAGCACATACCCTCCCCCTACACAGGAGAAACGCATCTAGAAGACTGTGAACTCTGGCAGTGGGAGAGAGGGTTGAGAGACTGGTGTGAGAACAGGTTACCTGTCTGTTGTGGAAGGGGAGAGCTTCCAGCCCTGCCCTGGCTTGCTCCACAGCACAGGTAGACACACCTGTGCTGGGTCCACACCACCCCAGGGTGCAGACTGGATGCCTCATTACTATAATAACAAAATAGCCCCAAAGTAAAGACCTGCAACTTCTCTAACTTGGGTCCCAGCTCAATCACCCTAAGGAAAATTGTTATCTCCAATTAGATTTCAATCATTTACTTTTAAATATATACAAAGAATCATCAAACATTTGAGAAAGCATCATACACGAAAGTTAGAGCTCAAAACAAACAGGGAAAAACGTAATATCCACCAAAATACTGCACCTATGAAAAAAAACAGGGTGGCATTATAAATAACAAAGAACAAGAAAGTGCTCTTAGGAATTAAAATTATAGGCTGGGCACAGTGGCTCGTGCCTGTGAACCCAGCAGTGTAAGGGGCCAAGGCAGGAGGATTGCTTCGAGCCTAGGAGTTTGAGACAAGCCTGGGCAACATAGTGAGACCCCCATCTCTATTAATTAAAAGGAAAAAGAAAATTTTTAAAAGAACTTAAAAAATAAGAAATTAAAAGTATAACAAATTTAAAATTTTAACGAGCAGAAAAAGTCAATGAAATATTCTAGAAAATATTTATAGATTCAAAAAGACAAAGGTGAAAATAGGAAAAGAGAAAAAGTAGACTCTAAATGTACAAAGAATTATAAATTCCATAAAGGAATAAATGAAAAAACGGAGAGGAGAGGAATTTATCAATAGAATAAGAAAAAATTGTCAAGAGGAAGGGACAAGAGTTTTCAGATTTAAAGTGTCAGTTATGTATCCCAGGAAAATACTGAAAAATGTTTTCAAGTATTTTTTCCAAGGCAACTCATGTCACTGTAAAATTTTTATAACGCAGCTATAAAGGAAAGATCCTAAACACTTCCAGAAAGACAAAATAACAATCACATGCAAATAACTGGGAACAGGGATGGCTTCCAACCAACTTCTAAGCTGCAACATTGCAGGTTGAAAAGCACTGGAAGGCCTTCAAAATGCCAAGGGAAAGTTATTTTCAACCTGGAATTTCATTGTCAAGCTATTATCAGTCAATTATGAGCAAGGATAAAGCAAGCAAAGGACCTGACCAATGCTCTTACCTTGATCTAACTCTAGTCCGGCTCCTCTGAATTCTGACTGGGCCCCGACCTTGGGCTCTGTTCTTGGCCCACTTACTCTGATCTTAGCAAGAATCCTGCTGAGTCACTTAGTGAAAATCCCCCACCCTTAGTCCGACCACTCTTGCTATCTTATCACCCTGGCTACCTTCAGCAAAAATTCAGATAGGTCATTTTAGCAAAGAACTGCCTTAGCAAAGAATGACTCTTGGTAATTTTCCATCCACCAGCCCCCTACACCTGCTTCTTGCCTATAAATCTGCATTTTTGCTTATTGTAGTCAGAGTTGAGCCAGTGTCTCTTGCCCGCTACAAAACCCTATTGTGGCAGTCTCCCTTGAATAAATTCTTCCTTACCACCTTTTACTTAACAAGCGTCAGGAGTATTTTTCTCTTTAATAGATCACACAATTTATTTCCAGTACACTCTTGCTAAGGAAGCTACTGGAAGATTTCACCCAAAATAGGGAGAAAATGAAGAAGAAAGAGATATCTGACTGGGAAATGGAATACAATGCTGGGGAGGGTGAAGGGGACCGCTCCAGGTGGTAAGTGAAGGCCAGGGGGGCAGGCTTGCTGCCTGCAGCAGCAGGAGGGGGCTAGAAGAGAGCCCTGCAGGGAAAGACAGAACTGATACCTGCTATGTGGGGAAACGGCCCCCAGGTAAAAACAAATCAAAACCTGACTTGTAGCATTGGCTGATTTCTGTACTGTAAAAGCTCTCACCATGCTGTGTTGAGCAACTAAATTATAGAATTCCTGAATATTTAACAGCAGGCTCTTTCAGCCAGTAGGAGGTGGCACCAGTACACTGCCCGAACTGGTCCATTACCTGATGTGTTTGTGTGGAAAATAGCATTGAGAGGCATTTTGCTGTCCCATTAGGTGGGACAAGATGAATTAGGGATAGCTATATAGAAAACGAGGCAAAGGGAACAGTCAGTTTTAATTCCAAACAAGTATAAAAAACTTACATGAGACAGCAAATGGGACTAGCCTAGCAGTATATTGGGCTCAGTGTTGAAAATGTAAGCAATGAAAACTGATTTAACAGAAATGGGGATAGACTGGAAGCATTGGGGTGGGAGGGGCAGGTAAGTGCTAAGTTTTCATTTCATAGCAGACAGTGGATGGATAATCAATCAATAAACAGGACAATAAGCATCTTTATTTAGAACTTTGGAAGAACCAGGTTGAAAGTAGAATTCAACCTCAGGCATGGAGGGAGGCATTGGCAACTGCCTTTTTTAAATGCCATGGTTTAGGTCCTCTTTGGGCACCTTAAGCCATGAGCACGTAGTCTTTGGGTAGACAAAAAGATTGTGTTTTAAAGGCGACGCGTACTCCAGAAGTGGGGAGGAGCTCAGGCAAGTCTACTGGACAGTGGATCGGGAAAGGGAGGGCTAAGGGGAAACGTTTCTGCACGCTTCCTCTGTAGCAAATCCACTTAGAGATTCTGATCCTCCTCCTCCACCTCTTCCTCCGCCTTCTTCTTTATTATGGCAAAATATACATAAAATAAATATTACCATCTTAACCATTTTTAAGTGTACAGTTCAATGGCATTAAGTATCATACATTCACCTTGTTGCACAACTATCAGTCCCATTCAACTCCAGAACTTTTACATCTTTCTAAACTGAAAGTGTGTGCTCATTAAACACTAATCCTCATTCCCCCTCCTGTCAGCCCCTGGCAACCACCATTCTACTTTCTGTCCCTGAATCTGATTACTCTGGGTACCTCTTATAAGTGGAATCATGCAGCATTTTCCTTTTGTGACCAGCTTATTTCACTGAGCATTCCGTCCTCAAGGCTCACCCATGATGTGGCATGTGTTAGAATGTTCTTCCTCTTCAAGGCTGAATAATACTCCTTTGTATGCATACACCACATCTTGTTTATTCACTGAGTTGATGGACATGTAGATTGCTTCCACTTTTTGGCTATTGTGAATAATGCTGCTATAAACATGGATGTGCAAATATCTGCTTGAATCTCTACTTTAAATTCATTTGGGTACATATCCAGAAGCGGAATTGCTGAATCATATGGTAATTCTATGTGTTTTTTGTTTTTGATTTTTTTTTTGTTTTTTTGAGGAACTGCCACACTGTTTTCTACAGTGATTTTACCATTTAATATTCCCACCAGTTTAAGAAGTGTTTAAGTTTTCCCCATCCCCACCAATACTTGCTATTTTCTTTTCTTTTTTTTTAAACAAAAAAATACAATAGCTGTCCTAATGGGTATGAAGTAGTACTTAGAGATTCTTAATACTGTACTCAAGTTATTTCTCAATCGAATTTCAGCCACTTTCTCTAATTTGGGTCTGGAGAGAGGCCCTGACAGCAGCTGGCATCTGGGAAACACTTACTCAGTGGTGGACATTCTAAACCAGCTGACTGTTCACTGCAAACAAGACTTGACCCGACAGATGGCCTGTATGTTCTGTGGGCCTGTAGAGAAGAATACACCACTCAAAACTCACATCTCACTGCCTCCCACCCAACCCACTCGCTGGCCTTTTGCTTTCCAAATGGATGCATCTGACAGGCCCCCATGGTGGATACCCCTCTGTGCACCAGGGATCTCCAGGTGCCCAGGTGATGATGGTTGATTGATAGAACGTCTTGCTTTGCTTGAGTGTGAGACATTTTGACATTGCCATTTTGATCTGCCCTAAAAGCCAATATTGCACCTTTTGAGGAGATACCCTCTTCCTGCCCACAGCCTCACACATCCTCCCACATCCTCTGCTGTGGAATGGGGCTAAGGGTGGTGGGAAACAGAGGGACAGGGTGGGCATGCCACGTCAAATAAAAAAGCATGTCATGGGTTTTTCTTTTTTCTTTTTCTTTTCTTTTCTTTTTTGAGACAGAATTTCGCTCTTGTTGCCCAGGCTGGAGTGCAGTGGCACGATCTCAGCTTACTGCAGCCTCTGCCTCCCGGATTCAAGTGATTCTTGTGCCTCAGCCCCCCAAGTAGCTGGGATTACAGGTGTGTGCCACCACACCCAAATAATTTGTATTTTTAGTGGAGACGGGGTTTTGCCATGTTGGCCAGGTTGGTCTCGAACTCCCGGCCTCAAGTGATCTGCCTGCCTTGGCCTCCCAATCTGCTATAGGCGTGAGCCACTACACCTGGCCCTACTGCTAGAATCTATTCCTTGTATCTAGTTGTAATTTCATATCTGTTAACTCATGTCTCACTATCCAACCTCTTCTCATCCTTTAGTAACAGCTATCCATTTCTACGAGATGCACCTTTTTAGCTCCCACATGTGAGAACATGCAGTATTGACCTGTCTGTGCCTGGCTTATTTCACTTAACATAATGTCCTCGAGGCTCATCCATATTCCTAGGAGCAGTTTTCTAAGAATCCATCACTTTACACAAGACGCAATGGCCCTGGCCCCATCACAAGCAGGAGAGAGACACACAAGTTTCTAATTATGGAGTAAGAAACTCTTCTACGATAACAGGTGGACCCTGAAGGCTGGCATGGCCCCAGCCTAGAGGGACAAACTGCCTCTGATGGTCAAACTCACTCTGCACAGGCTTGCTGAGAACTTGAGTGTCCCTCTGTGGGAATGAGAGAATGTGCCCAGCCCAAGTCTTTCCTCTGACATCGGGTGTATCCTTCACACGGCTAGTCTGCTGGTTTGGTAGTTAGCCAGATGGAAACGACCTGAAACTAAGTCTGAGTCATCTGTCTCACTCATCTTTGAATCCATTCATTCATTTGCTCCATCACTCATTCATCGTAGAAATAATTATGGAACGTTCTGTGTGAACCAGGCACTGCTCTTGGCACTTGGGATACTGAAATAAACAAAACAAAGACAAAGATAACCCCCTAACTTCACGGCAGGGCAAAGACAAGAACCAAGGAGCATCTGTGTAAAAGTGAATTGGAGAGTTTATCTGAAGAGGGTGGCAGGCATGGAGGAAAGAGAAAAGCTTGAGCCTAGTAGAACAGGTGGAGTGACCATGAGTGTTCCACGGGGTGCAGGGGCCTCACAGAGCATGGAGGAGCAGGGCCTGCAGCTCCCTAGTGTGGAGTGTGCCCCTCCATATGCAGGAGGTCACGGAGATCTGGCCCCCTTTGCTGGGAGCAAATGTCGGACTGTGAGTGCAGTCCCAGGGAAGTCAGTGCAGGGGTTGGGGGTGGTGGTGGGGAGAGGCAGTTGCATCTGGACACATTTTGAAGCTGAACTAAGATTTCAGAAAGGATTGGGTGGAGTCAGAGATGGGGACAGTAGGGGAGGAATGGGGTTGGGGTTGACTTGGGGTGTGGGCTTGTGAGCTCAGGAGGTGTCTGCGTGGAATGGAAAGGTGATTTCTCACTTCACCCAGGCCATGTGTGGTACCACGTCTGAATGTCTGCACACTTCAGATTCAACTGGACCCCTTTGGGTGTACCCAGAGCTTATTTGCTGCTGTCATCTTTACAGTTCCCTTTCATATTGGGCTCAGATGTGTTGAATGTATCCGACTAACTGAGAATTTGAACGAACAAAAAAGATGATGGGACCAGATAGGCAATTACTGCTGGAAAATCATGGCCTTTCCAACTTCAGTGTTCTCTGCCCCAGAGGCAGGTTTTCATTTTAATGTGAAACTTCAGCTACTGTCTTGGAGGGGGTGGACTTTTCATCTTCCAGATCTGGAAGGTTATATTGAGCATTATGGAAGCCGCTTCAGATGCAGATTTTAGGAAGACCCAAGAGAAGAAAATAGGACTCTATGACATCACTTCCATATGGAAGGGAGCTTGGAACAGATTTCCTAGTGCACAGTAGTCTTGAGAGAAGTCACCGTGCTGTCTTCCTCGTTCCTACTTGCTCTGCCAGGAGTGATGCCCAAAATATTCCTTCTCGATTGACACTACAAATATATCCCTCTCTCCCAAGAAGCTCATCATGGCTCTGAAGTTCCCAGTTCATGAAATTAAAATTTATCACTATAGTTTTCTTCCCCCCCTCCGAGACAGAGTCTTGCTATGTCACCCAGAGCTGGAGTGCAATGGCACACTCTCAGCTCACTGCAACCTCTGCCTCCCAGGTTCAAGCAATTCTCCTGCCTCAGCCCCCCGAGTAGCTGGGATTACGGGCACATGCCACCATGCCTGGCTAATTTTTGTATTTTTAGTAGTGACGGGGTTTCACCATGTTGGCCAGGCTGGTCTCGAACTCCTGACCTTGTGATCCGCCCGCCTTGGTCTCTCAAAGTGCTAGGATTACAGGCGTGAACCACTGTACCCGGCCTATCCCTGTGGTTTTTAAGGCTCTATCAAATAGCTCCATTTTACCTCTCTGGGCACATTTTACACACAAATGACAAACATAATCATAATCAGCAACATAATAAGAGGTTTGTGATTCTTTGTTATTTTATGTATTTGTTCATTCAGAAAGTATTAAGCACCTACTGTGTGTAGGGCACTGTTTCAGTAGCTGGGAATACAATGGTGGATCTAACTCCAGTTTTCATGGGACTTATAATCCAGAAAAGGATCCCAATAAGAGAAGAATCTCCATCCGGTAGAGTGTTGGGTGGTACAGATGAGACACACTCAGAGACGGCAGAGATGATGTCTTACAGGGACTGACCATGGGCTTGAGGCCCCGATGAGGAGTCAGCCCAACAGTCTCTGGATAATCCTGCAGACACTCAGGGTCCAGGACACTAGCAAGACCCCAGGTGAGGCCAGGCCAGCAGGTAAACAGGGTCTAGAGCCCATGAAGCATGATGGTGAGAAGAGAAAACAGGTGCCTGCCGTGGGCTGACGCCCTGCACCCAAATGTCTGCTGAGGGATGGTGCTGGGCCAGGGCTTCCTGACCAAGGGAGGTTCATACACTTGGGTGGGAAAGAAATATTTATTGTCACTAATCTCTAACCAAAAGTTAGCATTTCTTTCAGTTATAAATGTGCACAATAAATGACTGTAACACTGCCAGTACTGGGAGGCAATGTTTGACAGATTCAGCAAATAAAAAATACAGGATGCCTAAATAAATTTCAGATAAACAAAATTTTTTAGTATATCTCACGCAATATTTGACACATACTTACGCTACAAAAATTATTCACTGTTTATCTGAAATTTAAATTTAACTGGTGTCCTGTATTTTATCTGGCAACCCTCTGTCCTGGGGACTCTGTCCCCAACAGCAATCAGCTATTTCCATTTACATTATGCTTGTTGCAATTATCCTGACACACGTGTGTGCTCGTCACTATTCCAAAATTGCAGCAGCTATGAAACCAGCTTCCAGATTATTTAATGAATTAATAATGCATATATGTTGTCACATAGCAAGTTGGTTTTTTAAAACTTATTTTGCTGTTTCAGTGTCATTGGTTTTCTCTGTCATCTGATGTAGTTCATTTCATACACTTAGAAGCATGAGTGTGAGGAGTCCATGGTCTTCTGCAGATGACCCTGGGGATCCATGGCATGAAGACAGGGAAAGCTCCAATAGTGCAGTACCTGTCACCCCTTCTCCATGAGCACAGGCCTGACGGCATCCCCTACGTGCCCCCAAGGCCAAATCCCCTGTGCAGTATGCTGGCCCTGGGGGAAGGCTGCCGGATCCTGTGCAGGCCCTGAGAGCCCACATGTTGACAGACCTGATGTCAGCAGTCAAGGCAGCAGGAGCCTCACAGCCTGTACACGTGGATGACAGTCCTAGTACACCTTCCAGTGGGTCCACGAGCCCCCACCGCCCCAATCCCTGCAAAACCTTCTCCTCACAGAGCCAAGGTTCGTCTTAGAGGCTGGGCAGGGTGAAGAAACTTGGGGATGAGAGCAAGGAGAAGCAGCCCTACTGAGGAGCAGCCCCAAGAGGTGCTTGGAGGGGACAGGATAAACATTAAATTGTTCCTGCTACCCAGTGGGTGAGAGAAGACAGGCAGGAAGGGCAGATGATTCTAGAGAAAATCCACCACATTTGCTGGTCCCAGTTTTGTCCTCGTGGTGCATACCACTGTGTATATCTCTGTATATGTCTGGAGCCCTGGGGCAAACCCGTCCCTCCCTCCCTCACTCCCTCACCCCTCCTTTCTTCCTTCCCTCCCACACAACTCCACTATGCTAAGCCCCTTCTTGTTACTCTGCTTTGGGTCCAAGCTCAGTGCCTTCTCCTGATGCCAAGATCACATTCTCACCCACTCTGGTTTAGCGCCCCCCACCCCAGCCTACCCTCCCTTCCTGCCTCACCAATGCCAGCCTCTGCCTCATGTGGCCCCTTCGCAGCGCTTGTTAACACACCTGACACAAAGCTCGTGTCTCCAGTAATGCACCAAACGTATCCAGGACAGGGCCCAAGTGTGAAGCCGTGAGTGCACTGAGGGTGCTGCAGGGGCACCCAGGCCTGGCACAGGCGTGCTGCTCAGTGAATGCATGAATGAATGGATGAGTGAATTGAATTAAACAGTAGGTGCCACACGAACCGTGATTTAGAAATAACATGGGTCCCACAAGAATTACCTTTAAAGTGTTTATTTTAATTTACTTTATCTCCAAAGGCCAGGATTTGAGAAAGACAATCGGTATGTCTATGCACAAATGGAATTCATATTTTTGACTTACATGTGGAAATTCCTGTTTGCAGAACCTTTCCTCCACCAAGATCCTAGAATGTAGTCAGGAAGACTCATGCACCAGCCTGCCTGGGCTCTAGTCCCAGCTGCACCGCTACTGCCACGTGACCTGAGCGCGTTAATTACCCTTTCTGGGACTCGATGTTTCCCATCTGCACATTGGGTGAAATTAGAATAAATTTTACAGGCTTTTGTGAGGGCTGAGGCGGTCCATCTGCATAAATCACTTTGATGGATGTCTGCCTCATCATGAGAGACACGTCAGGCAGGCGCTTGGAGGGTGCTGCTTCATTTGGTTTTGAAATGTGTGGGTGTCACATCACATTAGGTGGCTGATCTAATGGCCCTAAGGGAAGGACCTGAATTCCTGTCCCGCCTCCCACACCGCAGTCAGCTGACTCCAAAGCACGGGGATTCAGGCAGAGATGAAACCGTGTATAAAATACATTTATTTAGATCCAAGAATACGGTTAGCATCCAGCTGCTCCTCCCTCCACCTAACTGTGTAAGAACCAGGCTGCCACACAGAGAAATCTTGGTGCTTCTGCTTTGAGAGAACCAAGTTCATATCATCTCCATCTTAAACACTTTTGTTAAAGCCGCATACCGAGCACACGTATAGCCATGGTGTGTGTGTGTGTGTGTGTGTGTTGACGGTGGCATTTGGTAAAGCCCTCTCAGAGGTTACTTACATGCACCTTCAGCCTGTGGGCATTCACTCACCATCACTTTGCTAGATTGTGCTTTACACCGTGCTATGCTTAACAAGAGCACATGGAAACAGCTTTTTAAAAAAAGGTGATTATATGTAACTACACATATATGTGTATTTAGGAAAACATGGGACAATTGTCTTGGAGACAACATCCTCATTTAAAGAGACCCTTCTTAGCGCTGGGCTGGGGTCTCTGCATTTGGTTCCCACCCCTGGCTGGATTTGGGAATCCCTGTCAGGGCTGGGGGAGGGAAGGAGGGAACCACCAGAGGGAGGGGACATGTGATCCTGGTTCCTTGTGCAGGATCCCCAGCAGGGAGGCTGCAGACAGCAGCCGCCGCAGCCCCACGTGGCCAGCCCGCGTGAGAAATCCAGGCTGAAAATAGCCCAGAGCCTCACACTCTACGGCTCAGGGAGGCACGATTTTTCCTCTAGGGTTCAGAGCAGCATTAGGAGAGCACTGATGAAATTGCGGCACACCAGAAGCATTGGCTTATTCTTATATGTCACAGGAGTACACCGCAGGCTTGGTTTTCCTTTAACTCCAGTGCCTTCTGATAAATCTGGAATGTGCATTGAGGAATGCCGGGGGGGAGCATTTCCTGGGTTCGGGGGCAGGGTTTGAGGCTGTGAAGACCTCTCCCCAAGCCCCCGGAGACACCAGGCTTTGTGTACACAGCCTCCTCCAGCAGGAGGGCTCCCGGTCTCCGAATGTGTCACGTACACTTCCTTTCAAGGCATCACTATGCGGCTGCATGCTTAGGTGTAGCCGAGAATTGAGCTCCTTTTTCACACAGAGGAATACCGTATTACCTTTGTTTTTTCAAAAAACAATGTATATTATCTTCAGCAATAAAACTGCATGGTTTGCTCGCAGGGCATGATTCAAGAAGAGACCAAATAAAAGGGGCCTTGGAGGATCTTTAAAAAATTCAAGTTTTAGTGTATAGACCTAATGGAACCTCCTTTTATTGAATCTATTTATAAATGCTCAATCCAATTGCGTGGGTTTGGAAAGCTAACATTTTCAACACGAGACAGCTGGTGGAATGTGTGCTCTTAGTTCTAAAAATAGGTAAATCCCAAGGAATATATCTGTGCTTCCTGTTGTGAGATGGTGCAGATGTTCTAATAGCAAAGATCAAAATGACATTTGCCAGTTATGAAAATCATCCTCAATTAACCGTGAAAAATACTGTCTCGTCTATCAGATAATTTCTCCCTCTCTCTCCTCTCTCCTCATTTCTTGTATGGGATTTTTGAGATGGAAACTCCCCATCTTAGTGGGGAGGGAGGGAGGGAGAAGGGGCAGAGAAATAAGAAGCGAGTATAAAGTATACAAGATGCTATCATGAGGCACTAATTCCTGCAAAGGAAATGTAGTGTGTGTGCAGCAGAAGTGTCTGGCTTAGGGTTGGGGAAGGTGTCCCAGTTTATGTCTGCAGAGGCCGGCCGGGTGCCCCAGGGGAGCTGTCCTGCCCAGCGTGGCTCTTCTGATGGCTTCCGAGCCCCCGGCTGTCAGCCCCTAGTTTTCTCTGAGAGAAAGTGGGAGGTAAAAATAGCAGAATGACTTGCACTGGACCTCCACGTCCACGTGTTTCCTGCATCTCGGGCCATAACTCAGGACAGAGATTTATGGCCACCTGGGTTCCAACAGGTTACTCAGGGCTTCCCAGTCGGAGCAGACACATTTGCTGTCATGTTGATTTTACAAGGAGATGAACTTTCAGAGGCTCTGAAAGTGAAGGGTGATGAGGCAAGCCCTGCCGCCAAGCAGGCTCAGGCTGGAGGCCCTGGCAGCCTCTCTGAGCTCTGTCTCGGAATCGAGTGCTTTGAAAATATTTTAAGCTAAAATTGTATTCCCTAAGGTGCTCTTGCCTTTTTTTTTAAATTAAAAAATTGTTGTGGTAACTTACACATACATCAAATGTATCATTTTAACCACTTTAAGGCATATAGTTGGTTCCGGGGCCTGAAGTACCTTCACGCTGTTGTGCAACCACCACCACCATCCATCGCAGAGCTTTTTCATCAACCTAAATGGAAACTCTGTGCCCATTAAATACGAACTCCCCTTTCCCCTTCCCAGCTCCTGGCAACCCCCATTCTACCTCATGTCTGCACAAGTGTGACTACTCTAGGCACTGCATATAGGTGGAGTCACATCATCTGTCCTTTTTTTGTTTGTTTGAGAAAGGGTTTCACTCTTGTTGCCCAGGCTGGAGTGCAATGGCACGATCTTGGCTCACTGCAACCTCTACCTCCTGAGTTCAAGCGATTCTCCTGCCTCAGCCTCCCAAGTAGCTGGGATTATAGGCGTCTACCACCACGCCAGCTAATTTTTGTATTTTTAGTCGAGACGGGGTTTCGCCATGTTGGCCAGGCTGGTCTCGAACTCCTGACCTCAGGTGATCCACTGGCCTCGGCCTCCCAAAGTGCTGAGATTACAGGCGTGAGCCACCGTGACTGCCCTCCTTCACTCAGTGTCCTGTCCTCTAGGTTCATCTGTGTTGTACATGTGTTAGAAATTCCCTCCTTTTAAGACAGAATAATATCCTATTTTATGTAGAGTCCATATTTTTGTTTATTCATTCATCTGTCGGCAGACATGGGCTATGTTTATCTGTTGGCTATTGTGCGGAATGCTGCTATGAATATGGCGGTGTAAATATCTGTGTGAGTCCCTGCTTTGAATTGCTTGGGTAGATACCTGGAAGTGTAACTGCTGGATCAGATGGTCATTCTGCCTTTAATTTTGGGAGGAATTGCCACATTGTTTCCCACAGCAGCTGTGCCATTTTGCGTTCCCTCCAGCAGTGCACAGGGCTCTGGAGCTTCCACATCTTCACCAGCTCTTGTCATTTCTTCGTTGTTTAAATGATCCAGAAAGCCTTCTTAATGGGGGTGAGGTGCTATCTCACTGCGGTTTTGTCTTTCTCTATTGATCAGTGATGTGGAGTATGCCTTGACTATCCTTGTTATGAGATTTTATATGAATGATTACCAAAACAATGGAAAAAACTCCTGTAGGATATGTTCGGTGGTTGTTTTCAAGGGTAGACTGAGGGTAAGGGAAACCATGGTGCCTGGGAGGGAGAAGGGGTCCTAGGGCAAGACGAGGTGTGCAGAGGGTTACTAGTTTAAGGACTAACCTGTGGTCATTGCTCCTGAGACACTTGTACAGATGTGTGCACAGTCACATCCCAAGTGTAACATCCTGGGGTGGGAGGAGGAGAAGAAGGCTCACAGGGGCAAGGGCCAATGAGCAGGGCCAGTGAGCAGCATGCAAGACCATACCCAGGGCCCCTCAGGGGCTCTGAGGGGTGCAGGGTGGGCTGCCCGCTCCAGTGGTCAGCCGTCAGGATGAACTGGAATCTCATTCCAACGTGGAGGGTGGGTTTTACAGGAGCAGCCCACTCCGGTTGAGCAGGGTAGCTCAGGCAAAACCTGCTGGACTCCCCCTATGCACTGGGCAGGGGCGGAGGAGGCCCCTGCTACCCATTGTCATGGACACTTCTTGGCAGAAATTTCAAACAAGCGTCGAAGAGAGGTAGGGCTTCCTGGGTGTCGGTCTTATACAACTGCTGCTCCTGTGCAGCAGCCAATGGCTTTCAGCTACATCAGCTGGAAAAGAGGTACATTTTTGTCAGAACTGTCCTCATTCTGCAATTTGCTCTCTTCAGTTTCAAACTACTCTAATGTGTCCTCATATGTGTGGCCACACACATAGGACTTTCACAAGCATGAACTGGACCCGACAGCTGGGGGACGACGTTGGCCTTCCAAGTGACGGAGATGTCGCCCTGCAGCAGGCCGGGCTTCCAGAGTAGAGCGTTCTGAAGGACTCACCCTTCGTCACTGTCACCCAGAGAAGGCCTTGCACACCCTTTCTTGCCTGCTTTGGCTCATTTTTGAGACTGCCATGCCCAAAAGTCCCGAGAACAACAAACTATTGAGTTTTTTTTTCTTTGCATTTGAAGAAGGGAGGTGATGGCAATGCTTCTCTCTGGGAGTCTTTGGTGAAATACACAATTTCCACTGGGCTTCTTAGCCCTGTCTTTGCAGCCTGGCTGGGCTGCCTCAGTGCCCCACCTGTCCAGAGCTGTCCTGCATGTGCAGGTTGCCAAGGGAGACAGTTGTGAGTGTGTAGCAGTGATGGGCATTCACTTAGTGGATATTTCCTGGCTCCAGCTGTGCTGTGTTTGGGCCACGGAGTGTGATGGGAGACAAGGAGGTTGCGTGTCCCTGGACAGTTACCACTGTTACACTGATGAAAAGAACGTGATGGCAAGCCTTGGTGTGTGTCCCCAGCCCGGGACACTCTCCATTGAAGTGCATGTGGGCATGAGTTTCATGGTGCCCTGACGCCCCTGCAGGGTTGGAGGGCAAAGAGGAAGCTCGCCCAGGTCCCCTCAGGCCTGGTGTGTAGTGAGGCAGAGCCACACGTGCACCGTGGGGTCAGGGCTCTGGAAGTGTTTTCCAAACAGAATAACCATGGCAGCCTCTTGTACCCCAAAGGCCTGAGAGTGAGTCTTCATCACAGGCCTTGAGCTTGGACAAAGGAGATTCAGAATGAGAAAGACGCTTGGCACTACCTGTCTACGAACCTCTGCCGTCTTCCCAGCGTAGGGACTGCTATTGATAATAAATGACTGGTTAACTCAGACGGCCCAGCTAGTCAGGATCCCCTTCTTTGCTTTATTTAGTGATTGTGTCCCTGGCCAGGCCTCTTTAAAATTCATGGCTTCGGGAATAATAAATAAATAAAAAGAAACTTCACAGCTTCATTCTGAAAGCATAGATGGGTCAGCCCTGGCTGTCCAGAACATTTTTGCATTTCTCTGTGGATTATTTGCCGGACAGCTGGTCTGTCTTACATTATTTATTTATTTTTGTCATTTAACTTTGAGATGCAAAGTTAACATCTGTAAAACTAAAAAGATAGCCTTTTCTAAAATAATTAAATTATGAGCTAGGAAATACCACTTTTCTGCAGTAAAGCACGAATCTGCCTGTGGCATTAGAGAAGGCAGCTGTGCTGAAAGCTGGAAGAGAAATGGGAGGACAGCCCGGGGCCCGGGGCCTCCCCAGTCTCACCTGGGTTGCTGTCGCCCTCCAGCCAGAGAGGCTGGGAAAAGGTGAAAAGCAGACAGGTTTGCAGTTCAGGGAACAACCTGGGCTTTGTGTGCCATTTTAAACAAGAACTGAGGATGCTGAAAATTCCTCATTAGGAAGAAAACGTTAAGAGCCGGCCGAAGTCTGCCCTGGCTGGATGGCTGCGGGGTGCGCTGCTCGAGGAATTTTGGAAGCTGCGGATGGTCTCCCGGCAAATTTGGAGGCACATCGCGTACTGGTTGGGCCTGAGCCTGGGCCTGGCTCAGGAGGTGTTGGTTTGTGCCATCCGAAGTCTGAGCCATGTCATACACTTTCCAGTGAAGGCCTCTAGCTGTGGTTTGATTAATGAGGACCAGAGAACAGCAGTACCATTCTAAGCATCCTGTAAACACTTTTGTCACTTCTGTTGTTCCAAAACACTTGCCCCAGGTTAGGTATAAACTAAGGTCAAGTAGTTCGAAAGTATTTTAGTGCTTTTAAATACAAACATGAGAAGGGATTCATTCAGTAAGACACCAGGTTGACGTTGTGTGAGAACAGGCTAGGTTGAGATAAAAAAGGAGTCGCAACAGGAAGATCCTCTGGGTGGGGCTCTCAGGGCCCGTGTAACAGCAACCACACCATTGAGAGGCCCCAGACATGGCTTCCCTTCTGAGTGAGATGAACCCCAGGGGCTGGGAGGGAGGGAACAACAAGGCTCTCTTCCCTAGAGCTTGCTCAGACCACCAAAGGCCATCATTTCATTAAAGAAAAACAAGGTCAGGCGGCGTTGGCTAATGCCTGTAACCCCAGCACTTTGGGACACTAAGGCAGGCAGATTACTTGAGCCTCGGAGTTTGAGACCAGCCTGGCCAACATGGCAAAAGCCCATCTCTACAAAAAAATACAAAAATTAGCTGGGCATGGTGGCAGGTGCCTGTAGTCCCAGCTACTTGGGAGGCTAAGGCAGGAGGACCCTGTGGGCCCAGGAGGTAGAGGCTGCAGTGAGCTGTGATCACGCCCCTGCACTCCAGCCTGGGCAACAGAGTGAGACCCTGTTGGAAAGGAAAGGGGAAGGGGAAGGGGGAGGGGAAGGGGGAGGGAGAGGGGGAGGGGAAAGGAAGGGACCAAAAAGCTGGTGGTGACAAAGTTGATTTTGTGATTCACAAATGTGCCCTCACCCTGAGTGTGGGAAGCTCCCCTAGACATGGGCTCTGCAGCAGTGGCAGGGTGAACACTTATGAAAGTCTTCGTGCCTTCGAGGTAACAGGTCCAAACAGGGGCATTTTCAGTAGAGATGCGAGGAAAGCAGGAGGAGGGCGAAGCTGAGTCCCGGCCCCTTACCGAAGGCACAGATATGATGAGGGCAGGTGCCTCCTGGCCAATGAGTCAGGGAGCCGGGACCCTCTCTGTGCTCACTCCTCTTCCAGGTCTCTCTCCCTGCTCCTCTCTGCACTCTGCACCTCTCCCTGCGCCTGCCTGGCCTTGCTTGGCTTGGGCCACTTCCATGTGCAGGGGAGAAGCTCTGCTTGTAGTTACATCCAAGCACTTGCAGCCGTGCACACTTACAGCTGGGCCTGCATTTTCTAGTCACAAATAAGGAAATTGCCTATGTCCCTCTAACTCCTACATCCACTTTTTTCTCTATCTATTCTGTAAATGACTGAAAGACAGTCTGGGTATATTTGTGATTTGTCTATTTCTCCTTTTTGTAAATTTGAGTTTCATGTATTTTAAAGCTCTGGTTATTAGGGGTACATCACTTGGGCGATTCTCATGTCCTGAGAAGGCCTTTTTATCATTATCAGGTCCCTCTTTATGGCCTGAAGTCTATGTTGTCTGATATTAATATAATTATGTCTCCTTTCTTTTACATATTCTTTATATATTAAGTCCTTTTGCATCCTTTTACTTTCAACCCACTGTCTTTTCAAGAATGCATGTCTTGTTAGCCAGAAATTACAGAACATATTAAATCATAATGGGTTACAGCAAGCAATTGTCCTTTACCTCTGATTACCACAGGAATGCCTTCAGTGTTTCAGGATTACCACTCATTCTTCGATTCTTCAAACATTTTCTCAGCGCATTCAAACTGCTAGGTTCTGTGCAAGGTGCCAGGGATCCAAAGTGAAGAGGCCATAGTATCTGACCTCCAAGAACTTAGAATTAATTGATTTTGACTTTGAGTTAGGCACACTGTACAATGTCAAATGACTAACCCAGCTATTTTGTCGCCAAGCCTGAGGAAGCCAGCCTTCCTACTTATTTTATATTTGTTACTAGGATTTGGTAACCTATTTCACCTACTGCTTTTTTGAGATAATCATGAAGTTCGCCCCCATATTACGTTCATTTTGACATCAAACTTAGTTGCTTGCCATAGATTGTTATTGTGGATTTACATAATACTCCCCATCCTAAAGAGCAGCTGTCAATGCCATTTACAACATTTATTTCTCTAGACTGGCTGTGAGATACAAATTCCTGAAGCCAGCACCAAGGTCATTCCATTTCCCAAGAGCAAGCATCTACTCTCCAGAGGAGAAAGACATCCTCTGGAAAGAAGGTAGGTTGTATGTGCAGGATCATCTGGAAGCTGGGAATCTGGAACTCTCAGATACACAGGTAAATATGCATCTAGTCCTTGTACTTGGTGCTCACAACCATTACCTTAATTCAGGGAGCACTGTCACCTTCCAAAGGAGATTCTTTTCCTATGCGTTGTTCCAACAACAGAGGAAGTGGCATCAGGCTGGGCAGGGTTGGGACGGCTGTCACCTTCGGTCTGAAATCACTGGCTGCTGAAGCCCCCACCACCCCTTTGTCTCCCCCATTTAACAGGGCATAGAGATTCCTCTGACATCCACTCATGCAGCAGCTCAGGTGTTCTAAGGGAGGTGGACCTCTCTCCCAGCTCCAGCTGGGAGTCCCAGTCAGGACGTTCCCCTCCATTTGCCAGTGAATGGTTCTGAGGATGTTGTGCAAGCTATGCAGGGTGAGGCTGAGGAAACCAGGACTCTGTTTGGAATGTGGAGAGAGGGGCCCTCTGTCTCTTCTGAATAGTGATGCATGGATAAGTCCTGGGGGTGACTCCAGCCAAGCATCCCCAAGAACAGAGGCAGACCCAGGACAAAGCTGTCCCTGAAAGCTGGGAGAAAAGCCCAGGTCTGAATTGCTGAGTCCAGGCACCCTCTCTTGGGACCTACACTGAGCCTGTGCCTGCTTTTCTGCTTGACTGGAATGAGGTGCATTTTCTGTGACTTGCAATGGCCCACACTCAAGGCTCATTGCAGAATGAGCCATGCTTTCTGATACGCCACGCTGAGGAATTTCTTTGTCCTCAGATCCTATGCCCTCTCTGCATTGCTGTCCTCGAAGACAGGCATCCAAAGAGGCCCTAGGTCCCTCCCACACAGCAGGGAGTACACCCTTCACAGCCCCGGTGCTGAGCAGAGCCAGCAACTAAGAACTGTTTGACAAAGTAGAAAGAAGCGCTCAGAAGATGACATGCCATATCATTGCCTTGGATTGTTATCATTTCCTCCCCTTCCTTTTCTAGTTTTAGAGGGACAGAACTAATGGCTCATTAGAAAAATGCCTGAAAACCGCCAAGCTCCTTGGCATATGGTGCTGATGGCCTGGTGCAGGGTGCCATGGTGGCCAGCTGTGCAGCAGCTTTGGTATGTGCCATGCAGCTGTTTTCTTCATAGCCTCTAAAAGGACTTGCCTTACGGAAGTGCCCTCAGATCATACTCTGTGAGGTCAGGTATTAATCATTTCATACACCAGTGGTAACTGGACACACTGTCTTTGCAAAGTGAAAGTTGTTTATTGCTTGTTATGATTTAACAGGCAAAATACTACACCGGGGATGTAATACCTACAAGGTGGTCTTCCTGAAATGCCTGCCCAGAACAGAATGCTGGGATGCACTCAACTGTGAATTTTTCTTGAGGTCTTCCTTTCGTTCATCTGGATAAAGTGGAGCCCAGTCCTCCTGCGTCAGTGACACTGGAAGCCTCTGGGGGCCATGTGCTCTGCCCTCTGCCATCTCTGCTCATTGTTCCCCCGTGTTCGCACCTGCCTACATCAACTATGAGCAGTCACACGTTTGTACTCAGTGCATAGTCATACATGTTGAAGAAAACACATCATACTGCTTGTTCTTAAAAATGAGACGAAAAAATAAATCTAAACACACTTTTCAAGTGTTACTCTTCTTTGAACTTTTATATATGTTAAGGCTCTTCTTTTTCTTTTCAATATACTCTACTTAGAACTTTAAAAAATAAACTTTCTTTTTTGGTACCTCTTGTTTCCTGTATTAGCCTGGGAAACATTTAGAAATACATCTCCCTAGAATTCTTCTGTGCAAATAATAAACATAAATAATATTAACATTTATTTATATATATTAAAAAAGGCCATTTCAAGGTTTTCACTGTGACCGCCTTGAAGATGCTCCCATAAGTAGTCTGTGGTCTGGCCCCTGAAGTCCTGATCTGCCTGAGTGGGGCTGGACAGGAAGTCCACATCCCGCTTGTCCATCTGCAAGCTGCTCCGTCCGGGAGAACTGTAAGATACTCCCCAGCCTGCTGACCAGCGACCAGGAGGAAATCCAGTTGAGTAAGCTGAAGGTGGGCAGGCTGAAGAGGGAAGACAGGGGGGTCACCCTGCCGGTGCTGGCAGCTCTCACCTTGGACTCCTCAGGACACCCTCCTGGACTCCTCAGGACAGCCTCCCCTGGCGCGGAGGACATGGGGGCCGGTGCGCTCAGCCCCTCCAGCAGGGTGTGCTCCCTCAATGGCATGCTCATGTCCACTGTGCTGGGCTCCCCGCTGGCCTCCAGGGAGCAGACCGGCTGCTGTGTGTGCCAAGAAGGCTGGGACAGGGGCACAGAGGTCTTGACGGTCCTCCCTGATGAGTGCTCGGTTCCCGAGTCCTTCGGGAGGTGTCCCTGAGCAAAGGTCTCTTTGGGAGCATTGCATCTCCTGGGGGACTTCCTGGTCAACTGACGTGCCAGCTGAAGTTGCGTGGGGAAAATGCTCCCCTGGAGGGATCTGAAAAACAATCTAGAAAAAGCACATTAAAACAAAAAGTTAGATATTCCTGTCGGTGGTGTCTTTGAGCTTCCAGAGACCCACACAGAGCAGAAGCAATGCCAATGTCGTCTGGGCTCACTCGGGGCTCAGAGGCACCATCCCGCTCCGACACCCACCTGGGCAGCAGCGCAGCGACAGGCGTCATCAGGCAAGTCAAGTAAAACACTGGGTCACCCAGTAAGGCTTGCATAGTCCAGTAAGGGTTGGACGGAGGATAGCACGTGGCACAAGACGCATTGTAAATCAAAGCCACAGTGAAAAACAAAAGGACACTGAAGCCACACGTTATCCAGTTGAGCCAGGTCTGAGGGGGAATGAGAAAGAAAGTGTTTTTATTTCCACCTAAAAGAGACAACAATGACAATAACAAAAATGTGCCAGTCATCAATGAGCAGGTGTGAGGTTCTGAGGCCTTCAGACACACTGCGGTCTATGACGTGGGTAACCGGTGGGGCTCAGTGAGGCCTCCGGAACCCATGGACCACCCTGGGAGATGCACAGGAGGTGAGATGGAGTCAGGGGCGAGAAGGCAAGACAGTAGGGAAAGGAGAGAATGTGGTGGTGGAATCGGGAAAGAGGCGGGAGGGAGATGAGCGTGGCCGGGGAAGTGCGAGCATCGGGCTGCAGCGGCTCCCCATACCACAGGGCTCGGGAATGTGTCATTGTCCTTCTCATCACACTGAGGTCAGCTTTGCAGTCTCCTGTCTACTCAAAACGACCTCCCAGACCTCATGAATCTGCAGGGAAGTGTGGGGTCCATGGCATCAGTGCTCTTCTGAGATGTGGCCACGCAGGCGGCTCTTACCCAGGTTTTGGTTTCGATGCCCAGGTGAAGCAGGAAGGTGAGCAGCGCAATTGTCACGATAGGGGTCCCCCAGGTAAACAGGTCCACGTTCGAGTCATAGTAGGCCTGAAAGACAGTGGGGTCCTGGGTCTGTAGGTCCCCGGATCCAGCTGATAAGAAAAACTGCACCCGGGGGCCAACTTACCAGGTAAGGAATGGAAAAGCAAACGAGGCTCTGGAAGGTGGCGTCAGCCATGTTAAACCAGAACGTTCGTGGCCGGTATTCCTGGGACACAAAAACAATCAGTGATGTTGCAGTGAAGCATTGGGATCCTCTGTGAAAGCAGTTAGAATAAAAATGGAGTCACTTGTGTTAAAAACAACAACAATAACAACAACAAAAACCCACCCTGAGGAGTAGAGCTGGGAAAGGCCATGAAGGGAGGGTTCTCATGCATAAATACCTGATAACAAAAATGATCATATCCACAGAAAAATATATCTGTAAGGACATGTGCCCAGCAACTGTCTGTCCAATCTCAAACAGGCACCATCTTTGTCGTTTATCCTTGTAGTCAAGGAAAGAGCATCTCAAAACGATCATGAAATTTTTTCCTTTAAATACATTTGTCTTCCTTTATCTCGCTAAATATGCACACAGCTTACTACAGCACACATATTCCCATTGCAATGCCCTATTCCCGGATAAACACCATTCTCTTTTAGAAAGCCTCTCTCTGTTTGCTATTTAGGTTGACACCTCGAACGACATTTCCTAGGATGCTACACGTAAGTTAATGCACAAGGCAAGCACCCGAGGAAAACTGACTCTCTCAGGACTTTTGGAGACGCGAGGCCCCAGAGGCCTGATGAAAAGCACTACCAAACACCTACAAAACTATCTGCAGCTGAGTCACTCACTGGGCACACCTGCACCAACAAGACGAGCTTCAGTAGCTCCAGGTTCACAGGAAAAAGATGAAACTGGCCGGGCGCGGTGGCTCACGCCTGTAATCCCAGCACTTTGGGATGCCGAGGCGGGTGGATCACGAGGTCAGGAGATCGAGACCATCCTGGCTAACATGGTGAAACCCCGTCTCTACTAAATATACAGAAAAATTAGCTGGGCGTGGTGGCGGGCGCCTGTAGTCCCAGCTACTCGGGAGGCTGAGGCAGGAGAACGGCGTGAACCCGGGAGGCGGAGCTTGCAGTGAGCCGAGATCACGCCACTGCACTCCAGCCTGGGTGACAGAGCGAGACCCTGTCTCAAAAAAAAAAAAAAAAAAAAAAAAAAAAAAGATGAAACTGCTTTCTGCATCTTCCCAGGGAACATGTCTCTCAAGTAGGAAGTAGGAATAGCACCTGAAATTCCGGGCATTCTCCCCCAGTTTGAGCCCTTCTATTCCTTCCACTTTGACCAGGTTTTGCCCTTCTTGGTGGTGGATCCCTTAGAATGTTTCTTAAGAGTGAGTCTTCACTTTTAAAATTACACGACGGATGTGTCCCAATGTTAAAAGCAAACAGCTATATACCCATGGGCAGAAATGAAAATAACCTTGATATAGATGAACAGACTCTCTATTACCCGGGTGACCAAATGTGTATTTGATCCTGCCAAGTACCAGAGCAGCTGGCACAGGACCTGCAGGAAACACAGACTGAGGAAGGAGCTCTGGCTGAGCACTTAGGGAAAGTGCTGGCTAGGCTCCTCCTGTGGGCCACCTAATTCCACAGGACAGGACACACTCCCAGCGTCTCTGTCCCACAGGTGGCCGAGGAGGCTGAGGTCTGGCCAAGGATGGGAATTCCCCTGAAGCAACAGATAACAAGCAGAGGCTCTGCTCCCCTCCCTGGCCCTCAGCCTCCCGGCATCCCGTGCATGCGGCCTGCTTCTGTGGGAACTGAACATCCTCAGAGGTGGCCAGGGGAAGTTAACTCATCAGTGAATGAATCTGGAATTAGGGATTATTGCAGGAGAAATGAGACTCCATGTTCTTTTCGCCCACATGGAATAATTCAAGGCAAAGAAAAGCACTTGCTGTCTACTTTAATGGCTGGCTAGAAACAGCTGGTCATCAGTGTGTGAATCTATGTGGTATATTAATGCCAATATGTATTTAAATCTATTTGCTCTTTCAGTGGCTCAGTGGCTTCCTTGTGGGTTTGTCTTCTTGTTAAATCCCATTCAAAATAAGTCACATTTTCTTCCTTGCTTTAGAAAAACCCCCCTCTAGCCTCAGTGATCTCCTGTGACTGACTTGGACTCTGGGCTTTCCTTGGGCTCCTGGAGACTCTTGGAGGGGGGACAGTTTCGCTTACGACACTTGATGCACCACAGCCAAGCAGAAAGCAGCCCTTTTTCTCCGTCCTCTAGAATGTTGAATTCTAGAATTTCAGTTTGTCCAGGGTGTCCATCTAAAGGGAGGCTGGGGGACTGGCACTTTGGAAGAGTGAACCTGGAGGGCAGAGCTCAGGAGGTGGAAGGCGGAGACTCGGGGGAGTTTTACCTCCATGTTCTGGCCACTCTTGTAGAGCTGCGGGTTGGTCAGCAGCACGTTGGCCGGCACATCCCTGTCCAGCACCCCAGTCACGAGCGGGGGAAGTGACGAGAAGAGCAGATTAAAGAAGATTAGATACCACTGGTCAATCATGGCAGATGCAGAGAAGCCACAGAAAAACTGGAACCAAAACAGGAGGCCCACAAACATCTGAAATCAAGAAAGGAAGAACAGGAACAGGCGAGTCTTCAGCCATTGCTGAGGATTCTCATCCGAGAGAGCTGACAGGCCTGCAGAGTTTCACAGTCAAGATTAACTGTATTGGCAGCGATTTCTTCCAAAGACAGCCGTGACCTTGAGCCCTGCTGCTGGCCTCTGCCTCTCCCTCTTCCTCTTTCCCTTTGCCCTCCTCACTCCCTTAAGAAAGAAGAACTGGCAGTGAGAATTGGGAATTCCCAGGAGCAGCCCTTGCGGGGATGAGATTTTGTGCTTGACAAGCTCTGGATTATTAACATAAAACAAAATCAAGGTTTCACGGGGTGTAGAGGGCTGCTCACATTTCAAGAGGGCCAGTTGGGTATGAGCTGTGGCACCTTCCCTAGTGGCCCTCCTCTGTTTGTGACCCCAGACAAAGCATACCTGTGGCTATATCTATGCTCCTGTCTCTTCTTTAGTGACCTGCATACTCTCCGAGGAGGTGCAGTGGACAGTGACTGACTCCCACTGAGGGGAGGACACACAAAAGCACAATAGCAAAGCCAATGACCTCATCAACATCGCTGCGGTGACCTGATGGTCCACAGGGACCTCTGCTGTGGGGAGAGGGAGAGGCATCATCTCTGATCCTCATAGCTACAGCTACCCGGCTCAGCAGAATAGGAAAGTGAGATTCAGGGAGGTGGAACAGCCACCTCTGGCCCCTGCTCAGTGGGGTGGGAGCAAGGTCAGATCTCTTCTCACTATTGCTAGATTCCTGAATATCAGTGGCCTGAGTGCATTTATACGGTGGGCATGACAGTTTAGTGATTGCAAAGCATTCTAACACTCATGAGCTATATAGCTGGGCACAGAGCATGAACTCCTCAGTCTTACTTTCCTTGCTCATGACATGGGCATACCAATGATACTCAGCCAATGCAGCTGCTGTGAGCATGAAGTGACCCAGTGCATTTAGAGTACTCACCAGAGTCCCTGGAGAGCTATAGGTGCTCACCTACGGTGTGTGGTGGTGAGTGGTATCGTTAGTTCCCTTGTTTGGGACTCAGGCAGGGCCAGTGCTCTTACCCCACATACAGAGAGGGAACTTGAAGTTCCAAGACATCAAATGACTTGGCTGAGGTCACGGTGTGAGTAAGGAACCCAACTTGTTCAACTGCGATGGGTCTTGGCTTGGAGGGCAGGCACAGTCCCAGTAGGGAACTCTGACGCTGGACAGACATTTTCTGCTGGGCACCGCAAGGCCTGGGCTTGGTTCTGGAGCTGCAACTATCTACCCTTTTGACCCTGACTCAGTCACTTCACCTCCCTGAGCTTTTGGCTTCTTGACCTGAAAGTGACTTGTGAAGATCATAAGAAACGATAGCTTATGTTGAAATAACCCACCATGCCACGTAGCCTCCAAGTCCTGTGTCAGACTATGATTTAAATGTCTTAATATGCAGCCTTTCCCTACATGCTGAAAACGAACATTTGGTTTTTATTCATTGACTTTCTTCCCTTCCTCACTCCTACGGCTGGCTCTCGCTCACTCACCCCCACAGTCTTGGCCTAGTGAGTCATCGGTAGCAAATACAGTCAAGAGAAAGAGAAGATAAGTACTCAGATAATTGAGATTTTTTTTCCTATAGTACCAAAAAGCTTTCTTCCCAAACCACTGTTGCTATGGAAACCTTTCTTCTCTGCTTTTTATTGGAAAGAAAGGCCATCTTATTCCTAAA
The DNA here is from genome assembly GCF_028885625.2 of Pongo pygmaeus. Classification (NCBI taxonomy): domain Eukaryota; kingdom Metazoa; phylum Chordata; class Mammalia; order Primates; family Hominidae; genus Pongo; species Pongo pygmaeus. The sequence continues at coordinate 29,785,929 of NC_072389.2, read as the reverse complement.
ACTAATGAATTTCTCATTTCAGGAGGCAGAGTGATTATCCTTGAACTCCTCATGTAGATTAATGCTTGTTAACAAAGGCCTGGCGTTTTTATGGAATAAAAACAGGCGTCCTCTTCTCCTTTCTGCACCCTTCCATGGGGAGGGACTCATCGCAGCAAGCAGGAGGCTGTGCCCATTCCAGGTGGCCACTAGGGCCTTTGTTTGCATCTGAAATGTTTAATGATTTGGCCTACATTATTCTTGCCCTCCCTTCGATCTGAGACATTTTAACTGGGAATTAGGGATCAGCTGGCTCAACTCACAGGCTTTGTTTTGTTTTTTTAATATTTAAAAGAAGACTGGACATGGTGGTTCATGCCTATAATACCACACTTTGGGAGGCAGAGATGGGACGATAGCTTGAGGCCAGGAGTTTGACACCAGCCTGGGCAACATAGCAACACCCTGTCTCTACAAAATAGACAAAATTAGCTGGGCATGGTGGCCTGTAGTCCCAGCTACTCAGGAGGCTGAGGCAGGGAGATTGCTTGAGCCTAGGAGTTTGAGGATACAGTAAGCTATAGTGGCACCGCTGCACTCCAGCCTGGGCAACAGAATCAGACCTTGTCTTTAAGAAAAAAAAAAAAATCCAAAGAAGGAATTAACTTGCTCAAGTTCTCACAGCTAACAAGTGATAGAAATGGGGCTTGGATTCTGCCCGCCCACCCCCATTCATCCCTCCACTCCTTCGGGAGCTGAGAACCTTTAGGCTTACAACTGTGCACTTGAGGCCTCGAAGCTTTGGGGATTCAATGCCAGGGCTGGGAAAAAGGAGGTATGAGCCAGCAAGCCCAGGAGTGATGTGACACAGCCTTCCTCGGATAGTCCCAGGCACAACCTAATCTGAATTAATGTCTGGGACCAAACCTATCAAGTTAAACTTGCCCTGACTGGATCTGAGCAGCTGTATGCGTTTGCTGGAAGACGCTCCGAAAAATGAAGGGGGTGGGTGTGACGGGGAAAGAGGGGTTGGGAAAAGAAAGCAGGTGTAGCCTCCAGAAAAACAATTAAGAACATGGAGAACCAACCGGAGCAACAAAGTGAGACCCTGTCTCTACAAAATAAATAAAAAAAAAATTAGATGGGCGTGGTGGCACGCACCTGTAGTCCCAGCTGCTTGGGAGGCTGAGGCTGGAAGATCACTTGAGCCCAGGAAGTTGAGGCTGCAGTGAGCTATGATGGTGCCACTGCACTACAGCCTGGGAGACAATAGTGACACCCTGTCTCAAAAAATAAAAACAAAAACATGAACAACCAATGACAGTTTAGAGCTAGCTAACTGGAGAGTTTTTATATGGAACTGGAAAAAGAATACACCTTTTATTTTATTTTATTTTCAGAAGAGTACAGGATAATCTTGACACTGGAGTTCTGGTGTTTAGCCAGGTAGATTTATGGGACTACCTTGGAAGATCACTTATCCTAAGAGTTTATTTTGTCTCTTTGTTTGTACATTCAGCCCAAAGCAGCAGCAGCCTAGCAACTCCTCAGTAAAATATCTAGAAATCTCTTACAAATGGGGCAGAACTCTGAGGCGGCCATGTGGTCCATCCTGCAGGGCTATGGAGGAGCCCATCTGCCAAAGAAGCAGTGAAGAAGGAACGAAGAGTCCAACATGAAGGTCCACATGAAATGACCAGGCTGTATGCAGAGACCCCAGAGAGACAGAAATGTCTGCAGCCAATCTGCCCTGGGTGTGACTTTACAGCAGGGTCAATTCAGCTACAGACTGAGTTCATCCAAGAGGGGTGCGTCTGCTCTGCAAGCCTGGGAGGTGGGAGAGGGTGGGAAGGCCCGATGGGCACCCCCTTCCTGCCGGGTCTGAGCCTCCCTGACCTGGGGGCTTGCCGCCTGTCGCCTGTCCTGGTGTGGGTGTGTCCCAACAGAGGCCATTCAGTATGGGAATCAGAGTGAGGCTAAGTTCCCTTATTCTGATCCCAGACCACAAAGCACAATTGTACTTATCATTGGATTTTCCCTGTCTACTCTAGAGAAAATGCTGATTAGAGGACTCCTGTTTGGGGATATTTCAGCAGCACGCTCCTGAGAAACCCATGGACAGAGTGGTTAGGAGCCTGGGAGCAGGACTGGATGGCCTGGGGTGAACGCAGCCTTGAAGGCTTACCAGCTGTGTGCCCCTGTGCAAACTGCTAGCCTCATAATTACGCCCCTTCTCACTCTGCAGCCATCAGTGGACTTGCTAGTGTTATCTACCTGTTTCCACCACCTCTCCATAGAGATGCAGCTGCTCTCATGCCCCTGAATTAGACTCTGAGCCTACCGAGTGCAGAGCCAGCCCAGGACAGGGGACACTCACACAGGCGAAGGAGGACGGAACAGGTTGTCCATGGCCTCCCATCTGCTCTATCCTCCTTCGCCTCATTCAGGCGATGGTCCTAAGAACCGAAACTTCCAATCCCAAAACTCTAGACAGGTATCCAATACCTACTGTGTTTTTGTAGAAGAAGTACAGCACCATGTTGGCAAGTCGGGAGTAGCACCAATGCCCATGAAGAATCAAGAGCCTCTCCAGGTATCGAAATTTCGGCACCGCAAAGTCGCTGGCCATCACTGCCTTCAAACGGAGAGGGATTCCTGTTACTGGTGATGCCGACCTGGTGTAAGGTTTGTCTTCTCTTCTCAAAATGCAAGGTACACAACAGGGAAGGAAAATCCCCATTCTGAACACAGTGTGAGCGTGGCTGGCCAGGGTCTCCGTCGCTGTCATCTCCCTCAGCATCTCCTTCCGTTACAAAAGAGGCAATCTCACCCAACACGCTAGTTCAGGGATGTCACCTTATAGGATTCATTTACGCTTTCAAATATGTGTCATTAATGGGGTTTAAAAGGTTTTCCTTTTCCTGCTGTTTTCTCAACAAATGAAAAAACACTGAGATACATGGAGTTTATCTGCCTTTCTTCACCCCTGGATGTCATTTTCCTCTAAATGGGTCCATGATCACAACCCAAGGATGACCCAAAGCTGCTCCTGCCATATGTATCAGAGACAGACATTCCCCTGTCCTGGGAGGTGCATTTTGGGCTGTTCTCCCCAGGAGGCTTGGTGATGGGCAAAGCCAGGCCCACGGCTCCACTGGCCTCCCACACACTCCCAACCCAGGACGCCGGGTGCGGGCAGTGGCCGTGTGCAGGAGGGAGTGGAGAAGACGTTTCCTCCATGGACAGGCAGGACCCTGCCACGGCATATCATCAAGCTTCCCCTGCATATCATCAAGCAAGGTGCTTACACAATGAAGCCAACTATACTGGAAAACACCATCAAAATGATACCATTTGTCCCCAGAATAATTTGAAACCCACTGTACAATAAATGTCTTTGGAAAAAAAATCAAACAAAATGGCAGGAAAAGCTAGATTTCTGCTTATCATCAGAAGGTTATTCTAAACAGAATGCCAACCTGCCTTTAACATCTAACTGATTTCCCTATATTCAAATAATATGTAGAAAGCAGTAAATTATGCCTCAAGTGGTACGCTTGAAATGGAATAGTGTCATGATACACAAAACCTTAGAACATCAATTTTCTGAACCAGAAGTTAAGGATTTCAAAGCAAATGTCTCTCTACCTCTTCCTGTCAACACATAGGGGCTTAAAAGGTTCTTCGTGTTCTGTAATGCTTTACTCATTACCCCCATGATTCATTCTCTAAAAAATCATTTATTAAGGCTCCACTATTGCCAGCCACAGACTTGGAGAAACAGATACCACTAGACACAGTCCCTGTCCTCCACAGAATCAGTCTGAAAAGCTCAGTCAAAAGAGACCAGTGTTAAAAAGAGGCTGATGGCCTACAAGGCCAAACTCTAGGCTGCCTTTGAAGAAGAAACCCCGCCCTTGAGAACCACAGTCAAAACCCTCTGAGGACGCCTGGCTTGCCAGCCTTCTGCAGCTCCTTCCTCCCCTAAATCCAGGCCTCAAATACAATGCTTGTCCTTCCGTCAAAGTGGCCTTTCCAAAGCCTCCCAGCTTTTCTGGGAATTCCAGGAGAGCAGGATCAGAGATGTTGGGGTCACCTTGTATCCCTGGCTCCCAGTCAGCCTTGGCTCTAGACGGTGCAGGACAAATAGGGTGAACCAGATGAGCCAGAGCTCACGAAGACAGAGCTTCCCAGGAGCTGTGAGATCTCCTTTGCTCCTCTTGCCCCCTGCCTGGGGCAGCCTCCCCACCTTGGCTGAGCTGGGGAGCGCCTGCTCCTCCTGCCTGATCCTCCACGGCTCAGCTCTGACATCTCTGGCATCCCTCTCCCTCAGCATCCCACAGTGCATCTCTCAAAGGGCTCAGCAGGGACTGACTAAAATGCAAGCAACAGGGTCCCAGTGCCAGAAAACCCAAGTGCATAGGATGGTAAGGAAAAGTATCAAGCCTCATCCCCATCTCACCTAACACAACCCCAGGGAGGATGCACAGCTTTACATATGTGCAGAAGTGCCCAGCAACCACCTCCCCAGCAGCTACGCCTGTTCAAAGCTGCGTCTCTGGGCACCTGCCCTATGGCTCAGCTGTTCCCATCACCTCTCATGTAGAGCCCCAGGGCTTGGGCTGGTGCTCCCACCTTGAGGAGGAGAGCAGGCATGGCAGCTCCGGCCCCTCCCCAGCCACATGCTGAACATTCAAGTGTTTGATCCAAAAGATGTTTACTTGTCGAGTTTCCAAGCATATGAGGTCAATAGGCACTGCCCCCATCAGATTTTCAGTAGAGGAAACAGTGAAAACAGAAGCAATGCCAACAAAGTCAGAATGAACTACAGTTGACCCTTGAACACCATGGGACCCTTGACCCCGAACAGCTGAAAATCCACATACAATTTCTGACTCCCTCAAAACTTAACTACTAATAGCCTATGGTTGACGGGAAGCCTTACTGATCACATAAACGGTTGATAAACACACACAATGGAATCTACATGTATTTCACATATTCATGACATATCTATGTTTTCCTTACTTTTTTCTTTTTCCTTTAAAAAAAAAAAAAAAAAAAAAAGACTGGGTCTCAAGCTGGAGTGCAGTGGTGCAATCATAGTTCACTTCAGGCTCAACCTCCCAGGCTCAAGTGATCTTCCTGCCTCAGCCCCCTAAGTAGCTGGGACTACAAGCATGGGCCACCATGCTGGGGTTTTTGCATTTTTAGTAGAGATGGGGTTTCACCACATTGCCCCACTGGTCTCAAACTCCTGGCCTCCTCCAGCGATCCTCCCGCCTTGTCCTTCCAAAGTGCTGAAATTACAGGTGTGACCCGTCACGCCTGGCCCACTTTAATTTTTTCGATATTTCTAGGCTATGTGGTTCACCTGCAAGTTTTTTCAAATTGTCACAAATCTCCAAACAATTTTTCAAATATTTATTGAAAAATGTCCCCATATAAGTGGACTCAAACAGTTCAGACCCGTGTTGTTCAAGGGTCCACTGTATTTTGTACATTTACTTAGCAAATGTTTCTTGAGCTTCCCCTTGTGAAAGGTGCCATGCTGGGCACTGTGAAGACACAAAGGTGAGTCAAACATGAACACCATTTTCAATTTTCTGGAGGAAGAAAAAATGTGCGAGTAACGTAACACAGAGATTCCAGTCAGATGACGGCGGGGGGAGTAAGGCAAGTGTCAAGGACCAGCCATGACGGAACTACTGTGCATCTAGCTTGGGACCCTCCATCTGAGTGTGGAACATCAGCTAAAACTATTAATGAGCTCTGCACAGGCCTGGCATGTAGTACATGCCCAATAGATCATTACTGATAGAACCACTGAGTCAGCAAATGAATCAACCAGTGAGTAAGTGGTGTCAACATCCTGGTTTTTAGAACTTCGGATAAATTGTTCCCTAAAATTTCCACCAACCCAAAAACGTTGTGATTCATACTTAATCAAATGTTGGAAACTGTTGTAATACTAAATCCAAAAGAAGCACATTTTTAGTTAAGTCATTTGTTCAATGCCTGACTCCCAGACCGAGAGTGAACACAGTGGCAGAGGAAAGATGCAGAGGTGAACTTCCATGTGAGTGAGGATGGCTACATTCCACCTGTACAGTGACACCAGGCTCCACCTACATCAAAGGCATTTTTTCAAATGGTATTGCTCAGTGTTCACGGACAGTAAAAAGTGCCTGCTGGGACTGAGCCATCGAAAGCCAGACAGAAGGCGATGACTCACCTTGCCTCTCTCTGAACCACTTATTTCACAAAAATAGACTTGTGACATGGGAAGACATGCTTACTGCACACTGCTTCATAAACAGGAAGAATGGCGTTCCCCCTTACCTTCCACTAGCGGCTTAGCAGCTGTATTGAGCATCAGCTATATTGAGGGCAAACCCTTTAGCCTCGTTCAATAGAGCCCAGAGGAAGTTGGGGACAGCCCACATGGTGATAGGACAAGAGGCCAGTAGGGCCAAGTGGTCACACAGAATAGCCTGATTGGTCTTTACCTGCATACCCTCCTGGCCGGAGATTCCCACACCCACATCTGCCACCTGGATCATGCTGACATCATTGGCTCCATCACCTAGAAACAGCACAGGCAAGAAGAATTGTTTGATTCTAGAAATAGCACAGAATCAAATCAATGTGCTAGATTTTCTTGGGGATCCCCACTGAACTCAGTCCTGTTAAAGGGTCCTGGGGGAGATGGGGGAAAAAGGAGTAGAGCATCCACCCTGAGGGAATAGAGTTAAGCATTCAGGATAAGCTAGCCACACCAGGAGATGTTTCAGAAAGCGGGCTGGAGCTGAGCCACCTGGTACGTGGCGCCCACTCTGCAGTGTCGCTCTTACACCAGTAAAGCCCTCATCCTGCTGTCTGGCACAAGGAAAGATGCTATCATCATCTTCATCATCATTAGTTACTGAACCACTCCAGCCAAGCAGCCAAGGCTACTCCCAGCCACACTTCCCCGGGCAGTTTCTAAACTAAAGGAAGGAGGTTAAATTCAGCCCAGCATGTTGTGGAGCTCTTTTTTTTGTACATGGATTGCCACAGTATTAGCCATTGTGCTCACTTTGGGGCCCTCTAGGGGTGCAATAAAGGAGAACTTCTCTTCATTCTGTCAATTTGTTGATAGAAAATGTTTAGGAACACAGAGCTCTGGACACCTTTGGGGAAAGGACAGCAGAGACATAAAGTCGTTATCACTCCGTGACAGTCACCATTCTTGGAACTGGGCAGCAGAAGAGCCCAAATCAGGGCATACATCCCAAGTTGCACAAATGAGAAAAGGTGCAGATACACAAAGTTAGAATGACTTGTAGTGTGACTACAGGATGTCTCTTCCCTGTGATTTTCCTGTTCTTTATAATGTTGAGACCAATATTAACTGATCAGTTAATATATATCAAATTGGAATTCTCTGAAGCAATAAAAATCTGTACAGCTTTCCCCAGAATGTCCCATTTAAAATGAGATATGGTAAAAAATGAGATATGGTATGCAACAATGCTCTCTACATTATAAACCACTGGGCATTAGGAGTAGGTCACATTGATGCTTTAATGCATTCTTTCTTTCTTTCTTTTTTCTTTTGAGGCAGGGTCTCACTCTGTCACCCAGGCTAGGTGGGAGTGCAGTGGCATGATCATGGCTCACTGCAGCCTCAACCTCCTGGGCTCAAGTGATCCTCCCACTTCAGCCTCCTGAGTAGCTAGGACTACAGGTACATGCCACCACACCCAGCCAGGTTTTGTATTTTTAGTAGAGATGGGGTTTCGCCCACCATGTTGCCCCAGCAGTTTTTTTTTTTCTTTTTTTGAGACAGGGTCTCTAGCTCTATTGCCCAGGCTGGAGTGTAGTGGTGTGATCACGGTTCACTGCAGCCTTGACCTCCTGGGCTCAGGTGAGCCTCCCACCTCAGCCTCTCAAGTAGCTGAGACTGCAGGTATGTGCCACCACACACAGCTAATTTTTTTTATTTTTTGTAGAGATGGGGACTCACTATGTTGCTCAGGCTGGTCTCAAACTCCTGGGCTCAAGTGACCTTCCTGCCTTGGCCTCCCAAACTGTTGAGATGACAGGTGTGAACCACGTGCCCAGCCACGCACTCATGTTCTTATGGGTCATTACTTTCCCGTTTTCTTTTGAGATTCCATTCTGTGTTTCCTTTTCTTTTTAATCACCCAAGGATTTCCTTCCATTTCTTAAGGAATACCAGACACCAGTGGCCACGTGGCTGAGCCGGGCACTGGCCAGGCCAGGGAAACATCATTCACGTCTTACTGTGTACTGTGGCCTTTCAGGGCTGATGTTGTCGTCGTGCTCCCAGGGAGGACACTGACGCTCAGAGGAGGAGGCTGGGACAGGGGTGGTGCAGGTCAGCCTGAAGACCGTTTCCAGCTCCTCAGGGAAACCTGAGGGCCACCCCAGGCACATGAAGGCAAAGATGGCCTCAGGACAGGCCGTGGCTGTTAGGTTCCCCAGGCCTCCTGAGCACGTGCCCTGTGCCTACTCTCCTTAGCGGTTACCGGCCTCAGGGTGTGTAGGGCAGGGTCCCCATGACGACCGTGTTCAGGCCAGCACTCATTCTCCTCACTCCCATTGTAACCCAGGCTCAACAGCAGTCTCCTCTGGCCAGGTGAGGTGCCCACTGTGAACAGGCAGCAATCTCCATGTCAATAAGCAGGGGCTGTCACAGACCTTTTGCAGACAATACTGCCAACACTGGCTGATTGATTGGCGAGGGTACTTTATTTCTGATCCAATTCTCTCCTAGGTGTAGATTCTATTTACAGGGAGGCCCAATTGTTGGCATGTGGGGATCACGGCCACTGCTTCCTTCCTTGCTCTCACCAGGAGGTGGTGCTGCTGAGCCCCTGAACCTGTGCTAGAGACTCTGCCTGCACCAGAAGTGGGCAGAGAGGATGTCCTGGAAGGAGGTGAGTGGCCACCATCCCATCCCTGGAGAGGAGCAGACAGGGCTCTCCAGGCCAACAGTGTCTGCCAGGAAAAACCACCATGAGAGACACAGTCCTTAAATATCTGGTGTAAAACTGAGCAGCGATGTGTATCTGAGGATGGACTTATTTACTCAGAAGCCTGTCCCAGAACCATCAGCACAGCTGACAGGAGGCAGTGGGAATTCTGGTCACCAAACCTCTGGGCCCTTAGGGCGTTACAAAGCCTTGGACACCCGGAGGCTCATGGTGACCAGAAGCAGCTGCAAAGGGCCTTCTAAGTTGGCCTGGGCTAAGGCTGAGTGTGTAGTGCCCTCTGTTGTGGCCCGGACAGACTGGGACAGGCAGGTCTCTGGTGTCCTGTCTCCTGAGAAACAGGGTAAGCTCCATCTTGTTGCCGTAAAGCAGCACTGGATTACTGACCTTGCAGCATGAACCTGTAACTCTGCTACTCTCCTTTGTGGCTTTACAATGTAAACTTTACCTTCAGAACATGTTGCCTGCTCTTTCACACTGGGGGTTTATTTTACACACAGAAGGAAAGGTGAGGAAGTGTTTTCCCATCTTGTGGTGTTGCATGGAAGGGTAGAGGAAGTTTGGGTCCAGCTGGGAGGAGGCCGTCTGGCCAGCTGGGATACTCGCCTATGGCCAGGGTCATGGCCTTGAGCTTGCTCCGCACCAGCTTCACCACCATGCTCTTCTGCAGAGGCGTCGACCGACAGCAGAGGACGGAGCGGCACTGCTTGGCAAGGAAGAGGAATTTGTCCTCCAGGTTTTTCTCGAGAGCGTAGGCCAGGCTTCTCCCATCGATCACGAGGCTGGGACTGCGGCCAGAGGCAGTGGACGTGGAGGGTGGGCAGAGAGAGGAGAACCTCATGCTCACTTTGCCCTTGGTCTTCTCAGGGGCTCTCTGGAGGCCTCTGGAATGCACGTAGTGTAGGCACTGGTCTAGCAGGGCTGCACACGCCTCCTGAAAGGGACAGGAGAGGACAGCGCAGTTCCCTCAGAGTCATGCCACAAACATCCCCGCCCTGGCTCAACACCTCTGGAGCTGACATCCTTCCCGGGCTCCAGGCTGCAGTACCTGCCTGCCCAGAGGCCACCCTCCGGAAACTGAAGTTCAGCTGGAGAGGATAACTTTCCCCATAGAAGAGACTGAATTGGTGGCCGGGAGCTGTGGCTCACGCCTGTAATCCCAGCATTTTGGGAGGCCGAGGCGGGCGGATCACGAGGTCAGGAGATCAAGACCATCCTGGCTAACACGGTGAAACCCCGTCTCTACTAAAAACACAAAAAATTAGCCAGGCGTGGTGGTGGGCGCCTGTAGTCCCAGCTACTCGGGAGGCTGAGGCAGGAGAATGGCGTGAACCTGGGAGGCGGAGCTTGCAGTAAGCCGAGATCGTGCCACTGCACTCCGGCCTGGGCGACAGAGCGAGACTATGTCTCAAAAAAAAAGAGACTGAACTGGTCTAGGTTTCTCTAAGATCTTACTTGATCGCCCATGATACGGTGCAGAGGTTGGAATGGACCATCTTCACTTTGGGAGGCCGTACTGTATTATTGTGAAATTGCTGGATAGTTAGACTGAAGGCCCTCCATGTACTTCTTGATAGTTCTCAGAGGCCCTTACCTAACCCACTGAGGACCAACTGCAGGACACAAAGCTCTGCAAAAGGCTTTGTTATGATTAGCCCCTAAAGAAATGCAATTTTCAGTATCCTCCATAAGTTCTCCAATTCCTTCAGGAAAAGAAAAACAAAAAGCATAATTACGGAAGCTTTTAATAGGCAAAATTTGATCTGGATTCCAGAGAGAGGAGGAAAACCTATGGTGGTAGCAGCACTAGGGATCAGGGGCAGGAGCTGGAGGCACAAGAGGGACCACCGTCTCCAGGAACAAACACGCTCCGGGGAGCCTGAGCAGCTCCCGATCCTCTGCAGACGGTGAGTCTGCTGGGTCAGTGACCAGTGCCCTGCAACACAACACGGAAATCCAGCTGTGTTCAACACACTCTTACTGAGGATCCTTTGTATTCAGAAAACGAAGCCAGACTAGAGAAAAGAAGACTGAAAAGACACAGTTACTGCCGTAGGGGCAACAGACAGTTGATGCACACACACTCATGGCTGCAGCAAATCACCAACCAGGACGTGCGTAAGTGTGGAGATGGACAGGAGAGGGAGAGCTTTGCTTCCAGGGCATGGGGTGGGATACGGCAGTAACTGGGGAAGGCCTTGAGGAGAATGCAGGATGCCATCACAGGAACTCCATGAGCTCCCTGGACTCGCACAGCAGTGGAGACTCCTCCTTCATCCCGCTGCTCCCACTGACTGTAGCCGGCATGCGGGCAGGACGCATAGGCTGACTACTGCGGAGCTCTGAGAGTGAGTAGCAGCCGACGGACTGGGAGAGGAGACAAGTGTGCTAAGGACACTGAATGGGTGGTGGGTATGTCACTGTTACTCTGGTAGCCCCTGACTTAGCCCAAGGCACCAGGGAACCTGGACGTGGGCTCCAAGGCAGGGACAGAGAGAGCTCCAGGAGACACCTTCTAGCTCTGGCTTGAGGAGTGAAAAGGGGGTTCCCAATGCTCTGAGAAGATGAGGAAGTCTCCAATTTTATTTATTCTTTTTCGTCTATTATTTTGAACTCAGTCCCAGGCAATTTTGCTACCGTGGCTGTGCAGGAATGGCAGTGGCAGAACTGTCTGCTGCCGCAGGCTCCAAGGGAGCTAGACCCTCCTTTCCATCAGAGCCTGTGGTGCTCTGTCTTCTATTCTGCCCCCACTTGGCGCTGGACGCAGGGGAAGGGCAGGAAATATGGGAAGAAGAAGGTGACGCACTCCAGCTTTCCTGCCAGAAGACTGAAAAGGGGATTCTTGGGGAACCAGAGGCGCTGGAAAAATTGTAAAGAAAGAGAAGCTTGGCTAACTGACCCCATAATGTTGTTTATGAATTCCTGGGCTCACCCATAACAAAGCCTTTGAGAGGCAAACTCTGCAACAGACTGCCACCCAAGTTCCAAGGTGACCTCAGGAGGGCAAAAATGCAAGACTAGGTCTTATAAACATATCTGCCTTTGAAACCAACACCCAGAGCTCACAGCCCAAACCCCACAGGGTTGATCACCTGCTTAAAAAAATCCACATTCTGCATAGAAATTAAAAATGGCCAGTGTCATAACATAATATTCAAAATGCACATGATACAATCCAAAACATCTTAGCATACAAAGAACCAGGAAAGTCTTAACTCTGTGGAAAAAGACAATCCACAGAAGCCAACATCAAGATGACACAGATACTGACATTATCGACAAAGATAAAAACAGCCATTATCCAAATGTTCCAAGAAGTAAGATTGAACATGCTGGAAATGAACAGAGAGACAGAAAGTCTTGGCCAAAAAGAAGGAAGATATTTCGGAGAACCAAATAGAAATTTGAGACAGAAATACATTAACTGAAATAAAAAGCTCACTGGATTCTAAATCATCTATGTAGATACTCTGCCCTCAAGGAGAAAACTATAACTCCACACCCTCAACTGTGAGCTGTGCACAGTGACTTCCTTCGGAAGAATTCAGTATGGGAAGAGGCAAAGAGTACAGTGACTAAAAGGTCAACCCCAACACTGACATGGTGTTGACAGCATGTACCCTTGATAGGATATGATGAAAATGGCACTTGATCTTTGTAGCTGTCCTCCCTAAAACCCTTAGCTCCACTTTAGTGATAAGAAAAACATCAGACAAATCCCACCGTAGGGACATTCTACAAAATACCTGGCCAGCACTCTTCAAAATGGTCAAAATGATTAAAAATAAAGAAAGTTTACCGAAGTGTCACAGCCAAGAAGAGTGTAAGGAGGCATGATGACAAAATGTAATGTGGTGTTCTGGATGGGATCCCAGAACAGAAAAAGGGCACTAGGTAAAAACTAAGGCAATGTATGAACTTTAGAAAGTAATGATGCATCAACATTGGCTCCTTAATGTAATAAATGTACCAGGCTAATGTAAGATCAGTAACAGAATAAATTATGTATGGCATATATGAGAAATAAGTCTGTACTATCCTCACAGTTTTCTTCTAAATTTGAAACAATTCTATATATAAAGTTTATTTTTGAAAACTCTCTGGATGGGCTCAATGGCAGAATAGACACGACCAAGGAAAGAGCCAGTGAAGATCCGCTTTCACTTAATGAATGGTAAATACATTTTCTCTTCCTTAAGATTTTCTTAATAACATTTTCTTTCCTCTAGCTTACTTTATTGTAAGAATACAGCATATAATACATACAATATATAGAATATGTTGTAATTGACTATTTGTTATCAGTAAGGCTTCTGGTCAACAGTAGGCTATGAGTAGTTAAGTTTTTGGAGAGTCAAAAGTTATATGTGGATTTTTGACTACATGGAGGGATTGGTATCCCTAACCCCTATGTGTTCAAGGGTCAACTGTACTATAAACAGATGGAAAATAAAAATTTAAAAATACTACTTACAAAACCTACAAAAAACGTTGTACAGATGGTCCCTGACTTACAATGGTTCAACTTACAAATTTTCAACTTCTGGATGGGTCTTTTGGGGTATTAAATACATTTTCAACTTATGGTATTTTTGACCTATGATGGGTTTATTGGGACATAACCCCATCATAAGTTGAGGAGCATCGGTGCTTGGGTATGTGTCTAACAAAATATATGATGTGTATGCTGAAAACTATAAAATGCTGATAAAAAAAAAAGAAGACCTAAAAAATGTAGAGATATACCATGTTTACAGAATGGAAGATCAACATAATAAAAATATCAATGCTTCCCAAATTGATTTATAAATTTAACAAAATTCAAATAAAAGTTCCAGCAGGAATTTCTGTACAGAAAAATTAATTTAAAATTCATATATGAAGGCAACAAATAAGAAGACTAGCCAAAACAATTTTGAAATAGAATAAAGTTGGAGGAATAACACTACCAATTTTTAAGACTTATAAAAAACTACAGTAATCAAACTACTACAATGAATCAATACATATCGTATTGGTGAAGGGACAGACAAACAAATGAATGGAACAGAACAGAAAGTCTAGAAACAAACCCACACAAATATAACTAACTAATTTTTGACAAAGATGCTTTCAACCAGAAAAAGATGCTTTCAACAAATGGCACTGGAGGAACTGGGCAGCCACATGTGGAAAGATGAAGTCTAACCTAACCCTCACATCTTTCATGAAATGTGACCCAAAATGGACTGCATCTATAGATAAGATGTTAACGTGTAATGCTTTTAGAATAAAACATAGGAGAAAATATTCATAATTAGGCACATCTTAGACATGACACCAAATGCATGATTCATAAAATTAAAAAAAAAATGACCAATCAGACCAGCCACAGTGGCTCAAGTCTGTAATCTCAGCACTTTGAGAGACCGAGGCAGGATGATCGCTTGAGTTCAGGATTTTGAACTCCAGCCTGGGCAATGTGGGGACATCCCATCTCTTAAAAAAATAAAAAATTAGCCAGGTATGCTTGTGCGCTCCTGTGGTCCCAGGTACTAGGGATGCTGAGGCAGGAGGATGCCTTGAGCCTGGGAGGTTGAGGCTGTAGTGAGTTGCGATGGCGCCACTGCACTCCAGCCCGGGTAACAGAGTGAGACCTCATCTCCAAAAAAAAAATAATAAAATAAAAATTAAATTTAACAAGAATAAAAATTTATCAAAACTAAAAGCTTTTGTGAAAGACAATATTAAAAAATAAAGAAGATAGGGATGAAATACATGCAAATCACACAGCCAACAAAGGACTTACATACAGAAAACATAAAGAATTCTCAAAACTGAACATTAAGAAAACAACCCAATTAGAAAATGGAAAAATACTTGACTAGACAATTCATCCAAGAGGATATTTGAATGGAAAATAAGCACATGGAAAGATGTTCAACTTCATTAGACACTAGTGAAATGCAAATTAAAACCATAACAAGATACCACTACACACCCATTAGAGAGGCTAGCAGAAAAAAAATCAATGACAATGCGAAGTGCTGGAAAAGACACTGAGCGAAGTAATACAGCACTTTGAAAAGCAGGCTGGTGTCTGGCAGCTTCTCATAAACTTAGACACACTCACATCTGACCTAGGTATTTAAAGAAATGAAAACATGTTCATATACACACATTTATAGAAGTGCAGTTTATGATTGTCAACAACCAGAAACAACTAAAACGTTCTTCACTGAGTGAATGGATATGCAAAATCTGGTGTTAGTGGAAATTACTCAGCATCAAGGAGAAATATACTACTGGTTCATGCAACAGCTCAGGTGAATCTCAAAGGTGTTATGCTGAGTGACAGAAGCCAGGCTCTGAAAGTTACACACTGGAGTATACTGTTTACTTGACATCTGGAAAAGACAAAACTGTAGTTCTGGAGAACAGATTGGTGGCTTCCAGAGGTTAGAAAAGGAGGGAAGTTACAATTGCACAGCGGTAGCACGGCAGACTTTCTGGGGATGATGGAACTCTCCTGGACCGTGGATAGGGCGGTGGTTATACAGATCTATGCATGTGTTAAAATTCACGTAAGTGTATAACCAAAAAAAGCCAATTTTACTGTATGCTAATTATAAACAAATAAATAAATAAAAGCAATGACCAGGTCATTAGGTCAACCTTTAGTATAAATTCCCAAACTTTCTTGGAGAAAGAGGTCACTTAAAAAAAAAAAAGGCCCTGGTGAAGGCACAGGCTCTGAAGCAGGATGACCTTGCGTAGATGTGAGAGGAAGGGGGCGCCCCGGTCGGCGTGGCCGTGAAGAAAGGACTGGGAATGGTGGGAATCTGGATCATAGAATCTAATGGAACAAGGTGCGAGGGTCACAGTGGCGTCTGTACAATGCGGACAACAGGGCTTAGCAGGCAGCCTTTCCTACACTTACAGATGGAGTGAGAGGCCCTAGAGGCCAGGAGATGAGTGGGGGCTGCTGCAATAACTCACGGACCAGGAATGCTCCCACCAAGGCCATCTCAGAAAGGGGTACTCCCAAGCGACAAAGTCCCAAGGTCCTGACAGCTGATGGTGCAGGTGTGGACCTAAGGGGGCTGGGGGGAGTCTGAGTGTGAGCCCCAGAGAGACTGTGGTGGCTTTGGCCACACTGGGGAGGAGCAGATCAGCCACAGCAAGACGGTTCCCTGCTCCATTCAAGAAGCCTGAAAGCCGGCGCAAGAAGTTTTGAGTGGGAACTTCTGCGAGGACTCAGAGCCCAGACCAGGGCAGTATATGAAGTAGCTACTCCCCACAGACTTGGGGATTTAAACAGACAAATCTGACTGGATAAAGAAGTCCTCAGTGCCTGCAGTGGTCCTGAGGTGGCCAGTGCTAAATGGACCACTGCCCTGGCTCCACTGTGGAAGCACATGGGACCTCACAAGAAAGTTCTTTGATGACTTGGACAGTATGTCAGGAGAAAGCAGGCTGAACTTTGTATCAATAAAGCCCAGATGTGCATTCCTTTGGTACTAAGAAATTCCAGCAAACTTCACCTCTTCCAAGGCAATAACATGCACGTCCTAAACCCGAACGCAGAGGGTGAGTTCCTTCTCACAGCAGCTGCCAGGAATGTGAGTCTCTGCCAAGGGGGCCACGATAAACATGGGCCACCCCAGGGGAAAGAAGCAGAGCCACTTGAAACCCACCTACCTGGGACGTGGCGTTCAGGGTGATGACCTCCTCATCATGGTCCAGCAGTTTGCAGGCATACGCAATGTTGACGGCTGTTTCTTGTTTGTCACCAGTGAGAACCCAAATCTGCAGGCCTGCTTGACGCAATTTAGAAATAGTTTCAGGGACTCCGTCCTGCAGGCGGTCTTCAATCCCAGTGGCACCTGGTCAAATGCACAGCAGTGTGAGCGAACCCGCTTCTCACGTGCCCCCCAATCCTTCTGGGGTGCAAATGGCATGCACTAGATACACCAAAGGCAGGCACTGGTACAGCCCCCGTTGCCTGGGCCTTGCCTGGGGCTGGGCTGCCAGTTGTCTGCCATGTAGTGTCAGGAAGTCCCTTGTGGGACCATTTCAGGACAGTGGTGGACACTTTTGACAGCTCTGTCGATGTGACTCAGTCGAGAGTGCGTAGGAATAACTGTGAGTCACTGAGCATAATTACGTGTACTTACACCAAAGTACCTCAACTTTTTCTAACTTGTAACTTTACAGATAACCTGAAAGCAAAACGTATGGGAAGGTATTGGGAATGACGATATTTGGAGGGATAAAAATATAGTCTTAAAAATTGCCCATCCCATACAAAGCTTCTGGTCAATGAAATTCAGAATGTCCAGTCTCAACAATGCTTATTACTAGTCACTATAGAAACAGACTTCACAGGCAAGCCCATTATTTCTTGAAACCAAGATTATCTGAAATATGCTTTTTCCACAAACATAAAGAAGTCGAGAGGCAGGTTTTGCCTTTTTGGTCTCAGTATGTTGGGAAAAATGTACTATTGACTGCGGAAATGTGCTTAGGCCTGCCTCAGATTTTTTTTTTTTTTTTAAGATCTGTTTACATCTTGGTGAGATGGTTTCTGTCTTCCCCATTCTGGAAGTGAGCTGCAGCCCCCGGTCCCTGGGTTTGAGCCCTGACTGAGGCTCCTTTACTGCTCTACACCATGCTGTGCCCTGTGCTGGGATGCTGCTATGGACTGACCGTTTGTGTCCCCCAGATCCATAGAAGGGAGTGCTAATCCCCAATGTGGTAGTATTAGGATGTGGGGCCTGCAGGAGGTAATTAAGTTCAGATGAGGTCATGAGGATGGGGCTCCAGTGATGTGATCAGTGTCCTTATAAAAAGAGGCACTGGGGCTGGGCGCGGTGGCTCACACCTGTAATCCCAACACTTTAGGAGGCCGTGGAGTTCCAGACCAACCTGGTCAACGTGGTGAAACCCTGTTTCTACTAAAAATACAAAAATTACCTGGGCATGGTAGTGGGTGCCTGTAATCCCAGCTGCTCGGCAGGTTGAGGCAGAATTGCTTGAACCCAGGAGGTGGAGGTTGCAGTGAGCTGAGATCATGCCACTGCACTCCAGCCTGGGTGACAGAGCGAGACTCTGTCTCAAGAAATAAATAAATAAATAGGCATTGGAGAGGTGATTTCTCAATCTCCCCGTTGTGTGAGAACGCCGCAAGGAGGCGCCGTCTGCAAACCAGGAGGAGATCCCTCATCAGACATTACGAGCTGTTAGAGCCTTGATCTTGGACTTTTAGCCTCCAAAACTGTAAGAAGTAAATGTCTGTGGCTTAAGCCCCCAGTCTGTGGTATTGTGTGACAGCAGAACAAACGAACTAAGCCACCCTTACCCCTTCTTCTAGAATGACGGGACGGAAGGCATGGGGAGGGGAAGGTAGAACTGAGGTACAGTAAACACACAAGTGTACATTTCTTAAATATTCCTTTGATACACTTTCACAAGTCACATACCAGTGTCACCAGCCCTGAGCTCGGGGCAGAACATCACCAGCACCCCAGAAGACCCCCTCAGGGGCAAGTGGCTGATCTGCTGTCTTCCAGCTCACGTAGCCTGGGCCTAGCTCCCATGTACGGGATGTACTGGAAGGTGATGTGCGAACTTGGGGAGGTTCCAGAAAGGAGGAGGGAACATTGCACCCATACTGCACTCTGCTCTGAACCTTACAACCTGAGTACCCTGGGAAGACCACGCAGCGTGTGGAGCTTAAGACCTGCTCAGGAAGAAAGCCAGGTCACACTCTGTGCTCCCTGCGAGCACATGCCCAGCCACCCGGGCGCCGGGAGGGCATCTGACCTTAGCTTCGCTCCTCTACCCTGGCCCTTGGGCTCTAGCAGGGGGACAGACTGTGTGTGGCCCGTGTCCCTGGCTCATCCTGAGTGTCACTTGTACTGTGACAGGTTTCTTGATGTCTGGGGAAGATAGAGGGATGGTCTTGCCTTCCTCTGTGTGTTCATAGTAATTCATTCATACTTAACGACAGTAATAATGATTATAGAGTAAGACTAATAATGGCTAACCTTGATGGATTACTGACAATTTGCCAGGATAACGCTTCCACTGCAGTGCTTGAAACATAACCCAAGCAGTTGCCCACTCTTCTCTAAATGGCAACTTCCTGCCTCAAGGACCTTGTGCCTCCTACCCTTGTATCCCAGCTGCTGAGCTAGAGTCCCTCAGTCAAATGTCTGCCAAGAAAGAAAGCAGGGGAGGCCTTGCCGGAAACTCCAGTACGGAGGGTGTCTGCTGTTTCACAGGGAAAAGTTAACACCTTGAAAACAGAACCTCCTTAGTTCAGGAGCTAATTGGTCAAACTCATGGGCCTCCCACTGGGTCACGCCACCGACACTCACCTTTATAAGGTGTGAGCCTGAGTCAGGTGCAGAATAACATTAAACTGAAAAAGGAGTTATGGCAGGGACCCCCACCTCCGCATGAAACATGGCAGAGGAAAGAGTGCCTGCAGGGAGCAGCCTTTCAAGATGATTTGGGGCACAGTGGCTTTCTTCACCTTTCCAGGGTACTTGTTTGTGATATAATTTATGTGACTGTGAGTAAATGCCACTGTCTTTACGACCTGACCCTCTGGAAGGCCTGGCATTTCTGAGTATCATAACTCAGGAGTTGGTAGTGTGCAGAGCCCAGCGTCACTGTGCTTGGTGCCACACAGCTTTGAATGGGAGGGGAAAGGATTTCACCAATGGAAGTTTTAGACATTTAGAGAACTAGCAAGGACGCCGGGGAAAATGAGCAAGAGTATCCTTTGAATTTAGGTTCCTGCCCAGAGCATTAAGGAAAAGAAAATTTCAAGAGCATGGAGAGAATGGAGATCCTTTCTGCTGAAGATAGTTATGTATGGTTCTCTGATGCTATTTAAGATAAGCACCTGGGCCTGGTGCAGGGGCACGCGCCTGTAATCCCAGCACTTAGGCAGGCTGAGGCAGGAGGATCACGTTAAACCAGGAGGTCGAGACAAGCCTGAGTGAGACCCTGTCTCTACCAAAAAAGTAAAAATTCATCTGGGCCTGGTGGCACACACCTGTGGTCCCAGCTACTCAGGAGGCTGAGGCGGGAGGACCACTAGAGCCCAGAAATTTGAGCTCACAATGTGCTGTGATCACACCAGTGCACTCCAGCCCAGGTGACAGAGTGAGACCCTGTCTCAAAGCAAAAAAAAAAGCACCTTCATGAAAAGATTTGGCTTTGGAATAGTAAAAATATAAGTGGCTGGCTTCACTTTTCTCAATGAAGCTGAGGAGCTGGAACACAGTGCCCGCGTTTGAGCTGTGTGAACACTAAGGTGGTGGGTGGCTCTCATACTCTCCAGCTCAGGCCTCGTCATTTGAAACATAAACATACCAGGTAGCAGGAGACGGTAAGTGGTTAACAACCGGTCTGTGGGAGGAAGGTCGATTTACTGCATTTGCTCATTTCTGTGGTGTAAATACTCCCACCTTGGGGGACTTCAATCTACTAACATAGCATCAAAAGGCGACGTGAGATTCCTGAACATTTATGTGGGCTACTGCAAAATTCTTCAAAATGTATCCACGAGCTCTGCCAGCAGGCGTGAGCAGGCTCCAGTGCACGGCTGGCACCCATGTTGGCAACCCAGGAGTTCCATCACTGACACATCTCAGAGCCATCCTCATGTGCACCTGGAGGTAAGGAATCCACCTGAGGATGACAGTGGGACGTGGTGGAATTGGTTTGGAGAAACGCCGATGACCAGGATCCCTACTCCAATCAAAGGAAGTGGAACAGGGGATTGGTAGAAAACTCTGATTTTAGATCTTCACACAGTTGCCCAAGTAAAAATTATAGAATCCAAGCAAGAAATCCCCATGAAAAAGGCCTAAGAAGATGACTGGATCTCAAGTTCACCATGAGCCTCAGGTGCCGCAAGGGGCCATTAACAACTTAGGATATGTTAACAGAGCTGCAGCATCTGGGCCAAGAGAGGTGACCGATGCACGATCACCAGAGAAAGCCTGCAGAGGAGAGGCCAGCTGGGTGGAAACGGTGTGAAAGCACCAACCAGGAGACTCATCACCACACAACCACTCAGTGCCGGGCCCTGTGCCTGTGCCACACTCAGTGCCTCCCGTCATCCCTTCCTTTCACCCTCACAGGAGCCCGAAACACTGGGATTACCACAGAGCAGAACTTGGATGCAGAAAGGATTGAGCCACTTGCCCCAGGCTGCCCGATCAGCCTGCACGACCAGCCTGCATGACCAGCTTGCAGTGGCAGAGCAGGGCTGGACAACCGAGTCAGGGCTCCTGGGCTCTGACAGCAGGGAATATGGAGAAGGGGCAGCCTGGGACTCACAGCCATGTCTCCAAATAGTCAAGGTTTCATCACGTGGAAAAGGGAGGAGATTCTGTCTGCATTACTCCAGGGGGCAGAACCAGCAAGCACTGTGAAAAGGCACTGGAGGGCCAAGTTCCCTCCATTTGGGAAGTTAGTGCTGTCCAGGGAAAAAGCTGCTGCCTGGGGAAGGTGCCCCACAGTGAAGGGTTAAAAACCAGACTGGTCAGTGAGGCTGGGCGGGCACGTCTGGGACAACCAGCAGATGCCTCCTGCCCCACAGGCCTGCACAATACTGTCTTCCGGGGAAGCCCAGTCAGTCCAGACGACAGCAGCCCTGCTTTAGAAAGCCAAAACTTCGGGGCCTAAAACAGGCACAGCCATTTCTCAGGTGTTCCATTTAATTCACATCCAGGGCTGCCGCTCATGGTGCCACTGGGCCCCTGGATCCCGGGGCTTTCTGAGTAATGCGTGGCCTCCTATAAGATACTGTGGGCAAACAATATATAAAATGTGTGCAGATATATGTTATGCCTAGTGTACATTATGCTATTAAATGCAAACCTTAACTATGTATTATACTAGAGATGTAGATGTAAATATATAGCTATCCCAACTCCTCTGCCTAGAAAAAGAGGGCAAGTGAACACCGCCTTTTAGTGTTAAGTGAAGATGAACTCCCCAGGGCTTTGTGCTCAAGAAGTGCCACCTGACTCACAACACCCGGGATGGAGGTGGGGGTGCAGCATCCTCAACACCAGCTCTTCAAGGACACACAGAGCATGTACACAATGACTTGGCTATTTAATGAATGCTTTAATAAAATAGGAAAATAAATATTTTAAGTATTAAAGCAAGCATTAACATAATAAATACCTTCATTTATCACTAATACTAGTTAGTATTTATTAAGCACCAAGATGAACACAGTTGGAAATGTGGACATATTTCAGTAAAAATGAGCCCATTTTCTTTTCATTCACCTCGAATCTGTGAAACGTTCCTAAGATGCAAAATGCAGCAGTCAGTTTCTGGGTCCCAAAAGTTTCCCTGTTTCCCGAGGGGAAAATTCTTTCAACCCCCAACTGTCAGAAATCTCACTCCTTGGCTCTATTTTTGGTGGGAAAGCAGGTTAAGGGGAAGCATGGCAGCTGCTATCTTGGGGTGCCTGGGGGGCAGCATGTGCGCCTCACAGAAATGAGACTAGGAGAAGATTCAGGCAAGCACCCTCCTGCCTCAGCTGTGCCAGCGTCCTGCCAGGCGGCTCCCTAACCAAGGCCAGCCTGCGGAGCAGCCGCTGACAAGAGCGCTCACCCCTCCAGGGCCATCCCTGCAAACTCCACACTGCCCTTAGGCATGCGGCTCTCAAGTTAATTACCTAACAAGTGCAGGTTGGTCTCCAGGCGAATGGCAGACTGGAAGAGAAGCTCTTCACTGTTTTCCAGGGAGGATTCGGCTTCTAGGTGGCTTTGCAACCAGCAGGCATACTCTTCTTTACTCAGAACCTATGGGAGACACATTGTTGAGTGCCGTACCGGGCACTGCTCACTGTGGGGCGGCCACCTGCACGTGCATCCTCGCGGAGCCGCCCCCACTCACCCTCTTGGCGATGCACAAGGTGCGCAGGCCTTCTGCCGCATACAGGTTGAGGTAATTCTGAGTTTTGCTCCGAATCTTTTTTTGATGCCTCCCTCTGGCGTCAACTATGTTGGAGAATAAGCAGAAACATGGGTAAGAACTGGTGCCTGCGGAATGATCTTCAGACACTCCGAGATTTACCCCACGTCTGTTGGTTACTTGCGAATAGAGCACAAGTTTTCATACAGAATTCAATGCAAAAATGAGCTGTTATGTTTAAAAAATAATCTCATCAATATGCAAATGTTTGGCTGTTTATTTTATTTTATTTTTTCATAGAGACAGGGTTTTGCCATGTTGCCCAGGCTGGTCACGAACTCCTGGGCTCAAATCATCCACCCGCCTCGGCCTCCCAAAGTGCTGGGATTACAGATGTGAGCCACTGCGCCGGCTGATGTTTGGCTGTTTCTAACACCCTTTGTTGAAATAAGCTCATGAAAGTAAAAACTACATCAAAAGTCATTTGGCATCCTTTTGCCCAGCCTATTAAATGGAGGCTCACGTTCTTGCTGTTAATGAAAAGTCTTACTTAAAGGGAAGCGCACTTTCTATCCTCAGAACCGTAGGATCCTTACAAGTAGCGTTGCCAGATATAACAAACGATGTCTAAATATGGCATAGGACATACTTTTACTTAAAAAATGATTTGTTTGTCTGAAATTCAAGTTTAACTGGACATTCTATATATATTGTTTGTGAAATCTGGCAACATTACTGACCAGTCATGAGGCCCGTGGCCCAGGAAGGATTATCTACTAATCTAAGTCCACCGCCTGACAAAGAGGACCTGGTAAGAGACCCTTTTACATGCCCGACCATGCTGCATTCTCCATGGGGGTGACAGAGCCTTCAAGGGAGTGATCACTGGTTCTTGGAGGTGGAAGAATCTTACTCTTTTCTAAACAAAGTCTAAGTACACATATAGAACATAAACAGATACACAGCATATCTATGTTATTTAAAGACCATGAGGGGACAATTGAAAAAAAAGTCAGAAAAGACTCTTTATGGAGTTGATAATGGGGAAGAAAAACAGTTGCTCTAGAATCCTTTGCTTTAGGTATTTACATTTCCTGAAAGGATGATGCTCAAACTCATCTTTGTATTCCTGGTATGGTGGTAACACTCTTAGAAGACGCAGATAACCTTTTTCCAGAATCAGATTGTTCCTTGAGCAAAGCCGTGCCTAACTGAGGGGCTTTGGAATTGAAATACTCATGATAAAGCTGTCCCATTGACCTGGGGAGAGGCGACATGTGGCGTGCACTGGGACGTGCGGTGGTACCGGGTGTGACACTGAGATTAACCACTCTCCAAAACGAAATGAACTGAGCCCACGGAGGGAGGATGGGCCACTCGGGATCCTGGGTGCCCCAGACAAGGAGGTGGCCCCACAGGTGTCTGCTTCTCAGGTGGACAACGGGGTGTTTCTGTGCAGGGCCATCTGCACAGGGCCTAGTGACAGGGAGCACCTGGCCCTGCCAGGCAGAAGTGGCTGAGCCCGTCGTCCTCTCCTGCAGACATGGACACACACCTGTGCCCTTTCTGGTGAGATCTGCCCCTCGTTCCTGGGTGACTTTTCCCTTACATGTCCTGCCACACCTACCACTGGGCAGTCACTGCGGAAAACTGAGGCTGGGCTTTGGAGGGTGGAGCCCTTGTGGAGGCTGGGATCGGTCTACACTCTGATGGAGGGTAGGAGAGGATGGGAAGAACTCCAGCTCCAAGGAGACTATCACTGAGGAGCTGGGGGAACCTCTGAAGGAGAATGTACTGGGGAACAAAAGTGTGGATCCCCAGAGGCATTCAGTCAGCCCTGCTCTTCTCCACTTGCTGAAGTGATGCTGGGGGTGGCTGATTTCAAGCTGAAGGCATGGCAATTTTCACCCTGCATTTTAGGCAATGGTCATGCAATATTAGCCCCTTCTTTCTGATATTCCACAGCCACCCAAGTCCTGTGTGTCTTGTCTCCCTATGGTGACAGGAGGAATTCTGTGCCTAGAACTCAGCTCCTTGGGTGAGGCATGACACCACCTGCAGGAGTGGGACCAGTGCTGCCCGGCGCCCCCTGCTGGGCAGGGACAGTTGAGAGCTCTGTGCTGCAGGACCCTGAGGCTGCATCTGGGTCGGGGCAGGAGCAGGGGGCTTAGGGGCACAGCTCCAGGTGCAGTCTGCGAAGATGACTCCAGTGCCCACTGACCCCAGACACAGCAGGGCCGAGACAGCTGCACCTGGTAGTGGGCTGCACCTGATGTTCCCACCAGGAGACAGCTGGCCAGTGGTGCTTGCAGACCCACAGAGAGGCCCTCAGAGGGATGAGGGTAGCCTCTCTTCATGATTTTACCACGTGCTTTAAAATTGCTGCAAGTGATATTTCCATTTCTTCTAAGCTTTACAAGCGATATTTCCCCAATAAGGAGTTATCTTATTAAAATGGTAAACTAATGTGCAGTCCCTGCTTGTACTTGCATGTACTCATCATGCAAAAAATATGTACTGATTACTGAGTGGTATCAATGTGTGAGGCGCACACTAGGCAGTGGGCTACGGCCAGCTCTCTGTCCTTGCTCTGGGAGAAGGCAGAGTGGCCTGAGGTTTACGCCTTAAAGACCACTACAAGTAGCAACGCCACCAAAGCACAAGCAAGTGGATCTTAACGAGAAGGAGCCAGAGACTTGGGAAAGGTACCAAGTGGATGCTGGACATCAATGTAACAGCAGGCACTGAGCTAGGGGCTCGTGTGGGGACTTCCTGTGAGAGGTAGGCACCGTGATTTCCTTTGTAGATGGGAAACTGAGGCACAGAAAGAGTGAGTGACTCGTCCAGGGTTATCCCAGCCAGTAAGTGTAGACCTAGGATTTGAACAGAGATCTGTGGGAATGGGTTGGCGTGGAGTCCCTGCTTGTTGCCTGACACCACACCTGCCAGGGCAGGTAAGCCATGGCCCCGTCCTGCTGATATAATACAGTCACATCCACTATCTGCTCAGCCAACTGGGGCCTCTTCTGGTGAAAGTGTTTCCAGCCCTCTGAAGAGGGCATCAGATTAAGTCTGGAGTGGGACAACTCTGTGCCCTCCTCAGTTTGTCACCTACACACAGGTGATAAGTTGATTTACACAAGCAGAGCAATTCCCAGGCACAGTGAGCCCTCTGTAATGAGTCTGCACCTATCCACACCCCTCCACCGCTCCCCAAGTAAAAGGCGAACGATCTGTGCATAAGGGCAGGTGGTCACAGGTGGGTAACTTCGAGGGGCCTCCAGGGCCCTCCTGTAGTCATTCTCTTGGGAAACTGCTGGGGTCTTTGAACTTTCTGAACCTTAACCTGCCCAGTGTTGACACGTAGATATTCCCTATCCAAACCTGACTTCGTGCACTGCTTGGAAATTCCCAGGGGAAGGCGGAGATCAACACAAGCCCTTGATTAACTTTTCCTATCAATGTCATGGTTTTGATAAGGTGAGAGTTGTGACAATGTCATTACCTGGCCCTTCCATGATGCCATGGATTTGAGGTTCTTTTTCTTATCTGCAGTTACCTGGTTATGGGAAGCTCCCTTCCTGAGACCCACAGCAAAGCCACGCTGACGATACCAGACCTGAGAGGCTCCCCGGCCTGGGCAGGGGCTCCCCCACCCCAACTGTGAGTTTGATTCTGAGTCGGAGGAGAACAATGTGGACTGTCTTGTAACCGGCATCAGGTGCCTTCCCGACTTGCAGACAAACGAGGAAATCCCTGGCTCACTCGGGGGCCTCTGGAAGCCAGGCCACCACTGTTCCTTCTGCCATGGCCCTCAGCACCTGCTAGTGAACAGGCAGGGGGGGTCCTGCCTCCTGACAATGCTCTATCCACTCTGGGAAGTCACCAGAAAAGCAGGGGTAGAAGAGTGAGGTCATGATGTTAAATTCATTCAATTGAAAGGCATCTAGTTTTCTGGGATATCCTTGGTAATTTTTTTGGGGGGATGGGGTGGAGTGTGAAATGTGGTCCTTCTTTTATGAAATGATGGCTGATGGTATTAGTGAGACTTAGTGACAGCAGTTCTTTTTGTGTGTGTTCTGCTTTTGAGGTTTTTACTCATGTAAAAAAATATGTTGCCAGCAAAGTACAAGCCTGGCAAGCGCTGCGGCCTTCCTCGCACAGCTCACAGGGCTCCCTGCTCTACAGGACGGGACAGGCCTCGCCTGCCAGCGCTGGGCAGCCCCCACATGCCAGGGCCACTCCATGCCTTCCCCTTAGACATCACCCGTCATGCTGTGAAGTCTGAAGCCCAGGGCCCCTTATGTTGTCTTGAACCCAAGGCTGTGGAATAAGACAGAGAAATTTTTTTGCTGTGGAATGAAATCACTCAGATAATTGCCCTATTTATGCTATTTATGTTTTTCTTTTGTGTGGATGTAAACAAGAATCGATTTTCAGAAGAAGCTTCCTAGAACTCAAAATCTGTCCATGAATTGGATTCTTTGCTGACTCCAAGGCATAGGCACTGCAGCGGGAGAAAGGGAAGATCTCGCCCTGCGGTGGTCATCATCGTGGAAGGTCATCCCAACTCCTCTCAGACACACATTTGCAGATTTAGCTCAGCTGCCTTTTGGAGGTCACACCTCTGTGATGGGGACGTGGGTTTCCTATATGAAGCTCTTCCTCCCATCCAATTCTCCATCATGAGTGGTCCTGGGCTTCTGTGCCAGGGATCCTCTCCTGAGGCACTGAGATGCTGGCAAGAAAGGCCAGTGGGAGGTAAAGTACTCCCTAGCTCCAACTCGGAGCTCCAGAAGGGAGCATCTGGCTTATAGCATTTCCCAGCAGCTGCTGCCCAGAGGTGCTTCCAAGGTGCAGAAAAGAGGAAGCCTGTGGCAGGCTGTAGAGCCTCAGTGGGGCCTCTAGGCTCCTGCAGCATTCTCACCTGCACTCAGTTCAGTTCCCCGAAGGTGAGGCTGCACTCCTCCGTCCTCTGAGCACAGAGGGAGAGGTGGGTGGCCAGGTTCCCTTTATGAGGGGGGCTCGGCCCTTCCCCTCCCAAGTGCGAGAACAGAGGGCATTGGGCGAGGCCAGCATCCCTTACTTCCTGAGCCCCCACTGTGGCCCAAGTTAGCCCCATAAACTGTGGCCTGGATCTCTCAGCTGCACCAGGTCCACAGGGCAGGAAGAACTTTCTAGAGCTACTAGACTAGATTCTCAACCTTCATTGTTCAAATTTAAAACCTGACACTCTTCAAGTATCCTCTGACCCCCCAGTTCTTGGAGGTGGGGGTGTGCAGGCATGGAAGCCCCCTGAATACTTCCTATTCCAAACCCTTCAAACAGGCAAACAGTGATCTGAAGAAACCCATGCAATCCTCCAATGGGCACTTCTTTTGGAAAAGGATTAATGAAAATCGCTTTACTCAAGAGAAGGAATTGGGTGGGGATATTTCTCAGGACTTCCTCCCCCAAGCTGGGGTGCAGCTGGGCAGGGGTGGGGGTACCTGAAGAGCAGGGCTGCAGGAGATCCATGACCACTGAGTCGGCCCCCTTGGTGTAGACGTTGATCTCATCGGTAAGCGGGTGCCGGATCACCACTGACATCCTCTTGCGGATGGAATCGAAACCCAGTGTGTGCAGGAGCTCGAAGGTGAGCCTGCCCAGGTGGGGCAGCTCCACTGACACTTGGTCGTGCAGCCGCTCCACAAGCACGCAGTTGTAGGCTCTGGCTGCATACACCAGTGCCGCCTCATCCGGGCTCTCCGCCTCGTACCGCAGCTCGCGCTCTGACTCCTGCTCCTGAGCAAGCTCCGAGGCCCAGTTGTCCGCCTGGCTGCTGTAGCCATTGCTGGCGATGGCCGAGGTGGGCTGGCCCAGCCTCTCCTCCAGCCTGAGAAGCATGCCGTCGCTGGACGGGGTGGACAGGAAGCTGGAGCCCAACTTGTGGTTGGACTTGTTGGTGGCCAGGCTCCCGATGCTGCTGCAGCCTGAAGTCAGGCAGCTGGGTGTGAACCTTCGCAGGAAGTCTTCTATCGTCTTCACGGGAGACTTCAGCTCAAACCTCACCCTCACCTGCAAGAGAAATGGTCAGAAAGCAGGTGAGGGAACTGCTATGTCCCCCAGAGGCCCCACCCTGGTTCCCACAGGATGCTCCAGGCACTTGGAGGAACAATGACCTCGACTTCCCCACCGGGGTCTCAGAGCACAGATTTCCCATTTCCCAGATTTCAGGCATGCATTGAAATTGCAAGCGGAATAGTGCTGCAATAAACATGTTGTGCACATGTATCCTAAAACTTAAAGTATAATAATATAAAAAAAAAAGAAATTGCAAGCAGAGACAGTACTCCTTCCTTGAGATAGTCCGTCGGCCTCTTCCACTTCTCTTAATCAAAGGTTATGCAAGATTCTTTCAGAACATGATTGCCAAGGGCCCATCAGTGAGGCCTGGATGTATGCAGGGGAGTTGCAGCTGGTGGCATCTGCAGGCTTCGTCTGGGCTGTCCCTGCACTACAATGCCCCTTGCTTTGCAAAAAACAGCTCAGGGGAGCAGGCTCCCCATTGCCTGGCACAAAACTGGGCATTTTTTTCCCAATTAAAAAGCCACTTAACAAACCACATCAGTTTATACTTCCTTTGAATTATATCTATAAAAACTTAATATACAAATCACATTTCCAGTCCCCAAATAATCATTCTAAGCGCATTAAATACATTGACAAATTGAGGATCCCAAACATTGAAACAATATTTTAACCACACAGTAAGAAACAAAATGAATTACACACACACACACACACACACACACACACACAATTGTTAAAGTTTCAAAAAGCTCAATGATACAGCAACAGAACCACGCTTTTTTCTTGCTCTTTATTGAAAGAGCAAATGTCAAAACAATCAAAATACTGAATTGGCAATTCTTAAAACTGCAATTTTACCATCGCATCCTAAGTTGTGAATTACAGTAACAGCCTCCAGAAAAATCAGGTGTTTGGTAAAGCAAGGTGCATAGAGCCAGATTTTGATACAGGTGCTTTTCCTTTGGTTTTGCTATGATTTTAAATATGCTACATAGCCAGCTGGGAGACACAGGCACCTGCACAGCAATCCCTGCTGGCTCCAAATGTCCTCGAAGGTGGCGTTCACCAACCAATATGTGGGAACAGAAATGCACCCAGAGACATGTTCACCTGCAGCCTGAGTGTGAGTGATTGATAGGCTGTTCCCTAGGTGGAACTCAAGCTGTGTAACCTTCAGCACAAGCCTCAATGACGCTGCCATCTCTCACCCTTCATTTAACATCTGTCAGTCAGGGTCTAGCCCAGAAAAGGGGCACTTCTGCAGGGATACACACCAGAAGGGTTTTTAATGCTGGGAGCAGAGCCCAGAGGCCAGATGGGAGATGCTGAGGCAGCCAGGAGATGAACTGCGGCTTCGGGAAGCAGCTCCAGCCCAGGGCTGCTGGCATAAGCCTCAAGCCTGCTGGTCTCTGAGTGGCAGGCCTGTCCACTTGGGAGTCACTGGGCCCAGGTACTGCCAGACATGCTGCCACAGCAGAGAAAATACGGGTCACCTTGTTCACCCCACATCGCCTGCTGAGGGACCTGCTGGAGGGGCAGACCCAGGAGGCTGGGAAGGGATCCTGGGAGAGTCGGGGGCTGGGAAGTCTATGACACACACCCACCCCATTCAACATTCAAAACTGCCTGGTTCCATATGCATATCACGCTTCCATGCTGCCTACACTGCCTAGCCCACTGCAGGGCTTTCTGGGGTGCACTGGGTGATAAAGGAGCTTTCACACGTGCAACCTTTCCTCTCTCAGGAGAAAACCTTAATGTCAGACTGAACCAAAACCAATTTGAGCATTGCTATATTTCTAGTATCCTAAGTAGCCTCTGATCGATTCTCGACAGCTTTTCATTGAAGAACAATCTTCAATGTCCCATAAATCCTCCCCATGGCCCCACGGCCCAGGCAGGCACCCCAGGCACAGGGAGGAGGCCAATGTGTCTCCAGCTGCATGGCTGGTAGAGTCAGGGTCCATGTGCAAGCTCCTTGTCCCGGAAGCTGGGCCCCCGACCTGTCTTGTCCTCTCTCCTGTGTGGATATGGGGCCTTGAGGCTCGGGGAGGTTGTTCTGGGCAGCCTCCCTCCCGCCCTGCCCCAGGACAGGCAGCAAAGGAAAGACCCAGGCAGGCAGGGCCTCCACACACCCACCTGCCTACCTGAGGCTAGCCTGGCTGGCTGCCCTGTGTCCCTCCCCTCCCAGGCTCAGAAGTCATCTCTGGTGGGCTGTCGCCTTCCACTTGGCCCCAACCATAGCCCCTGCTCACTGCAGCCCGGGGCCAATGCTGCAGAACCACAAGCACTGTTTTGCCGAGTATGAAGCACCCCACTGCATCCCCCTTAGGTCACGATGCGCTAAGAGCGCTTGCTGCAGGAAAGGGAAGGGCGCCTGCCCTCAGGAGGACTGACAACCATGGCCCGCAGTGCAGAAGGTCAAGGTCAAGCTCAGGGACCCTCCAGAACTTGCCTTCGTTCGTGGCTGATCCGGGGACGTGACGACGACTGTGTTGCAGATGGTGAGTGCGATGAAGAAATCAAAGACGTCAGACAGCTCGGGCGAGAGGTGGGCCAGCGGGTGCTCCCGGTGCCTCACCACGGCTAGGCTCTTGTCACACTCACTCACCTTCTCCAGCAGCTTTGGGTCAGGCGTGATGTCCTTCTCCTGGGGAGAAAGGGAGGCTGGCAGTGAGTCCCACCCAGTAGCCTGCTGAGGATCTTGGGGCGTGACTATTTAAGGTACTTTGATTTTATTATAAGCTGTAAACAGAACTTCATCTCTCATATACATATATGTCATTTTATAATTGTAAATTACTTACAATTTTAATTGCACAAAATATACATAGCTTCTATCCACTTTGTGAAAAACATGCGTCAGCATTGCCCTCTAGTCTTTTTGCTCTACATTTAAATTTTACATAATCAAAATATTTTATATACATATTGGTGGTTTCCATTTTCTCCAAAACATTATTAATTGTCTGAACTTTTCAAGGCTTTTAAGAATTATTTAAAAACACATTTTAACAGCTTGAAAATGGACATGTCATCATTTATTTGACCATCCCTTTATTACTGGATATTTAAACTTCTTTCAGTTTTGCTGATGTAAATTACACACTGATAAACTTCCATATGTAGCAATCCTTGGCTGAATCGCTAAATTGCTAAACGAGAAAGTTTGAATACTTTAAATACTCTTGACTCATATTGAAAGATGCTGTCAGGAAACATTGTTGCAATGCAACCTCCCTCCTGCCAAGCGTGACAGCCCCCACTCCTGGGGCCCTGTAGAAACCCACCAATCAGCGTCCAAAACTCTAAATCAGCCCTATTTAGATGGCAGCTTCTCTGTGGGTTTAGAAGCACATGAGAGAATGAGGCCACCACAGAGTAAGCAAGGGGGATTCATCCCCTCTGCTGCGTTGGTAAAACATTTCAGAAGTGAAAGGCTCTTTCAGAGGTTATTGCTCACTTCTGCACCTCTCCCTGCTGGATGATGGTGGTCCATTAATGTCTGGCGGCTGACAAGGCCAGGCAGAAAGTATTTTATGGATTTGGGCTCGTCTAATTAAAACTCCCTCGGGAGGGGTTGGCTTTGCTTTTTAGTGGTTGTCATCTTGTCCTGAGGTTTTATTTGCTTCATTTGGCAGCACGGGCTTCCTCTTTGTCACCCTTTCTGGGTGACTTGCCAGCAATCAACCAGCCTTAGAAGCCATGCAAAGGGTCCATGTCAGTGTCTTGGAAAAGACAACAGTGGAGAGAAAGTGTTGGCCAGAAAAGCTTCTGCTGAGTAGAGCCAAGCCGCCCAGCGACAGTGTATTTGTAGGATTAAATATAGACACCTTCCATGAGCGGGGGATGGTGAAAATGGGGAAGAGATGTGGCAGCGCCCTAGCAGGAGGCTCTGTACACTCACCATGGGGCTGCTGAAGGCCGTGTGCTTGGACAGCATGCTGGCCCTCTTGGCCTCAGCCCGGCTGCTGGTGCGCCGGTGGGACTTGGTGCTCTGGGTTCTGTGCACCATCCGGACACTCTGGTGGCTCCCGATGCTGCCGCGCTGGGACGCTGAGCCCCTTCTGGGCACTACCTCCTCCTCCTCCGAGTCTGCCTCCTGGTACCTGGCCAGACGCTGCGCTGTGGGGAGAGGGCGGAGGGTGAGGCATCATGGGGGAAGGCTGGGCGGAGAGAACCCATTCAGTGTGTTTTAGTTTCTGCGAGGCTTCCAGCAGGGCAGCCCTAGAGGATTCACCACCCTCGCTCTCTAATAGCAAGGGACAGAGAACATCCTCAGTCAGCTGCAACCTGGGGAAGTTGATATTCTCAACTCTGTTTCACAGATGAGAAGACTGACTTTGATCTCAGAGAACGTAAGGAGCTTTCTTAGGTCGCACAACTTAGGGGAAGGGGAACGGGTTGACGTCCAGCCGGTCTCTTCAGGTAGAGCCTAGGTGTACATGGGGTAGGGTGGCAGGTGGCTGGGGGAGGGAGGCAGGACAGAGGGTGGCGGGCCTTCCAGTCATGCTGGGATGACAGTGCTCACCTGGTGCTGAGCTCCTTGCCCACATGGACGGTGGCCACCATCTGCTCCTGTCTGGATGAAATGCTATGGCACGGGGGGCTCACACTCCTAGATTGCACGCTTGGACCCCTACAGCTAGGGTTTGGACTCAGCTTTGAAACTCCATCCAAGATGATCTTGACCATGATGTTGCGCAAAAGCCTATAGGCGCCCCTGCTGAGCAAATTCCCCATGACTTGGTGAACGCTGGGCAAATCCCCTTTAGAGGTGCCTGCGCTGCGGCTTCTTGCTAACCCGTGGTTCTGAACCAGTTTTCTGGGTTTTGCCCAGGGAGGACAGCTTGTTTCACCGTGGATGAGCAAAATGGAGACCATTCATGAGGATTACTCATCAGAACAAGCGTTTAATCAGAACTTCAAGCACAGGCATGGTGCTGAGTCAAAGCAGCAGGGGCCTGTCAAGAGGCCAGAGAAGGAGATACTTATGGAGCTGGCCAGCCGCGTGGACCAGGCCCTATACTGCACATCTCTTAACAGACCCTCTGTGAGAGATGAGAAAAATGGGGATAAAAAAGGGGAAGTCACCTGCCCACCATCACAAGGCCGAGTACTTGCCAATGCCAGGATTCCAACTCAGGGAGATCCTAATTCCAGGAGCAGACGCCCTGCAAATGTCTCACCAGCTCTCGGGCGACATCAGCCCAGTGCACCGTAAGTAAGCAAGGACGCACAAAACCTGGACACATGACTCTGTCCAGCATGAGGTGAGGGGCTGGGCTTCAGCCTCCAAGAAAGTGGACTGGCCCATCCCACCCTCCCCCAGCAGTGGTCCCGCACATCCGGAGCTCCATGGAGCCATCCTTCAGGGCCCCCTCCTTCCCTCAGAGGCTGTGGGGGCCATGGCTGGTGTGTTGGTGTTCTGAAGTGGTTTCTGATAGGCAGTGGCCCCAGGCATGCCTTCCATGTCCTCAGGAAAGATGAGGCCCAGGAGCAGGTAATGCCCCCTCCTGGGCATGCACAGCCAGCCAGCTTCAGGTCATCAGGCCAAGCTGTCACAGGGGGCACACCCAAGGCTTCCACAGCCGGTTCTGGTATGTGAGCAGGGCTTGGGGCTCAGAGTCCATCTGAACTCCTTTATGAGTGAGATCTGGAGAGGTCAGATCATAAGATAACTGGCTGATGATGCTCCTTGCCTGGGTGCCTGTCAATAGCTGATCCAGGCACTTCTCTAAAACACGCTGCTGAGATGTATGTGGTTTCATTCATCACCAGGAAGCTCCCTGTGTCTTGAGGCAAGGAAACCCTCTGGTTTTATGGTAGCATTTGGCAACTGTCAGAATCTTTCTGTAATCTTAGTTGGGATCCTGCCCCAGGGAGCCTGAGCTTCCAACTTTATTATTATCTTTTAAATGTATTATTATTATTAATGGATAAATCAGCATTGTATACATTTATGGGGTGCAATGTGATGTTCTGATATATGTGTACAATGTGGCATGATTAAATCATGCTAGTTAACAAATCTGTCACTTTGCTCACCTATCATGTTTTTCTGGTGAGACAGTTAAAATTTACTCTCTCAGTCATTTTGAAATGTATAATACATTCTTATTGCCTCTGGTCACCTGGCTGTGCAACAGATCTCAAAACCTATTCCTCGTGTCTATCTGAAACTGGGTCTTGGCTTTAAGGGCTGCTGTAGAACCGACTGCCCGGGTCTCTGATCCCCTCAGGACTCTGCTGAGTTCTGTTTTTGAGAAGAGCACACAATGCACTGTGCTGTACCAGGTTTAGAAACTATGGGAGGGGAAGGGGAGGAAGGAGGGAGAGGACAGGAGGGTAGGAGAAGGGAAAAAGAGAGGAGGGGGAGGCCAAAGGAGGCTGGTGGGAGGGAGGACGGGCGAGTGGATGGAGTACTGTCACTGATTATCTATTTTGGGTGGCAAATAAAACTTTAAACAAAGTGGGTAATTTCCTCTGCCTTCTGTTTACTATGACTGCTTTCATTTTGTGTTGAGGAAGACTGTGGCTATCATGATAATCCTTGGTTTTATAAATCTCACAAAAGTGTCAGGTAATCAACAGATGCCTCCCACCAAATCCTTCTAAAGAGCAGCTTCCTAGTCATGCCCGCTTGCGTTCCCTCTGTCCGGTTTTAATTTACTGTTTCTGTAGCATGGACTCTGTTTCTGTTACAGGCAGGAAATGGACCCCAGGCTGCAGTGCAGGGTGCCCACTCCCAGGGTGCTACAGCCTCAGGCACAGCGGTGGCAGGGACCCTGGTCCGTGCCCTCTCCTGACCGGGGTGGGGCGCTGGCTGAAGTCACACCCTGGGTTTCGGAAGCTGGTGTCTCCCCAGAGGCATCAGGTTGGAAGGAGGCAGCCACAGATAAGGAAGGGAGAGGTGGGAGTGGGGACCGCTTCAATAATTGGGAGTGAGGCGATTCATCTTTCCAGTTCCCAGGAACACTGTTCCAGGGAAGAGAATGAAGCATGAATTAGCCAGTGCCCTTCTGAGGATTTTATGACTAGAAAATGGATGGGTGACAACAGAGACATCTCTCTGTCCCTTGGTGTGGCAGAGCAAGGGGACCAGATGCCTTGGGAGTGAGCTCCTTGCGGGTGGCTTGCCTGATCGCTTAGGCGGACGCCTGGCACCCCAGACACTGCAGGAACAGGGCGGGCGGCCATGCCAGTGCCTGCTCTATAAACAGCACCAGGCTTCAGGCACCTGAGCTGCTCTGACAGCCACGTCTTTATACTCCCTTGAAAATCAGTAATCCCTGAAGCCTGTGTGTGTGTGTGTGTGTGTGTGTGTGTGTGTGTGTGTGTGTGTGTGTCTCCAAGCAGCTCTGGATAGGGCAGCTTTCTGGTTCAGCCTGGGTTGGGAGCCCCGCACCCCCAGACTCACCATTTGCATCATGAGAATATTCTACACCAGACACAGTGCATCTTCGGAAAACCATCTTATTCTCTGTCAAAGTGCCAGTTTTATCTGAGAAAATGTACTGTATCTGCCCTAAGTCTTCCGTGATGTTCAGAGCTCGGCACTGCAGCTGCGAGTCTGTTTCTTCGTCATACAACTGCATGTCCTGGTTAATGAAGTACACTTGGCATGCTTTAACAATTTCAATGGAAACGTATAAGGAAATTGGGATCAAAACCTGGAAGAGACAAGGCACACAGGATGAATGACCATGAGGACCAGGGAGCTGGGGAATTAATCTATTTAAATAACAAATGACTACAACCGCAAGAAAGTAGGGACTATACTGTACCTTTAAGAGAGCTTAAATAGGTTGGTTTAGAGTCAGTATTGGAAAAGTATTAGAGTATTGGCAAAGAGAATAAACTAGGACAGCTTATGGAGCAGCTGCAGGGTGGGGATCCACTATCGTGTCTGGAAGTATGGTACCCATGGCTTGGATAGAAGCAAGCAAGTTGTGCTTGAGAGAGGCTAGGACAGGAAAGAGAGAAAAGAGAAAAAAAAAATCATGGCACAGTCAGTCCTTATAAGCAAGGTCACCTCACACCACACTCCATGGTGGCATTCGACCC
The DNA here is from genome assembly GCF_028885625.2 of Pongo pygmaeus. NCBI lineage: Eukaryota > Metazoa > Chordata > Mammalia > Primates > Hominidae > Pongo > Pongo pygmaeus. Next base: position 29,748,877 of record NC_072389.2, on the reverse strand, counting down.
CCAGGCTTTCCCTGGGCTCCCATCTCCCAGGGATACAACCCCAAGTTCAGGGGGCAGTGCAAACACAACAGACAGTCTTTTTTCAGATGCTGGCCTTGTGATTCTGTGCTCTTCTTGTACAATGCAGAGGAAAGGGAAAGAGGCTTTGAGAAAAACATTCAGTGATGCCTCCATAATTTAAGAACAATTCTCCTCGAAATTAATGTTTACTTACTCATTTGTTTTTGTAGAGTAACAGTATTGAACTAATGTTTACAGACTCAGAATATCACACACAGACTAACTGGGTTCTCCTGGGAACTGAAGTACATTAATCAAACGCCAACTACAGTCCCAACTCAAGGCTAGAACAAAATTTGCATTTATTTAAAAAACTAATTTAGACAGTTAAATAAGACTGTTTCCTGTTGTATGATGCACATATAAGAGACAGCAAAGGTTCCCTCCTAGGCAAAGGCTGAGCCAATGTCCTCTGGTCACTCAGTTCCCAGGAAGGTTGGTAGTGACCCCACTGCCCCCTTGTCCTCTGGACTCTGGGACCCTCCCCACTCTTTTACAGACCTTTCTGGGCATAGATAGCAAGGCATTGACTGGGAGGTGTCAGAGAGGCACACGAATTAATAATAATAGTAACAATAGCAAGTGCAGATAAATGCAATGTGGATAACCTCAACTAAATCCTGGAGGACAAAAAGCACCTGTATGGAAGGACTAGTGGGATCTGAAAGAAGTCTGTAGTTTTGTTCAAAGCAAAGGACTAGGCTGGGTGCAGTGGCTCACGCCTGTCATCCTAGCACTTCGGAAGGCCGAGGTGGGTGGATCACTTGAGGTCAGGAGTTCAAGACCAGCCTGGCCAACATGGTGAAACCCCATCTCTACTAAAAATACAAAAATTAGCCAAGTGTGTGGCATGCACCTGTAATCCCAGCTACTCGGGAGGCTGAGGCAAGATAATTGCTTGAAATCAGGAGGTGGAGGTTGCAGTGAGCCAAGATTATGTCACTGCACTCCAGCCTGGCGACAAAGCGAGACTCTGTCTAAAAAAAAAAAAGAAAAAGAAAAAAGAAAAAAAAGAAAGCAAAGGACTAAAGTTGGCTTCTTAGTTTTCACAATGTCCCATGACAATGTAATATGTCCACATTAGGGGAAACTGGGTGAGGGATGCATGGAAACTCTCTGTAAAATTTATTTAGAAAACTAAATTTTATTTTGGAATAATTTAAAGATTTACAGAAAAGTTGCAAAAGTCATTGCAACTTTTCTGCAAACCTTAAAATTATCCCAAAATAAAATCTATTGTTTTAAAAAAAGTAACTGAAAGGAAAAACAACAAAACAGTGACCCAAACCAAACCCTCAAAGCACAAGAATCTTCAGAACAGAAAAGGAGAATTTTAACTTAAAAATCACCCAAGGAAAGATCCCATAGGTGATTTAGGCTGAAAAATAGAAGGCAGAACTCCAGGTAGATATATTTGCCGTCTTCCTAGACACAGAATTTATAGGAAATTCTGAACAGAGTATGATGATTTTAAGTTCTCTTCATAAAAGTAAAGCAATTATTGTACGATACTTAGTATTGTTACCTGCAGAACTATTATCATTGTTAAAAATGAGTAAACTGCAGCTGTGACTGGGGATAAGGAGCTTCCATCAGACTTGGGGACATAAAATAATGACTTCTTCTCTTGATATCGCCATATCCACAGTCCATGTCCTGTAGTAATGTTCAAAGGGAAATGTCATTCATCCAATGGAAAAATAAGAACATTGCTAGCGTATATTAAAGCAAAACTTTAATATTCGTTACCTGATGCAAGCACATTTGGTTTTCTTATTCAGCTTTGTCATGTCAGAAAGTGAAAACACAATGTTCTTGGCACCTTCGATCCAACTTCAGGAAGGAGGTGGGACTTGGTCTCTTCCTTACACTGAGAATTTCCCATTGTTGGTGCTAAGTGGCACCACTTGTCCCAACACAGAGCTACCCGCGTGTTGGCAGCTGACAGTGTGAGGCGCCAAGACAGAATTTCTTAACACACATCTCACGAAATACCAGTCTCATGAAATGCGCAGCAAAAAAACAGTCGGTAGGCTCAGACACTGCCATTATTGTCCTTTCCTGAGACTCACAGTTCACATATAGGAGGCTCTGGGAAGCCAACAGTAGTGCACATTGCCTAATCCACTGGACCCACACCTGTCTGGTCACAGAAGCCTTTTTCATGTCCCGTACATCTGTAACTCATGCCGCTGGGCTGAGACCACATCGCACCCACTTGGGGTAGCCCTACATGGAACCTAACTGCTAGTCCCTTCTTAGGACCCCAAGCCATTTTTTGTTTCTCTTTTCATGAAGTTCCCATTAGTAACATTTGTGCTTCTCCTGCTATTAGCCTTAATTCGGCACCAGCTTACTGATACTTCTTCCCCTGGAATTACCGCCACTGCTGTGATGAAAGCATTCTTCCACTAAGAAATCGTCAGTTCAGAAAATAACATTACAGTCAGCCCTCAGTATCTGTGGGTTCCATATCCGTGGATTCAACCAACCATGGACCAAAAATATTAGGAGAAAAAAATTATATCTGTGTGTATTCCCTAAACAACACAGTATAACCATTATTTACATGACATTTACATTGTATTAGGCATTATAAGTAACCTAGAAGTGATTTAAAGCAGGGGTCCCTAACTCCCAGGCTGCAGACTGGTACTGGTCCATGGCCTGTTAGGAACCGGGCGGCACAGCTGGAGGTGAGTGGCAGGTGAGTGAGCATTCCCACCTGAGCTCCGTCTCCTGTCGGATCAGCGGCAGCATTCGATTCTCACAGGAGCACCAACCTAGCATTCGATTCTCACAGGAGCATGAACCCTATTGTGAATTGTGCATGGGAGGGATCTAGGTTGCACGCTCCTGATGAGAATCTAACTGGTGCCCGATGATCTGAGGTGGAACAGTTTCATCCCTAAACCATATCCCCCGCTACCCCCACATCCGTGAAAAAAATGTCTTCAAAAACCAGTCCTTGGTGCCAAAAAGGTTGGGGACTGCTGATTTAAAGTAGAGGAAGGGATAGGTAGGTTATATGCAAATACTATTCCACTTCATATCAGGGACTTGAGCATCTGAAGATTTTGTTATAGAGGGGGAGTCCTGGAACCAACCCCCCATGGATACCGAGGGACAGCTATACTCTACCATGCCCATTCACCCAGGCGTTTCCATGTGGCCTGTGCTGATGCAGGCTGCCCTTGAGTTCAAGTCAGTGAAAAACTGGGGTTTTAACTTTTGAGTGCTAGGTTTGCATGTCTGGGGGCAGCCCACCAAGCTCACCTGGAGCCCACTCGTTTCTTTCTTTCTTTCTTTCTTTTTTTTTTTTTGGAAACAGAATCTCACTCTCTCACCCAGGCTGGAGTGCAGTGGTGCGATCTCAGCTTGCTGCAGCCTCCCCCTCCCAAGTTCAAGCCATTCTCCTGCCTCAGCCTCCCGAGTAGCTGGGACTACAGGCACATTTTTTTTTGTATTTTTAGTAGAGATGGGATTTCACCATGTTGGCCAGCTGGTCACCAACTCCTGACCTCAAGTGATCCACCCGCCTCGGCCTCCCAGTGCTAGGATTACGGGCACGAGCCCCTGCGCCTGGCCCCCACTCATTTCCGATCCGTCTAGGAGACTTACCGACTGCTGAAAACAGAGACATGCAAACAAGGAGCAGGACACACCAGAGCACGTCGCAGTTCATCTGCCTCTCCAGCTTGCTGCGCTTGTAGCGGGGCCCGCTGTTGTTCAGCAGAGCCTTGGTTTCATGTCCTGTCGGAGAGGACAAAGAGACATGGCAAGTCAGAGTCTGGAGCTAAGGGACCAGCTGCACAGACGGCGTGGAGGGAATTCCATGCTGCCATTCACTGGTGCTTAGGTGAGAAGCTCGGTCAAAAAAGCAGGGTTTAAAATTAATCTTACTTCCTGTTGAACAGGTCTGAAAATAAGTAAAATAAAATGAAATTAATCTTATATATATATATAATGACTGTGGAAAAAGAAATGGAAAGAAATAAACTACCATGCCAAGAAAGAAGGCTTTGGGTTGAGGTACTATTCAAAGAATTTTTGCTTTTGCTCCTTTCCATTTTCCTAGTTTCCAAATGTTCTACAATGAGGATATGTTACGCTTTTTTTTTTTTTTTTTTTTGAGATGGAGTTTTACTCTGTTGCCCAGGCTGGAGTGCGGTGGCGCAAACTCGGCTCACTGCAACCTCCGTCTCTCAGGTTCAAGAGATTCTCCTGCCTCAGCCTCCCTAGTAGCTGGGACTACAGGTGTGCACCACCAGGCCCAGCTAATTTTTTGTGTGTTTTTAGTAGAGATGGGGTTTCACTATGTTGGCCAAGCTGGTCTCAAGCTCCTGACCTCATGATCTGCCCGTCTCAGCCTCCCAAAGTGCTGGGATTACAGGCGTGAGTCACCGCATCCAGCCATGCTACTCTTAGAAAACAGTGAGGGAGGCCGGGTGCGATGGCTCACCCTCCCAAAGGAATCCCAGCACTTTGGGAGGCCAAGGTGAACGGATCACGAGATCAGGAGATCGAGACCATCCTGGCTAATACGGTGAAACCCCTGTATCTACTAAAAAAAATACAAAAAAAAAAAAAAAATTAGCCAGGTGTGGTGGGCACCTGTAATCCCAGCTACTCGGGAGGCTGAGGCAGGAGAATGGCGTGAACCCGGAAGGTGGAGCTTGCAGTGAGCCCAGATCGCGCCACTGCACTCCAGCCTGGGCAACAGTGCGAGACTCATCTCAAAAAAAAAATGAAAAAGAAAAAAGAAAAGAAAACAGTGAGGGGAAGTGCTGGAGAACACAGCACTGTCTGGCAGCAGGTGGTGCCAGGTGCCCGAGCCTACCTGCATAGATGACGATGCCAACGACTGCGTCCGTGTTCCTAAGGGTGCAGCCCCGCAGCAGCAGGTTTTCTTTATACAGCCCGGCCTTTTTCCCGTTGTCATGTATGCTGTGGAGGGACAGTTGGCACATGTCACGTGGTTGCAGGCCTGTACCTCATGTCTGGAGCCGCACTGCCTTGAGGAAGGAAGGCCCTGACACAATGAAAGCTTGGGGCCACCGGGATCCGGACTGGGAAGGGTACAGGGGGCCCCCGAGAGTGGGTGGCTCGCCCTGTGGGTCTCTGCAAGAGCTGAGACGGAACTGCTGTTCACTAGTCACTGGGCATCCAGAAGCAGCTTGACAGCCCGGTGTTTATTTGTTTTGCAGATGGACTTGTTTTCACTCCAGGACTGATCACCACTAGGAAGGGCAAACCCCCAACCGGCCAAGGAAGGCCTTGCTATCTGGTCTCTGTACATCTCCTGCTCAACACAGGAAATGTTACTCCTAATCAGTCTCAAGTTGTCATAAAAATACAAACATCTTTCTACAAAAGGGGACGATACTGGTTTCATTTTTAACATCCTTTTCTCTTACAAGAAGTTATAAAGTTATTAGAAATATTAATATACGTGGTCTGAAATGTGGTAAATTCCATGAAACAATTCTATAAATTCTGTTTTACTGCTATTTAGATTCAGAGGGATAGTCCAAGCTTAAGCTACTGGTTTTCAAACTTGTCCTCCCGGCCCACTAATGACCCACCCCAGGCAGGGCCACCAAGAGAGTGCCTTCCGAGAGGCCACCTTTTCACACCCAAACCCCCTCTCCACACACATTCCCCACACTCTCACAGCCCACATGCTTCCTGTGTGGCTCTTAGCGTCTCACCAGGGACCCCTGCAGGGGTTTCCCTCCTGCCAACTATTAGCCTCCTGACCAGGGAAATAAACCTATGTCCTAGTGAAGAAGAGAAGCTAAACAGTAAAGGCAAGGCTGAAATGCAAGCTGGGAGGATATATTTTCCACAAGTCAGTTATTTACCGACAGCAAGGGTTCTTCACCAGAGCAGACACGGGGGCCGCACAAGGGCTGTGCAGCCAACGCCGTGTCTACTGTTCGCTTGGCAATGCCAAGACGGAGTAAGGTTTTCCTTTAAAGAGAGATTCGAGACGGCAAACCACTTTGCCAGTCACAGCATCAAAAGCCTGGCGGGTATGAAATATCCTTAGGTACAAAACCCTGCTCCACACTTGTGGAGTGAGGACACCCCCTACCACGTGTCTCCCGCGGACTTCTCCAGCGAAAGCCAGACGAAGACACCATTGCACTGGGACAGTAGAAAATAACAAATCGTCTCTAAGTTCAGGTTATGCTTATTAAGGACAAACGATAAACTTAATAGAAACAAGAAAAATGTTCTACATTAAATGTTCTTAATGGTGACACTGACTTTTGAGCAACTACTGTGATTTCTGATGAGTCCAAGCCAGGTGGAAACTTGGCACCTTACACAGGTGCATCGACCTATACAGGTCCATGCCAGAAGGAAGAGCGAATGTGAGGGGACGGGGACGCACTGCTGCGTGAACAGCCCCACATCAGAAAGGGGAGGCTGGAGAACAACATCACCATCAGGTGCCTGGTGCCTGGGCTGGAGACTGCCTTGGGCTTGTGAGAGAGAGGGGCCCGGCCAAGGGCAACACAGGCCCAGGACCACAGAGGCATGAGGCTCAACTCCACAAAGACGCACACAAGAACGTGAGCTGTCAGCTCCTTTGTCATGGGCTGAACTGTGTCCCCTCAAATTCAGCTGGTGAAGCCCTAACTCCCAGGACTGCAGAATATGGCTGTATTTGGAGACAGGGTCTTTAAAGAGATCATTAAGTTAAAATGAGGTCCTTTGTACAGGCGCAGTGGCTCACGCCTGTAATCCTAGCACTTTGGGAGGCCGAGGCAGGCGGATCACTTGAGGTCAGGAGTTCAAGACCAGCCTGGTCAACATGGTGAAACCCTGTCTCTACTGAAAATACAAAAATTACAAAAATTAGCCAGGCGTGGTAGCGGGCACCTGTAATCCCAGCTACTTTGGAAGTTGAGGCAGAAGAACTGCTTGAACACAGGAGGCAGAGTTTGCAGTGAGCTGGGATCATGCCACTGCACTCTAGCCTGGGCGATAGAGCAAGACTCCGTCTCAAAAAGAAAAAAATGAGGTCATTAGTGTGGGCCCTAGTCCATAGGACTAGGTCCTTCTAAGAAGAGAAGATTAGGCCACAGAGACACACAGAAGAAAGACCATGTGAAAACACAAGGAGAAGACATCTTGCCATCCATAAGCCGATGAGAAAGGGCTCAGAAGACACCAGTCCTGCAGACACCTTGATCTCAGACTTCCCAGCCTCCAGAACCGGGAGACAACAAAAGTCTGTTGGTAAAACCGCCCAGTCTATGGCACTGTTTCGGTGGCCTGAGCACTCACACACATCCTTTAACATTTAATTAAGCCACTTAGAAGGCCTCATGCAGTCCAAGTCCCCAGGTCTGCTGATTTATCAGACCCATGTCTTCCAAATCAAAACTGGATGAGAGAACCGTCTGGTGAGAACACTGGCCGTCCACCAACAGGGCCCCATGCAGGCTCCATGGAAAGTGGCAGAGTTTGCCTGATACCTCCTGCCCCGTGTTTCTTCTCAGAAGATGTTATGTTTTCCTGACCACATCTGCTGTTGGTAACGGGTCTCGTTCATCTGAGTCCCAGCATGTGAAGAAAGGTGAGGGCCAGCAACCATCAGAGGTGCGGATGAGGGCCCGCAACAGGGGTGGGAATCCTCCCCTTCCAACACAACGGTGCAGGGCAACAGTGCTGGATGTCTCCTCCACAGCCACAGGCAGCAGCATACAAGTCAGGCACCAGGGACAGCAGTCTCCAAGCCAATTCCTCCTCAGGTCACATCACCTCCAGCAACCAGAGCCCCAGACCCTCATCTCTGCCGTACCCCAGGTGGTAGCTCCACACTGGCATGGTCACTGGTTGTCCCTGACTCCTCCCTCATTTTTACATCCATTCAACCTCATCTCCACGTTAACCTTCTCCCTGGCTGTGTCTTTAATCCATGCCCCCTTCTCTCTATCTCCATGCAGCACTGCTCTGATTCAGGCGTCTGCATGTCTCTGATGGAGCCGGCAACACACGCTTGCTGGCCTCAGCTCCACTGGCCTGGGTTCCTCACGTGGGTTCCTCACACAGGCACAGGAGCAATCTTCGAGTGTGCGCCTGTGAGTGTCGCCTGCGGGACTCCTCATTGCTCCAGCTTGACGCAGGAGCCAGCTGACTCTGCAGCCCCTGCTTGGCCCACAGAAGGGATGGCTTCTGTGGTCTTCTGCCCCAGCCACCCCCATACAGCACATTCTGTCTACTCTGTGTTAGCCTCTGCCTGAGGGAGCCCGGCCTTCCGGCCTGGGCTCAGCTTCTGCCGCCTTCAGGGCGGTCCTCCACGCCACACTCCCAGGCCCCCCACCCAGACCAGCTGGCAGTATTCCTTCTGCTTCCGTGTCTCTGCTTCCAAACAGGAGCTGCTCATGTCCTATCCATTGCACACCCCAGTGCCTACCTCAGAGCCTGGCAAACGTTGAAGGCTGCCTGGCCCTTGGCTTTGAGCTGGGTCCATCCAGTGGGGGTGACAGGAAGGACACTGGAGGAGTGCCTGAGAGCAAGAAAAGACAGGGAGTAGGCTGGGCGTGGTGGCTCACACCTGTAATCCCAGCACTTTGGGAGGCCGAGGCAGGAGGATTGCTTGAGGCCAAAAGTTAGAGACCAGCTTGGCTAACATGGCAAAACCCCATCTCTACTAAAAATACAAAAAAAAAAAAAAATAGCCAGGCATGGTGGTACGTGCCTGTAATCCCAATCCCAGCTACTCAGGGAGGCTGAGGCAGGAGAATCACTTGAACCTGGGAGGTGGAGGTTGCAGTGAGCCAAGATCGTGCCACTGCTCTCCAGCCTGGGCAACAGAGTGAGACTCTGTCTCAAAAAAAAAAAAAAAAAAAAAAAAAAAAAGAAAGAAAGAAAAGACAGGGAGTTTATTCCCTGCTCCCTTGTAGAGAGGCAGCACTGGCTGGCAGGCAGTGTCCCTTGACCAGGGCTATGAGTTTCCCCAGGCATCTCCCTGGTCATGAGTCCCCCAGGGCCACTCTTCCCCATGGGGCCTCATGACAGTGACTGCTCAGCGGCTACTAATCTAGTATCTGCTCTGTTCCCGATGCGTCCCCTACACCCACCCACTCCTGTAGAAACACCTTAGCAAAGATGCGCCCTTAACAAGTATCCTTCCTCATCTATATGAATCAGGGTGTTCAGTCTGCTTCCTAAGTGGGTCCTGACTGACATAAGTTGGGAGGAAGGAATGACAGATAATTCCTTCCATTGGCAAATCCTGGGCAGAATTTGCTTTAAAATAATCAGATGTTCATATTTTTGTAAAAATAATAAATATAAATAAATATTTTTGTATAAAATAATCAGATGTTCATATCTAACAAAAGTAAGTGTGGAAATTACCAGACTGTTTTGTGCTGATGTTCAATATTTTTAAGATATAAATATGTCAACTAAAGGTGGCAAGGTGAAATTAAAACATTCCAGTTTTAATGAATCTAGTTGATGCAGTTTATTTAATGCTTGGTCACTGGCAGTAAAGACATTTTGGATACAGCCCACACAAGGCTCCAACCAGACACCAGGCAGGAGGGGGCAGGGATCGTGACAGCTCTGTTGTTAGTGACAGCCCTGCTGCCTTTACTAACCATGGTCTCTGGAGGGTGTCACCCACCAGCGCGAAGAGCCCACCCCAAAATGCAGCTGGTGCTCGTGCCGGCCCTATGCGGTTGTAGGAGGCTCTCCAGCTCAGAACCCTGCTCTGTGGGGTAAGAATGGTCGCCAAAGGAGAACAGGGTTGGCTATACTTGTATCCGACAAAATAGACTAAGTCAAAAACTATTCTACTAGACAAAGAAGGGTCAGTTATGCAGGAAGACATAACAATTATAAATATGTATGCATCCAATATCAAAGCACCCAAGTATATAAAGCAAACACTGACAGATCTGAAAAGAGAACTAGGGAACCTGCTTTACAATGTGAAATGGAATTTTACATTGGATGACCAACTAACCAGCCAACCTCTTTGCTTTATTCTTTAGGGGAAAGTGCAAATGTCTGATTGATTTGTGGCTCCAGAGGTGACCGCATGCCATAAAGTTGGCTGAGCACAATCAGCAGGGTCAGGCTGAGCCAGGTCTCCGTTCCCAGGAGGCCTCTCTGGGCGATGACACCCAAGGGTCGGGGCTAAGGAGTGAGTGCTGGGAACAGCTGGAGAAGGTGGGGAACAATGTTACTTCTAGATCCTAACTCTGAAGATTTCATTAGGGCTTAACTCTATGAGGATCCTTCCAAAGAATGCAGCCTTAAAGGGCACTTGAATAATGAGGCTCCTAGCACTCTTTTTCTGCCAGCTGGAGATATATTTCACATACTATAATGTTCACTCATTTAAAGTTCATACAGTTCTGTATTTTGTTTTGTTTCCGATAGGGTCTTGCTCTGTTGTCCAGGCTGGAATGCAATGGTGTGATCATAGCTCACTGCAGCCTGGACCTCCTGAGCTCAAGCCATTCTCCCACCTCAGCCTCCTGAGTTTCTGTGACTACAGGTGCGCACTACCACACCCACACCAGGCTAATTTGTGTGTGTGTGTGTGTGTGTGATTTTTGTAGAGACAAGGTCTCACTACATTGTCCAGGCTGGTCTTAAACTCCTAACCTCAAGTGAACCTCCCATCTAGGCCTCCCAAAGGATTACAGGCATGAGCCACTGCACAGCCTAATTTTTTTTCTGTTTGTATTTGTATCATCAGAGTTGTATAACTACCACCACCAGCTAATATGAGAACATTTCCTTCTTTCTTTTTTTTGAGACTGGGTCTTGCTCTGTCTCCCAGGATGGAGTACAATGGCTACAATGGCACAATCATGGTTCACTGCAATCTCTGCCTCCCCTACTCAAGCGATTCTCCCACGTCAGCCTCCCAGGTAGCTGGTACTGTAGGAGTGCACCTCCACACCCAGCTAATGAGAACATTTTCATCACCCTAAAAATAAACCCTAGACCCATGGGCAGTCACTTCCCATTCCTATCTCACTCCACACCCCCAAACCCTGGCAACTGCCAATCCCCTTTCTGTGTCTAAGATTTTCCTACTGTGAGCATTTCACATGCGACACCTTGTTTTTGTTTTTGTTTTTTTTTTTGAGATGGAGTCTCGCTCTGTCGCCCAGGCTGGAGTGCAGCGGCGTGATTCCAGCTCACTGCAAGCTCCGCCTCCCGGGTTCACGCCATTCTCCTGCCTCAGCCACCCGAGTAGCTGGGACTACAGGCAACTGCCACCAAGCCCGGCTAGTTTTTTGTATTTTTCGTAGAGAGGGGGTTTCACTGTGTTAGCCAGGATGGTCTCCATCTCCTGACCTCGTGATCCGCCTGCCTCGGCCTCCCAAAGTGCTGGGATTACAGGTCTGAGCCACCACGCCTGGCCACGACACCTTCTAATTCATGTTGTACTTCACATTCATTCCTGCACTGGACTCTCATGTCAGCCTGTGAGGTTGACAGGCAGTCGATGATACCTCCAGGATTAGAAGGCCAGGGCTCAGAAAGGCAGAATAACTTTCCTAAGGCCACCTCTCAGGGAAGAGAAAGAGCCTATATTCAGAATTGGGTCTTCTTGCTACAAACCCAAACTCAGTTCTGTTCTCCAAGTGCAAACGGTTAATGTTTCAAGTTTGGAATGGCAGGTCCTAAAAGAGGCAAATCTGCCGGCATTCCTGGGCTCTGTGGTGTGAAGGAGGTTACAGGGCAGCAGCTGCCTCACGGAGGCTGCAAGGAGGCCAGTGGGAGGAAGCAAACCAGGGAGCTGGCTCTGCAGCCGAGCCACTTCCTGAGCCTGGACAGCAGACCTACCTCCCAACTTAGCTCCCTGCCCTGGGCATCAGGACTGGTATGGGGTTAAGACCCCCTTTCTCTTTGCTTGCGACAGATAGCATTACCAGGCCCTACAGAAGGAAGGATTCCTGCCTGAGGGAGCACTCCTGCCCCGGGAGTATTCCTCACTATGAGGCTGTCCCAGTCCCCTTCAGGCTGATGGTCCGGGGCAGGGCTGCTCCCTCTGGTCGTGCCCCACAGTCACGGGGGGGAGTATTAACACACTGCTGCTCCACCCCCAGAGGCCCCTCCTGACTTGTCTGGCTGGGAGAGGGGCCGTCCAGGCCCTGACAGCCCTGTGGCAAGCCCAGAACACCCCGGCTGGTGGAGATGGCGAATCACCTTTAAAGAGCGTCAGGTGTGGAGAGGCCTGAATTGGCTGTGCCCACACAGGCCCAGATGGTGCGTGGGCCCAGGATACAGGGGGGCTACTAGGGTTGGACGATGGGTGGAGTACACAAGGAGACAACATGACATGACTGAGGGCAAAGCAGGAAAGGATTTCATGCTGGGAGAGCTGCTCTTCTCATGTCCCTTTCTCGGGCAACATGCCGGTGAGGACACCACGCGAGGAACTCCTGCTGGCGGCATAGGCTGGAGAAGCCCCAGTGGGCCTGGCTGGCTGGCTGCAGGCAGATGACACCCACTCAAGAGGCATCTTCCGCAGCACCCGGGGGGAGTGCAGCCAGGCCTGGGGGTACCCAGCCAGCCAAGGGCCTCATGTGGGAGGCAGTGAGGCGCTGCGGCTGAGCGCAGGGCAGACACCACACCAGACTCCTGTCCTCACCACACTGCTACAGACAGTGGCTGAACAATACAAGGGCCCTCCCTTCTCCTGAACCAGACCCTGCCCCTCTCGTCCACCCCAGCAGAGGGCCGTCACCTTTCCTAGGCTCTGTGGGATCCAGCAGGCTCCAGGCCTTCGTATCTGTCCCTGCTGTGCCTCCACTGCCAGGCACCGCCCTGTCACACCAAGGACAATGAGCTAGGAGTGCAGTCTTCAGAAGAGAAAGTCGACCCCTTATTTATTTATGTTTTTTGGTGGAGTTGGCACCATAAAATTATTCCAGGGATACCACTGAACATTCTCCAGAGATTGCCCTCGCCCCACCCTTCACAATCGTTTCAGGTCAAGATGTCTAGCAACCCAGCACCTGCTCTCTGTAGCCGACTCGTGCCTGGGGATTCCCAGCAGTGTTGAGGATGGTGCCGTGCACACAAACTCTTGGGGCAAGGGATCAAGGAGGCCTGGGGAAGATGGCCCAGGAGTCAAGAAAGACCAGAAAAGCCACAGCACATGGGTTGTGCTGAGTATTTCCTCCCCAAATCATAGAGGTTATATGCTTACATTTTGTTGTTGAGTTTTACCCTGCTTTAATCGGCTTATTTAAGGGGTGATTTAAGGGGTGATTTAATGCTATCCGTGTCTGATTCTCAGATAATAAGGGCAATTCCAGTGGGTGACGGGGCCATCACTTGGCTGCAGACACATTTCAGCTTTTGCTGTGCAGAGTTCACTTCCGTTGGGTCATCCCCAGCCCTACCGCCTGCCACTGTGTGCTGGGCACAGGCAGTAATGCTGGAGGTGCTGGCAAATCAGAAGACTCAACCTACACCGAAAGCTCTTAGAAATGGGGCCATTTTCAGAAGCAGATCGCTCCCACGCCTCCGTATGTCTGCGTGGCGGGAGCGGGGGGGTAGGGGGGGTAGGGGGGTCGGGGGGGACGGGTGGGGCAGGCGAGGCCACTGCCTGGGCCATTCAGCGGCTGCAGGCCTCAAAGGTCCATCCCTGCCTCCAAGCAGGACAGTGCCAGGCGGTGGCCCCTTGTGCTGCAGGGGAGAGGGCTGAGCCCACGGGAGGTGGCTGAGACATGATAGCTGGAACAGAGCTTGAGGGCAGAGGAATGTCATGTGCATCATGCCCCTGTCACAGCCTTGTTGTCCAGAAGACCATCCCCAAGGGCCCTGGCAGGCCACTCAGCAACTGCATCCTGACACTGCCTATTCTCTTCCATGTTTTTCACCACAGCACTGACCACACACACACACTCCTATTATTATGGAAATTTCCAAACAGACATGAAGGTGGTCTCTACTGCTGCCCATCACGCAGCTTCAGCAAGTGCCAACACAGGCCCAGGCCCGTGCCCTGATCCACCTCTCTTTCTGTTTTGGAGCAGGAAGGGGTTGGCCTACTAGACACAGTCTAGGTTATGCTTATTTGTTTTAATTGTCTTTCTTTCCCCCTAACTAGAATGAAATAAACACAAAGGCAGGAACTTCTGTTTATTCAGTTTACCACATTACATCCAGTGCCTTGAATGAGCCCAGCATGTAGCAGGTATCAATAAATACTTGTTCAGTGACCGAGTGGAAGCATACATCCATGAAATTCCACCCGGCCTATTCCTGCTTCCATGTAACGGGGCCATGTGTGGTCAGCTACACATCTCTGGTCACACCCATCACCTTCCGGGGCCTGCTAGCGGGAGGAAGAGCGGTACCTCCTCCTTACAGATGGTAGTGGCAAGCTTCTACTGACAACAGGCTCTTACCCACCAGTTCCAAAAGCAGCCAAGAAGGCTCAGGTGCTGGGCCACATTCCTAAACAGCTACACCATGTGGCAAAGAGTATTAAATGCATACTTTATAACTGAGAATGTGTATACACCTGCCTATATAGTTATCAAACAGAAAGATGCGCGCAGGCAGACGCACGATACTCACATGCAACCGCGAAACCTACTCAGGTCGTTGTTTGGCTTCTCGCATTCGATCACGCTGGTGAACGTCAAAGGATTGAATTCGGAGACCTAAAATAACAGCACGTAGACATTAGAGAAATCTGGGCTCAGGCTGTGCCGTTCTAAAAGGCACTTGTTTTTCTGTCTCACATCCGCGGTAGGCAAATTTCATGGGGGAAGAACTCTGCCTATGAATCTCTGTGGAAAGCCAAGGCACCGCCTTCTCCACTGTATAATAAATAACAGTTAATCATTTTATAATAAGTGACAATTGGGGGACCAGTGCTGGTTACTGGCTAGTAAGTGAGCAGAAATGACTGCAGCTCTATTGCAAAATGAGAGAACAGGCAATACAGCAAAGGAGGCCATCAATGAAGCAAAGGGATGAATGAGTTTTTTAAGACACACGGCACTTGCCCATTTCTACAGACTTAGAGAAGCAAATTCCACCTGGAAAACAGGAGCTTATAATAAATTCTATTTTTTCAACATACACTACATGATCTTCATGGATCTTTGATGAAAAAGATTTACATAGCCAATGAGTGAGCCAACAACTTCTTTAGTATTCTGCTCAATTAAAAAACGCTGACAACTCACCACAAAAATGTCTTTAGAATTTTTCTATTGATAGATAAAACAGAGCCTGGCTCATAAGAAAGGCTTAGGAGTGGGGGGAAGGAGGAAGAAGGGAGAGAAATGGAGGGAATAAGCCTTCAGTATAAATGAGTACAATTAGTGGATTTCTTTTTTATCAGCTCTCTGGTCAGGGCTGTCATTCTACTTAATCTAGCAAGTGTCATAACATGGTAAAAAATCGAACTATCTTTGTTGACACACACAAAAAGTGAAGGTGGTTAAAAATTATAGAAATGGCATAAACACTGTTGACACCACCCCAGGTAACTACGGCTCTGCCGCAACCACACATTTCCCTGCATAGAATACAGCCATAATTACTCAAAAGTCAGTTCCTACTGTTTCCCAGTGTAAAGTGTATATTAAAAGGGGCGTGTGCTAGATAATCGTAGCTCAATTCAATAACTGAAATTGAAATGCTATTTTAAAAGGCTCTTCTTGGAGTTTAATTAGCCATCAGTCTCTCTTCTCCTTGGACTGAAATGGCCTCTAGCTCTATTTCCAGAGTGAGGCTCTGTTTCAAGGAGTCTTGTGTTTATTTAAAGCCTGTGGATTATCTTGAAACCAGTGGATGGCTTTTTCCAGGGCAGACATTTGCAGATACAAAGTACAGGATGGCCATGAAGGCAGTGAGTTCCAGAGAACACCAGGATTATTCTTGGCAGACGAGGAGGGTAGGACTTAAAATATTTTGTCTCTGTTTATTATTCTTTCTCTCTAAGAAAAATGTCATGGACATGGCTCAGAAACAGTAGGACATTCTGTCTCTGGGACTTCAGAGCTGTGTTTTTAATGTCGTACCAACAATCCCGTGCCCTGGGGAGTGTGCGCAGGGGAGGTCCCAGGCACGGGACGGCTGGCTTCCTCTGCATCCTTCTGGAACTGGGGAGGATCTGGAGGATTTTTAAAACTGGAGGGATCTCTAGAGACTGGCATGGGCTGAACTGGAGCCCCTCATCCGCCACTGGAACTCATATATTGAAGTCCTAACCCCACGTAGCTCAGAACGTACCCTTATTTAGAGATGAGGTCTTTAAAGAGGTAACTAAATTAAAATGAGGTCATCAGGGTGGACCCTAATCCCACATGACTGGCGGCCTTCTACAAAGAGAAAATCAGGACACAAAGACACACAGAGGGCAGATCATGAAAGGACACAGGGAGAAGCCAAAAAGGCCTCAAAAGAAACCATCCTGCTGACCCCTTACTCCTGAATGTCCAGTTTCCAGACCTGTGAGAAAATAAACTTCCGTTGCTTAAGCAGCCCAGTCTGTGGTGTTTCATTACAGAGGCCCCAGTAAACGAATACCGAGACCATCTTTGAGTTTCTCATTTAAAAAGCATTTCATATCCAGAGCACACCTTCTGGATGAGGAAAATCCTGTTTACATTGTTTATTTCCAACAACAGGCAATACAGCAACACTCCCCATTTAGGAAATACATTGATTTATCCCTCCATCCACTCATGTCTACCCCTGACTCATTCCAAACCAGCTTTGAGGTCATGCCCAAGTTATCCATCAGTCAGACTTGTCAACCTGCCCCCTGGAGCACGGACAGAGGTAGAGTCCCCCGATCCACCCTTCTGCTCTGAGCACACTAACTCCATTCTTCTTAAAAAGTAGATATCCAGCTAGGGAAGAGGAAGCAGTTCTAGAGACGGATGGTGGTGATGGTTGCGCAACAATGCGAATGAACTTAATGCCACTGAACTGTACACTAACAAATGATTACAATAGTAAACTCTATGCTATGCATATTTTGCTATGATAAAAAATTTCATTTACGGCCATGCCACCCTGAATGCGTCCAATCTTGACTGATCTTGGAAGCTAAGCAGGGTCAGTACTTGGATGGGAGACACAATTTAAACATTTTTAAGTGGATATAAACAAACTCTGAAAATTGACTGAGAAGAAATGAAATAATCATCAAGTTGAACATAGACCAGAAATCTGGCACCTTTGAGTACAAGTACATAAAGTCTCCCTCGCCAGTAATTCGTGAGGGCACTGCCATTCTGATCATCAGCACCATCAACATAATTACGAGCTTTGGGAGGCTTGCCAAATGCCAGGCATTGTGCTAAGCGCCCTACAATTATCAGGCAACCTTGCTAGGAAGTCAGTTTTTGCACCACCTTCAACTTAGGATCTTTAAGTATCGTGGCCAAGGTCACAGTGGTCTTGGAGTGACGGACTGGAGCTTTCTTGGCCTCTGAGCTATCAGCTCAACCATCAATACCTGCAGAGACAATCTGGCATTAACAGAAAAAGATTGTGCAAATAAGCCAGAAAATGTGTAACAGATTCTACAGAAACGTCCCCAAAAATTTAAATTGCTTTTTATTTTTTATTTTTGAGACACAGTTTTGCTCCTGTCATCCAGGCTGGAGTGCAGTGGCGGGATCTTGGCTCACTGCAACCTCCACCTTCTGGGTTCAAGCGATTCTCCTGCCTCAACCTCCCAAGTAGCTGGGATTACAGGCGCCCGCCATCATGCCCGGCTAATCTTTGTATTTTTAGTAGAGACAGGGTTTTGCCATGTTGGCCAGGCTGGTCTTGAACTCCTGACCTCAGGTGATCCACCGGCCTTGGCCTCCCAGAGTGCTGGGATTACAGGTGTGAGCCACCGCACCCGGCCTTAATTGCTTTTTAAAGTTCTAAGTTTCCAAAATTTAAGTTTTAATGTTTTGAAAACATGCTTCAGTTCAACATACCTTAATCTGATCGTAGATACCCTCTTTCCATCTTCAGCAATGCCCGTGGATGTGGGCTTACCAGAGCCCACTCAAAAACAGAGTAAAAAATCAGGAGCCCGGGGACTTAGTGCTAGTTCTTCTGATTAATAAATATGAGACTTTTGGCAAGTGAAGAGACGGCATTTGGACTCGGATCTCCAGGGTCTCTGTTGCCCTGTAAGTCCACAATTCTGTAGGATGCAGAGGTGGTTCCAATGAATCCCTGTGCTTGGGACGACAGACTCACTATTGCAGAAACAGCATCACCTGCAAGAGTGCTGCCCACACATGCCAGCCTCAAGCTGAAGCACTGCCCTCTGCATCTCTGCTGCAGCACCCCAGCATCTCAGACGAAAGAAAGCGGACACCGTGAAGGGTTCGCCCACTGCAGAGCAACATGTTCAAATAAATATCTCACCGGCAAGAAAGAAAGTGCTCAGTTTCTGTTGTTGTCTTACAAATATTTCTGAAACTTCTTTGGGCAAAGTGATTTGACCTTACTAGGTGGAAAGAAAGAGGCAGGACAATGGTGCAACAGAGAGCCCTCCAGCCCTGCCCCTGAACTTGTGTTTCTGCTAGAGACTGCAGCAGGAGGTGCTCCAGGGATGCCCAGAGCCCTGCGGCATGCTTCTGCTTCCTCCTGATGCCTGGGACCTCCTCCTGGTAGAACAGCTGTGTCCCCTCTTCGACCACACGGGGGAGGCGTGTGTCTAATTCAGCAGTGCCCAGATTGCTACTTGAATGAATGGTTTGATTCACAGGGGAGATTCTGTTACCAACCTTGTATTTCACATTTGCATTAAGTGAATTGCTACTAAGTACTTAACAAAAGCAAATACAGATGTCCTCCATCTTGAAACAGCAGTGATGTTGGAAAGGGCATTTACAGTCCATTAAAGAGGATATTGTTATTTTTTTTCTATCACAAAAAAACTAAAGTAAAGAGGTTCATATTGCTTCAGCCATTGGGTGAGCACACAGCACACTTGGTCATCTGCAGGTCCGCTGCCAGCAGGGACCCTGCCTAACGCTCCAGGTGGAAATCTCTGAGTGAGGCCAGCTGTCTGGGTCTCTGGATGATGTGGGCAGAGAGAACCCTGGTGAGAGAATGCACAGACAGCAGGGGCCAGCACCTGCCAGCCAGGCAGGGCCACCGCCTGCACCAGCGAGAAGATGTGGAAAACACACACACTCCCCTGTCCTCTGCATCTGGATCCCATTCTGAAAACGCCCTTTGCATTCCCCGTTATGATACTCCTAGGTCACAAGGAGGTTGAGGTCCCCCTGGTTCACCTCCAGCCTTGACATCACGCCTGGACATGGTCCTCGAAGGCTCTCACTGACAAACACAACACCTCTAACTGTCTACCTTGCTTTGGTCTCGCCGCCTGCTATGGGCCTGTTTGCCCCTGGACTGAATGATGCCCGTCTGATCACAGAAGTATTCCACCTTAACAAAGCCTTGGAGACAGCTGCTGCCCTACAGGATGCAATTCTCATCCCACGCAACAGCAAAGTTCTGCTCAGGGTCACTGCGCTGACCTCCTCAGCTGCCATCCCTCCCAGCACCCATTCCTGCCACGCAGGGAACCCTGAGGAAGCCCAAACCTGTCTGCATGGCTTCCTTTGTCTTCCCATCCTACAGCATCAGGCGAAGTGCCCTTCATTTAGAATTTCAGGATGTTGTCTTTTCTGGAGAAGCCTTCCTAACGGCCCCCTGGTAGGGTAGGCAGGTGCCACAGCTCCGAACTTGCTTAGTCCCCACACAGACATCAAACCCTGTGCTTCCTGGGTGTGGCTGGAGTTGGCTCCCATTCCTCCTTCACTAGACCACAGGTTCCCTAAGCACAGGTACTCTGTGCCCTTGAGACCATCACAGTGCCTGGCACACACACGGTCAGAGGGTGACGAATGCTTATCTCAGAAGGATCTCATGTGCCACAAGTTTCTGGATCACCTCAGAACTCCATGCTGGGCTCTTGGGGACCTAGAGCCCCTGCCTGCCGCACCATCTGCCAAGACGGCCTGCTGAGGCATCTCTGTGGTTCCAGAATGCATAGTTCCTCTTTTTAAAGTGCGGGCACTTTTCCCCTGGCAGCAATATAAAATGATTTCTTCATAGCCCCTAATCCGGCTCCTTAGCTCCTTACTTATTGATCATGGGTAAAGAATGCCTTAATTAAATTAAGCCAAGCATTTTAACACAAATTAATGGAATAATTACCCCCAACTCTTTTGTTTTGTAATTTCTTTATTATTATTATTATTATTATTATTATTTTATATTTCAATCTAATTTGTATTTACCACTTGACAGTCAGTGCTGTGGAAATTCAAAGGAGGGCAGATGGCCCGATCCCAATACTGAATGAATGAGTGAATTTACTTTTTCACTGCCAAGACTGTATTGTCAGGTGAACATTTTCAATTTGCTAAACTGAAATAGCAAAGTAGTCTGTTTTGTCCACCACGTGTCTCCTGACACATAGTGGGTACTCAATCAGTTATTTACTGAATAAATAAATAATAAATAAATACCCAAGTGAAAGCGTCTGGTGGCAAGAAACACCGAACGTACAAGGAAACTTAACTCAAAGTGATAATTTCTCCAAGTTCCACAGATTCAGTGTTACTCTAGCGGTTAATGCCCCGTGACAAATACTGAATAGAAATGAGCATGAAACCCATTTAGACAGCAATGTAATCTATAATAGCGGCTGTGATTGTATTATTTAAGGTATCCTAAATATGGAAGTGATAAGTAGGTTGGCCCAGCCGCTCATGGCAGGACACTCCACTGCACGTCACACAGCATGTGACGGACTCTGTGAATGCTGCGTCCCTGCCTGACGTGGTTCTCGTCTCCACGGTGACAAGCTGACAGGGACAATGAGAACTGGCATCGGGGCCTCCGCAGTTCTCTTTCAGAGTCAGCTTCACACAGGTCCACAGGTGGCTTCTGGGAGGCTCACGCCTCAGAGAAACTGATCAAGGGATGTCTGGGTTCTGCCTTCTTTTTCTAACTGGAGATTTTCTTGCCGCAAGCACGAGTGTTAGAGATCAAGTGGTCCTCCCTTAGTTTCTGAGCAGAAAGGCAGCTTTTCCCTTGTTAAATTCTAGTTGAGAACGCAGGCGCCAGCCCCTCCTTGCCTTTCCTGCCTTTCATCTTTTGTCCCCTTGCCTCCTGACTGTCGCACAGTCAAAAAGCCTCGGTAGATGGTGGCAAAATTCTAAAGCTCACAGTGCGGGGTTAGAGTTTGAAGTCTCAAAATCAAAACCCTTTCTTTCCCTCCTGGCCTCAAACGCTCCATGCTGTTTCAGTGGGCTGTGGCTGTGAGCAAAGCCTTGCTTTCTCCTCCGTCAAATGCACCTAAGAGTCCCTAAGAACTGGCTGCGCATTCAGACAGTAGGTAATGAGAGTTGCTTCACAGAACACCAAATTCAAACCTAGATGAGGGCTGTTCGTTAAAATTGCCCTCTTGAACGTATTTGTGCTTAATCCAACAGGGTGTCCCTGCATGAAACCCGCCTGCAGCCCCTCTGCTGAGCTATTAGCACAGTCAGGTCCACATCAGTCTGTCTGCTTCCACAGCCACAGGCCACTTAGTGCCTCTTCCATCACTACAGGTGGGGGTGATGGTGTGAGCTGAGGCATAGCTTTTGGGTGTGAATGTGTCATGCTTCAGAGATCACTGAGTAGACAGCCTTGCTGGAGAAAAGGTGCTCTCTCTCTGCACAGCATAAGAGGGGTCTGGAGCCTCAGTGTGTTTATAATAAAAGGGACCCTAAAGGCAGAGTTCCATGGACCACAGGGCCATTGGTAGCCACATAGAGGAAGACCATACTACTATTTTAGAGGCCAATTGGGATGGAGAATACAAAAAGAGGAGGTCAGCTAAGAAAAAAGCTCTTGTGCTAATCTGGGGAATGATTCCAAGACTAAAATGGCAACAGAAATGTGAAATTCTAAAGCACACCCAGACTTGCTCAATCATCAGATTCAAAAGAAAAGTTATCCTGCACCAGACAACTGGGCAATTTGGACCAAACCTCCAGTTACTGGCAAACAGAGATGCTGGACAGAAAATTGAAGACAGCTGCCTGGAGGTATGAACGATTTAACAAGAAAGTGAAGAATAAGCAAGCCAAGAAATAAAAAGACAAAAATCCAGAGTTCAGGCTGGGCTTTGAGGTTTCTTTTCCCTGAGGAGGGTCTACAGCTTCTGCAAGATATAGTTAAGAGATTGAGTGGAGCTCATGAGACACATGTTGGTGCTCAGGGCCCATATTAGTTGCCTGTAGCTGCTGTAACAAATGACCACAAATGTGGTTGCTTAAAACAACAGTCATTTGTTATCTCACAGTCCTGGAAGTCCAAAGTTGGAAACAGATCTCACTGAGCTACGGTCAAGGAGTTGGCAGGGCTGCGTTCCTTTTGGAAGCTCTAGGAGAGAATCCATCTCTTTGATTGTTCCAGCTTCTTGAGTCACATTCCCTGACTTATGGCTTCCTTCCATTTTTAAAGTCATCAGTGTGCGGGGATTGAGTCTGTCTCATGCTGTATCACTTTGATAGTGAGGTCTGATTAACAGCCTTCATTCCACTTACAACCTCCATTTCTGCTTGCTACGTAGCATAACATATCCACAGGTTTAGGCGATTAAGATGTGGGCATCTTTCGGGGGACCACTATTCTGTCTACCATAAAACCTACCAAGAGAGGGGCCTGATAAACACCTATGCTTTCTAACGCAACCAGGAAGAACTGCATCACAGAGGAAGTGAACTGCAGGAAAGAGCGTCAACATGGAACTTAATCCAACATGGTGCCACTGCATCAAACACATCCAGAACACTGCTGAGTTCCTTTTGTGCAGCTGCTACCCAGCTTAGAGTCAACTGAGTGGCCCAGAAAAATCTCAATATGAAAAATGGAGTATAATAATTCCAAATTGCTAGAACCCCTAGATACTAAACAAAACCAGCAAAGTCTTCTTTATATATGTGTGTCTGTGTGTGCGCATGTATGTGTGTGTGCATGTACGTGTGTGTGTATATACATATATATATATATATATATATATATGAAATACAAGGCCTCAAATTATTTGTAAAAAATCAATTTCCAGGTACAATGTCAGATACAGACTCAGGGATAACCAGGCATAACAGGATGTAAAGCATCATGGAAGAACCAACAAAACAAGAATAGGAACAGACCCACAGGAAGTTTAAAATCATGCTTGCTGTCATCATAAAGCTAAAGATGCACCTGAAATTTTAGAACAGCTAGAAATTATAAAATGTGACCTTAGAGATTTTGAAAAAATAGAGCCCGCATGAAATTTTCAGTTAAAAGCTGACTGCCTGGCTTATTAGCAGATTTGGCAAACACAAAGAGAAAACTGGCAAACTACAAGAAACATGAGAAAAATGGTTTTGAATTAAGCATGGGAAGATGAAAGGATGAGAAATACAGAAGACAGGGAAGAAACCATAAAGGATAGAGGGAAGTCTAACGTGTGTAATCAGGGCCCCAGAAGAAAAAGAGAGAGAGAATGATGGAGGAGCAATTATTGAATACATAATAGCTGAGAATGTAGTAAATCTGACCAAAAAGCAACAAACCACAGATGCAAGAACTTTCAAATAGGGTCTGTGAAGGGAGATTATACCTAGGCATATGACACTAAAATGATGAAAACCAAAGAAAATAAACTCTTAAAGGGAAATTGAGGCCTGGCATGGTGGCTCACGCCTGTAATCCCAGCACTTTGGGAGGCTGAGGCAGGCAGATCACGAGGTCAGGAGTTCAAGACTAGCCTGGCCAACATGGTGAAACCTCAACTCTACTAAAAATACAAAAATTAGCTGGGTGTGGTGTCGCGTGTCTGTAATCCCAGCTACTTGGGAAGCTGAGGCAGGAGAATCACTTGAACCCAGGAGGCGGAGGTTGCAGCTTGAATCTGGGAGGCGGAGGTTGCAGTAAGCAGAAATTGCACCACTGCATTCCAGCCTGGGCAACAGAGCAAGAATCCTCTCAAACAAAAAAAGGGAAATTGATAAAACTTGTTACTGGCACACAAAAACTAAATAAAATACTAAACAGTAATGTTAAAAGAGAAGGAGGCCAAGCACGGTGGCTCATGCCTGTAATCCTAGCATTTCGGGAGGCCAAGGCAGGAGGATTGCTTGAGGCCAGCAGTTTGAGATGAGCCTGGGCAACAGAGCAAGACCCCCAACTCTGCTATAAAAAAGAGAGAGAGAGAAGGAAATTGGTCTGATGAAAGGACTAAGATGCAGGCAGAAATGAAAAGCAACAAAAATGGTAAATAAGAAAGTAAATATAAAAGCATGTTAACTGTATTAAATAATAACGTCTTTGGCAATTCATAAACTGATATAATTACAACACACAAGAGTATGTAAGTTGGAAGAGAATAAAAAGATGTTTTTTGCTTAAAAAGGGCCCTTGCATTATTCAGAAAGAGAATAAAAATCAATTCACATTTAATACTGATAGTCAAAGATGCATGTTGTAATCTCTCATGTAACTACCAATATTATAGTAAGAAGCATATAATTTCCGAACCAACCAAAGAAAGCATGATAAACTCAATGAATCAGAAAGAAGGCAAAAATGGAGAGAAAAAAGAATACATCAGGCAGGACAAATAAAAATAATAAATGGATGCTTCACACTCAAATATACCAGTAGTAACTTTAAAAGTGGATCAAGAAAAATATTTTAATGAAAACCCAAAAACTGTGTCAGACTGAATTTAAAAACTCAAGACTATATTGACGAGAAGAAAGACCTAAAGCATGCAGATACTAGAAAACAGTGTGAAAAGCTGAAAAAGATATAAATGGCAAACAGTAACAAAAAGAAAGCTAATGTGCCTGTATTAATATTAGATAATATAGTATTAAATCAAAAAGCATGTCTCTATATAAAAAGCATTAATTTGAATTAAAAAGTTCAACTCATTTGAAAAATAAAAATGTCTAAATTTATACAATCCTAATAGCATAAACTCAAATTATATATTACAAAAATTGACAGAAACAAAGGAGACATAAAACAAATCCACAAACTTGGTAACATTCCTTTCTCAGTATTTGATAAAAGTCAAAAAACCAGGAAGTTATATAAAATTTGAGCATCACTATTAATAAACTAACCTAATGGACACGTATAAAACACTGCATACAAGAGCTGTAGAACAGTCTTTTCAAGTACTCACACAACACTGACAAGTACTGACCATATTCTGTGCCATAAGCAAGTATCAATCATTTTCAAAAAACTAAATTCATATAGGATTAACTTAAATCAGAATTCACCATAAAAAGAAAATTACTAAAAGTCCCATTTGCTTTGAAATTATGTAATACAATTCTAAATGACCAATTAGTCAAAGAAAAGAAGTCACGAGAGAAATTAAGAAAAATATTTTTGCAAATGATATTAAATATACAGGTTGAGTATCCCTACTAGGAAACTCCAAAATCCAAAATGCTTCAAGATCTAAAACTTTTTGAGTGTTGGCATATGACACCCAAAGGAAATGCTCACTGGAGTGTTCCAGATTTCAGATTTTCGGATTAGGAATGTTCAGCTGGTAAGTGTAATGCAAATAATATCCCAAAAATAAAAAAAAAATCAGAAATCTGAAACACTTCTGGTCTTAAGTATTTAAGATAAAGAATATTCAACTTGGCTGGGCGCAGTGGCTCACGCCGGTAATCCCTACACTTTGGGAGGCCAAGGCGGGTGGATCAAGTGAGGTCAGGAGTTCGAGGCCAGCCTGGCCAATATGATGAAACCCCATCTCTACTAAAACTACAAAACATTAGCTGGGCCTGGTTGTGGGCTCCTGTAAGCCCAGCTACTCAGGAGGCTGAGTCAAGAGAATCGCTTGAACACGGGAGGCAGAGGTTACAGTGAGCCAAGATTGTGCCAACACTCCAGCCTGGGCAACAACAGCAAAACTCCATCTCAAAAAAAAAAAAAAAAGAATACTCAACTTGTACTATGTATCAAAGATTGTGGGATATTGCTTGCTTTCTGGGAAATTAATAGTCTACTTGAATATATTAAGGAATACTAAAAGGAGAAATTAATGAGCTAGGCACAACTTGTAAAAAAGAAGACTATACTAAACACAATAGCGGAAAAAATAAAGATAACTAATTAAAAGACAAATCTAGGAAAAAAATATAAATTATATAATAACAGAAATAAAAAAGGGAACATCAGTACAAATCCTACATACATCAACAGGTTAAAAGTGTTATGTGAACAATTGAATGCCAATAAATTTGAAAATTTAAGTAAAAAGGACAGATTAATAGAAAAATACAAATTTCTAAAATTTAGAGTAGAAAAAAACCCAACATATTCTCAATAGTTCTTTAACATTAAGCAAATTGAAAGGTAATTTGAATCTTTCTGCAAAAAACACTTCAGATTCAGATGGCTTCACCAGTAAATTTGCCAAAAATTTGAGGAAGAAATAACATTCACTTATATAAACTCTTCCAGTAGTGAGAACAAATACTTCTTAATTTATTTTATGAAGCTGGCATGGGCTTGATACTAAAACACAATAAACATATTAAACAACACAAAAGTACAAGTCTATCTTATTTAGGCAAAAATTCTTTTTTTTTTTTTTGAGACACAGTCTCGGTCTGTTGCCCAGGCTGGAGTACAGTGGCGCGATCTTGGCTCACTGCAAGCTCTGCCTCCTGGATTCACGCCATTCTCCTGCCACAGCCTCCTGAGTAGCTGGGACTACGGGCACCCACCACGGCGCCTGGCTAATTTTTTCTATTTTTAGTAGAGACAGGGTTTCACTGTGTTAGCTAGGATGGTCTCGATCTCCTGACCTCGTGATCCGCTCTCCTTGGCCTCCCAAAGTGCTGGGATTACAGGCGTGAGCCGCTGCACCCAGCCAAAAATTCTTAATAAAACATTAGCTTACTAATCCCAGAAATATATAGAAGACAATACATTAGGAAGACGGATATAGTTCAAGAATAAGATTGGTACAGCATTAGAAAAATCAACGTCATTAGACACATTAACACAAAAAGAGAAAAATCATATGATCAACTCAACTGAAGCAGAATATGCATTTGATTCAACATTTATTCATGATACTTTCTCTTAGCAGACTAAGAATAAAAGAATCATTAGTTTGTAAGGGCTATTCACCAATATCCTAATAAAATATCATATATAGTGGTACAATGTTCAAATTTTTCCCTTTACACATTGTATCAGGGAAAGAATGTATGATATCACCACTTCCATTTAGAACTGTACTGGAGTCCTTGCCACTGCAATTAGGTAAGAAAAAAATAAAAGTATAATGACTAAAAAGGTAGAAATAATGCTATCATAATTCAAAAATAAAATGACTGTGTAGAAGATCTAAAATAATCTTAGAAACTTATTAGAATTAATACATAAGTGACTGGGCACAGTGGCTCACGCCTGTAATCCCAGCACTTTGGGAGGCTGAGATAGGCAGATATCTGAGGTCAGGAGTTCCAGACCAGCCTAGCCAACATGGTGAGACCCCATAGCTACTAAAAATACAAAAAAAAATAAAAATTATCTGGGCGTGGTGGTGTGTGCCTGTAATCCCAGCTACTCAGGAGGCTGAGGCGGGAGAATTGCTTGAAACTGAGCCAAGATAGCACCACTGCACTTCAGCCTGGGCAACAGAGTGAGACTCTGTCAAAAAAAAAAAAAAAAGAATTAATACATGAGTTTAGCAAAGTTTCTGGATACAAGATCATCTACTATGTCTCTATAGACTGTATGAACATACATACATATGCATGTATACTATATTTACTACATGTAAACACACACACATTGAATTCATAAGCACACTATTTGTAATAAGCTAACAAAATCACTTTGCTAGGAATACATCTAAAAAATGTATAAGATCTCAACACTGAAAACTATAAAGTATTATTAAGAGATTAAAGATGATGCAAATAAGAGAGAAATAGAGGGAACTATGTTCTCTGTTACACAGATCTGGGGTCAGTGCCTGCTTCCACCAGCCACACTGGAAAAACTAATCATTCATCAGCACTGCTAGGGAACTTAGGAAAGTCTTGCCTCAGGAGTGCAGAACAACTAACTCTAGATGAGCACTTCTTTAGATCCTCCTAACAAATCAAATTGTTTTGAGTAAATTCACTGTAGTCCTGGGCACAACTCAAGAATATTTATAGTTAAATCCAATATCTGGCATCCTATTAAAGATTATCAGGCATGCAAAGAAGAAAGAAAACTAGGCCCATAATAAAGAGAATAAGTAAGTCAGCTTAATCTAACATAGAAGAAACACAGATGTTAGAATTTATAGAAAAGGACATTAAAGCAGTAATTATGCTGGCTTTCCAATGATCAAAAACTTAAGTAGGGACATGGAAGGTATAAAAGAGACCAAAATTGAACTTCTAGAGATGAAAGCTACAATATCTGAGACAAAAAATAAACTGAATGAGATCAACAGCTGATTAGAAATTACAAAAGAAAAATATAGTGAACTTGAAAAATAGTAACCAAAACAATCCAAACAGAAATACTAAGAGAAAAAAGAATCAAAAGAGAGGATTGGTAAGTTGTAAAACAATTTCAAGAAGCCAATATTCTATTACTTAGAATCCCCAAAGATGGGGAAGGGTATGAAGAAATATTTCATTAAATAATAACTGAAAAGTTTCCAAACTTAATGAAAACTATAAACCTACAGATCCAAGAATCTCAAACCCCCAAATTATGAAGAAAATTACAAAGCATATCATGATCAATTTGCTTAAAACTAGTAATTAAAAAAAAACTTGCAAGCAGCTGTGTTATGTACAAAGGAACACAAATAAGGATAAGAGCAGATTTTTCATTACAAACAATGCAAGCAAGACGACACTTGAGCAACATCTTTAAAGCACCAAAGTGTAAAATACTGTCAACCTAGAATTCTACACCCAGTAAAGATATTTTTCAAAATAAAAAAGGAAGGTGTAAAATAAAGATGTTTGCACATATACAAAAGCTGAAAAAAAATTCATCACCCACAGATCCATACCAGAAAAAAATGATAAAGGAAGCCATTCAGGCAAAAGGAAATTATCAATTGAAAATTTGGATCTACACAAAAGAATGAAGAGCACAGGAAAAGGCAACTGTTTATTTGTTTGTTTGTTTTGTTATTTGACAGCCAGTTCATCCTTAAGCTCTAGGTGATTTTAGTGCTCTTTTTATGAGCATGGGTAAGTAAGACTTTTTCTTATTACGTAAATCTCTGTAATATATAAGCAAAATGTATCATAAAAATAACATTTGTTTACAACATATATATATGATGATGATGATGATGATGACAGTACAAAGTCTGGAAGGAGAGAAATGGAAGGATACCATTGCAAAGTTCCTTTACTGTATGTGAACTGAAATAATATCACTGAAAGGATAGATCAGGATGAATTAAAGATGTATCCAACAAACCTTGAAGTAACCTCTAATGAAGAGGTATAGCCAACGGGAGAAAAAAGAAGCAGAAAAAGAAGAAAAGGGTCACAAAGAGAAGATGGGAAAACAACTAGCAAGATGATAGGCTTAAATCTAACCATGTCATTAATCACATTAAATGCAAAGCTTTACACATTTCAATTTAAAGGCAGAGACTCTTTTTTAAAAAATAAGCAAAAGACTCAATTTCTTGCTGCCTAAAAAAATGCACTTTAAATACAAGATGCAAATATGTTATATAAGGTTATGCTGTAACTAGTCAAAAGAAAGCTAAAATGGCTATATTGCTATCAGACAAAGTAAGTTTCAAAGCAGAGAATATTGCCAGGGATTTATAAAAGGGCCAAAATGCCCCTAACAACAAAGCTTC
Organism: Pongo pygmaeus; assembly: GCF_028885625.2. Taxonomy (NCBI): domain Eukaryota; kingdom Metazoa; phylum Chordata; class Mammalia; order Primates; family Hominidae; genus Pongo; species Pongo pygmaeus. The sequence goes on along the minus strand of NC_072389.2, from coordinate 29,718,906 downwards.
AAAATAAATGAAGCAAAACTGATAGATCTGCAAAGAGAAATACACATATCTGCATTATGTTCAGAGGTTCAGTAGCCCTTTCCAATAATTCCTAGAAAAAAAATGGCATAAAATTAGCAAGAATACAGAAGACTCGAATAACATCATCAACCAGTGTTACCTGTTTGACATCTATAAAATACTCCACCTAAAAACAGCAGAATGCACATTATTCTCAAAAGCACATAGAGCATTTAGCAAGATAGACCATCTTTTAGGTCCTAAAACAAGTGTCAACAAGTTTACCATAACTCACATTATAAAAAATATTTCTCATTTGTCTGGGTAATAATTTTTTTGATTTGACCCCAAAAGGACAGGCAACAAAAACAAAAATACACAAGTTTGGTAATATCAAACTCAAAAGCTTCTGCACAGCAAAAGAACAATTAACAGTGTGCAGAGACAACCTGCAAATTGGAAGAAAATATCTGCAAGCCATATATCCATTATTGCAAGCTATTATTGATTAATAATGGATTAATATCCAAAGTATACAAGGAGCTCAAAAACCCAATAGCAAGAAAACAAAAAATCAAATTAAAGAATGGGCAAGGGATCTGAATAAACATTTCTTAGAAGAAGACATACAAATGGCCAAAAGACATATGAAAAAGTGCTCAACATCACTAATCATTAGGAAAATGCAAATTAGAACCACAATGAGATTTGCTATCATACCTGTCAGAATGGCTGTTATCAAAAAGATAAAAGATATCAAATGTTGATGAGGATGTGGACAAAGGGAACACTCATATGCTGTTGATGGAAATATAAATTAGGGCAGCCATTATGGAAAACTATATGGAGGTTCCCCCAAAACTAAAAATAGAATTACCATATGAACCAACATCTCACTTCTGGGTATTTACGCAAAAGATTTGAAATCAGTTTGCCAAAGAGATGTCTGCACTCCCATGTTCACTGAAGCATTATTCACAATAATGGAATTAACCCAAGTGTCCATCAACAGATGAATGAAGAAAATGTGGTATAGATACACAATGAAATACTATTCAGCTTTAAAAAGAAGGAAATTCTGTCATTTGCAACAACATGGATGGAATTAGACAACATTTTGCTAAATAAAATAAGCCAGGCACAGAGACAAATATTTCATATACTCACTTATATGTGGAATCTAAAGCAACCAAACTCAGAAGCAGAGAGTAGAATTCTGGTTACAGAGGCTGGGAGTTGGGGGAGATGGGGAGATGACGGTCAAAGGGTACAACATCTCAGGTAGACCACACTGTTTTGATTACTGTAGTCTTGTAGTACATTTTGGAGTCAAGATATGTGAATCTTCCAACTTCATTCTTCTCTTTTGAGATTGTTTTGGCTATATGGGGAACCTTGTAATTCTACAAAAATTTGAGGATTGCCTTTTTTATTTCTGCAAAAATTCATTAGGGTTTTGACACAGATCGCATTGTATCAGTAGATTGCTTTGAGTAGTATGGCATCCTAACAATATGAAATTTGCCTATCCATGAGCATAGGATGGTTTTTCATTTATTTAAGTCCTTTAAAATTTTTTTCAGCAACGTTTTATAGTTTTCAGTATATAAGTCTTTCACCTCCTTGCTTAAATTTCTTCCAGGTATTTTATTATTCTAGATGCTGTTTTCTCTAATTGTTTATTTTATGTTGCGATTTTTGTTGTAAACTAATCATTTATAATTGTATAAATTTATGGGGTATAAAGTAATGGTATGATTTGTGAATACAATATAGAATAACTAAATTAAGCTAGTTAACATATCTACCACTCCAAGTACCTGACGATTTTGTGGTAAGAACGTTTGAAATTTTCCCTCTAGGTAATTTTGAAATGTATAATATTCCATTACTAACTATATTCATCACACTGTACAACAGAACTCAAAATCAAAAAATGTGTATTTATTCCTCCTGTCTGAGATTTTGCTCCCTTTGACCATCATCTATCTCCCTATCTCCCCCATCCCCCAGCCTCTGTAACCACAGTTCTACTCTCTGCTTCTGAGTATGATTGCTTTGCATTCCACATATAAGTGAGTACATGAGATACTTGTCTTTCTGTGCCTGGCTTATTTTACTTAACATAATGTTGTCTAACTCCATCCATGTTGTTGCAAATGACAGAATTTCCTTCTTTTTAAAGCTGAATAGTATTTCATTGTGTGTGTATACCATGTTTTCTTTATTCATTCATCTGTTGATGGACACTTAGGTTGATTCCCTGAGACCCCCTGAGGAACACAGGAAAAGGCACACCTAACTGCACCCCCCCCAAGTCACTCTTAAGGGCTGTAATTTTTGCTACATTTTTCAAGACTTCTTGTGCTTGGTTCCATAAAACACTTGAGTCAAGCTCCCAAGAATATGGCTGGACAGAAGTGTACATTGCCCCCCACCTGTGGCTAGCATAAATAAAGGGCTGCAGTTTCTATATATATATATCTCACATATATGTTATATATATCATATATATGTTATATATGTGATATATATGTTATATATGTGATATATATGTTATATATATGATATATATGTTATATATATGATATATATGTTATATATATATATTTTAAAGACAGGGTCTCTGTCACCCAGGCTGGAGTTCACTGCCGTGATCAGAGCTTACTATAACCTTGACCTCCTGGGCTCAAGGGATTCTCCCACACTAGCCTCCCAAATAGCTATGACTACAGATGCACAACCACCACACTTAGCTAATTTTTTGTTCTCGTAGAGACAAGATAAAAAATTGCTGTAGAGATGGGAGTCTTGCCACGTTGCCTAGGCTGGTCTCAAACTCTTGGCCTCAAGCAATCCTCCTGCATCGGCCTCCCAAAGTGCTGAGATGACAGGTGTGAACCACTGGGCATTCATGTGCTGCAGTTTTTTATTTTGTTTGTTTTTGGTTCTTTTTTTGTTTGTTTGTTTTTTGAGATGGAGTCTCGCTGTGTCACCAGGCTGGAATGCAGTGGCATGATCTCGGCTTGCTGAAACCTCTGCCTCCTGGGTTCAAGAGATTCTCCTGCCTCAGCCTCCGGAGTAGCTGGGGCAACAGGCACGTGCCACCATGCCCAGCTAATTTGTTTGTATTTTTAGTAGAGATGGGGTTTCACCATGTTGGCCAGGATGGTCTTGATTTCTTGACCTCGTGATCTGCCTGCCTTGGCCTCAAAAGTTCTGGGATTACAGGAGAGAGCCACTGGGCTGCAGTTTTAAAGGGAACTGACAGCAGTTGCCATAAGTGGTTATTACTGCAGGAGGGCGTGAACTCCAGCTTTTGGAATTCACAGATTTGGATTTGTGTTCTTTTTTCTTACACACAGGTAAGAGAAGACTTGGGTACCTGGGTCAGACAGAAAATGCAAAATCATTGGCTAAGTTGGTCAAGGCGATCTCAGAGGTAAAGTCATCCCGGCCCTGAGAAACCCAAGATCCGACATAAAAATTGGATCCCTAATTTCTCAAGCTCTAAATACTTGCCTTCTAGCAGACCTGCCTTTTTCATGTATATTTGGCCCTGTAACCTGCAAATATTTACAGAAGTGGAAACATCTTATTAAAGATAATCCAGAATTCCAGCAGCCATTTTGTAAAACGTTCCAGATGAACAAAACTGTTTATTGAAGAAGTGCACTTGAGTCCTGGGCTCCGCAAATTAGGCAGGGGGAATGGGATTCTTATTGGCATTCAGGATCCTCAAAGAGACAACAGGATTCCAAAATAGCCTTTTATAAAGATTCATTACAAAAAGCTAATGAAAATCTAAAAATGCAAGATATTCCCCATACCCTATCCTACTTTGTCTGAATATTCATGGTCTACTCCTGAATATTCATAGGCTAACACTCTGTCTGAATTGCCTTTTTCCCTTGAAATAGCAGTTAAACAGTTTCCTTATAAGAACTACCCACAAATTCAGGAGATAATCCCCAAGTGACTGATACTCCCTAGACAGAAATAGAGCTCAGGGCCATAGTTCAAAAATTTCCTAAACCTAGGAAAGACCTTCGAAAGTTTTCTAAAGAATTCAAGGTCTTAATTGTAACATGTGACCTCTGGATATCTGACTGCCACCAACTAATACACAGGTTGGTGGGACCTGGGGAGGCCCAAAAATGAATGAAAGAGGCACACTGATATTTTTTGAGAATGATAGGAACCTGACAAGCCTCACTGGACTACTTATGGGCCAGGCAATGCTGAAACAGCACAAATGAGCTTTTGAAAGCTGTTCCCAAAGTGTTTCAGCTCCATGGCAACCAACAACCTAGAACAGTTTTGGGACTGCCCTGGAGCACTTTCTAATAGGTGACTCCTAAAACAACAGTTTCCAAAAAATTGTTGCCACTTGTGCAAACAACCAAGACACTAGAAAAGGGGCTGTCTCAAAGATTTCCAAGAAAGCCCTTAAAAACAGTCTGCCCAACCTCTGAAAATGGTCTCCATGTTAACCACCAGGACAAATGGGCCTCTGAGGGAAGCTTCAGGAGACTTCTACCTAATATGCTTTGCCCATTCATTAGTAGCCTCTACCCCCTAAGTCAATAATCTAATTAAGAAACAAAGCTGAAAAGTCCAACTCTGGAACTAAACCTGTCTTTAAAAGCCTATTTATTTATTATTTTAGAGGCAGGGTCCCACTCTATTGCCTGGGCTAGTGTGTAGTGGCACAATCGTAGCTCACTGCAAACCAGAACTCTTGGGCTCCAGGGATCCTCCAGCTTCAGCCTCCTAACCAGCTAGGAATTGGCATATGGCACCATGCCCAGCTAATTTGTAAATTTTCTGTAGAGACAAGGTCTTGCTACATTGCCCAGGCTGGTCTCCAACTCCTGGCCTCAAGTGATCCTCCCACCTTGGCCTCCCAAAACTTTGGGATTACAGGCATGAGCCTGACCAAATTATACATTTTAAATATGTGCGGTTTATTTTATGTCAGTCAGACCTCAATAAGGCTGTTTAAAAAACCAAAGGGCAGCTAAAGTTTTCAACCGATAATTAACTAACGATGTTTTTTTTTCCAAGTGGCACACATTTTCCCAAACTTTTGATTTTTTGAAAGACTCTTACTGAGCAGCTAAAAACAACCAGTTAATAAACTGCCTGTCTTTAAGAAACTACTGTCATCTGACTTATCCAAGGCTATTTTCAACTTAGGGAAAGGGAAGCTTATTTTTGTAAGAAAATAATTGCTCCTCCACCTGCACTCAATTCATTCTCAAGCAAAATTAACCTGCTGAGAATAAGGGTGTTATTTTACATGCCTAAATTGCTTGCCCATGGAATTCTTGAAATAAATTATTTTCACTGGGACTGGGCATCCTTTTAATTCTAGATCACTAATTTAACATCCGCTCATCTGTTTGTCTTGAATATCAGCAACCAGTGAGTCCGACTCATCCCAAACGACAGCAGATGGCCAGGCTCCTCCCCCTGCATCCAGACTCACTTCCTCCTGGTGAAGTTGGCTCTCCAGCATCCCTTCCAGCACTGGGCTCCCAGAAGGATGCCTCTGAGGCTTCCACGCACATGATTGTTAATTTTATGTGTCAACTTGAGTGGGCCACAGGGTGCCCAGATTAAACATTGTTTCTGTGAATGTCTGTCCTCCGTCATTATTTGGAAAAGCTGGAGGAACACAGGCTGCAGGTTAATGAAGACCAGGACACAGCAAGACACTGATTCTGCAGCACCTGCTGTAAAATGATTCACTCCAGGAAGCACAGGATCAGTGCAAATAAGTGCGGTTAATAATTAACTACTTTGCAGATGAGAGCTGGCCAGCTATAAGCTCCTCCCCTGTGGATCAATCAATAAGCAATGGAAATAAAGCATCGCTAAAATTATATCTATAGGAGAACACCGTTTAATTTTATTTTATTCAGAGCTTTTCAAAAGTACATTGTTTGTGAAAGATAACCTCTCTGTGTCTTCTTTTAAGTGCTTAATTAGTGAAGTATGAAAATAGCAACTATGTCAGGAAAGCAGGATCACAGAAGCTGGTTATCCCACTTGCATCCGAAACCAAGGACAACAATTAGAGAAGAATATGCCTCATTATGTCCAGACGACACCCATGCAACGCAGGGCTTCTCAGTCTCCAACGGGCACATGAATCCCCCAGGATCTTGTCAAAACGCAGATCCTTGCCTCAGTGGATCTGGGCGGGGCCTGGGACTCTGCATTTCTTAAAGGCACCGAGTGAGGCTGATGCTGTTATTCCACTGACCCGACAAAGACTTACGAAAATGAGGAATCCTGGGCAAAGAGCTTTCCAACCTAAGATGCACGGTGCAGCGCGGGCTTCCAGGACTCAGGATGTTCCCTGCTACAGATGTCAGGTTTGAGTCCCCCAACATGTATATGTTAAAACTTAGCCCTTAGAATGTATGTGTTTGAGTCCCCCATGTATATGTTAAAACCTAGTCCTTAATTTGATGGTATTTGAAGGTGGGTCCTTGGGAGGTGATTAGGGCATGAGGGTGGAGCCTCATGAGTGGGATTAGTGCCCTTCTAAGAAGAGACACTCACTCGAAGTTCTGCCTCTCTCCCTCTCTGCCATGTGAGAACACAGACAGAAGGTGGCTGTCTGCAGGTCAGGAAGAGAGCCCTTGCCAGACACCAGATCTACTGGCGCCTCAATCTTTTACTCCCAGCTTCCAGAACTGTCAGAAATAAATGTCTATTATTTATAAATGACCCAGTCTGTGGTCATTTCATTACAGTATTAGGAACAGACCAAGATATTCCCTTTCCAACAACCTGAGCTATCCTTCACTTCTTCCCATCACCTGAAATACAAAGGGTTATCACTCAGCCTATGATGCTAGAAACCTCAGAGGCTCTACCTTCGGGTTTAGGAGTGCCATGAGCTAAAAGTTCCAGCCTGCTAATGGCAGAGGGTAATTCTGACTTCCATGATTGGGCTCAGGAAATGAGAACCACTGGGGAACTGAGACTGCAAGGAAAGGTAAGGAAATGCACTTCATTCTATTAAACCTCCTGGCTAAAGCATTTGTCTGCAGAATGCTAGTGAGGAGGCAGGACACACATTAAACATCATCAAGGCTTGCTTCTAGATGATTTTCTCCTTGAAGCTTAGACTTTAAACGGCCCTGATGTTTCAGGTGAAGGGTCTCTGCGGAGCACCAGCAGCCCTGTGGAGCCCTCGTGATGAAGTCAGCACAGCACACGGGGGCGGGGCGGGGGTGTTGTGTCTGCCTCGCACAGCCTAGCGGCTTCGTGGAGAGACAATGTTTAACAGCCAGTAGCATAGTAATCCAACATTCTCCACTCCTCTATAGAATACCTGCCAATAGTGACAACATGTGACCAAAGAATTCCCTTTCAGCATCAGAACTTTCCATTAGAAACACGTCCACCTGCCCCTGCCGTTGATATCTCAGAAACCCTCCAGAACATTCAGTGTGTCCAACTTGCTCTGGTTTTCTGGCACCAAGAAAGCTCAGGTTAAAGTCAGAGACTCAGCGTTCCCACCCACATTCCAGAATTCTGCCCGTGTAGAGCCTCTGATGATATCACATCCCTCACTGTGGCACTACAGCTGTCTCCTGCTCTTATGTGCAGGTAAGCGGTCACTCCTGAAGTCCCGGGCGAGGAAAAGATCATTGAGACGCAGCTTCCTTCCCAGAGCTCAGGCTGGAAGCTCCCGGCCCTGGACAGCCAATTCTCATCTAATACCCAAACTCTCCAGCCTCACCTTAATTCTTCCAGCTCTGTGGATTAGACAGAGGTATTGTATCCATGGTCAGGTTCTTCTTACAGAGACGCAAACCCTTTTCTCTATAACTTCACTCCTGGTGCCAGTCTCACCTTTCCTCCAGTAGCCTGCCTTTCAATGACAGCAGCAGCAGGGCAGTGCTGAGGGCGGCCACCCTTCTGAGTACTCACCACCTGCCAGGTGCAGTGCAAAGGGCAGGCTAGAAGGACCTCTGACATCATTCCCATTTTGCAGATGTATTAGTCCATTTTCACATTGCTAATAAAGACATACCCAAAACTGGGAACAAAAAGAGATTTAATTGGACTTACAGTTCCACATAGCTGGGGAAGCTTCAGAGTCATGGTGCAAGGTGAAAGGCACTTCTTACATGGCGGCGGCAAGAGAAAAATGAGGAAGAAACAAAAGTGGAAACCCCTAATAAAACCATCAGGTCTAGTCAGACTTATTCACTGTCATGAGAATAGCACAAGAAAGACCAGACCCCATGATTCAGTTACCTCCCCCTGGTTCCCACAACACGTGGGAATTCTGGGAGATACAATTCAAGTTGAGATTTGGGTGGGGACAACCCATATCAGCAGATACTGAAACTGAGGCCCAGAGAGGTCAAATGATGTTCCTGGATTACAAGCTAGCAAATGTAGGAGGCAGACCCTAAAGCTCACTCTCCATGCCACGCTGTAGCCTGCCTGTATAATCAAGTGTCTCACTGTGCTGTGGTCAAGCCCTCAGACCCAACATCCTCGAGCCCCCGAATGCTCCACCAGCGTCTCCCTCCCCAGGCCCAGCCCAGCGGCCCACACCCCTCCTGAAATAGGGCTTCCCTCTCAGCCAGCAGAAGAAGTGAGGAGGGCAGGAAGCTCCACCAGCCTCTATTATAATTGGATCTTCCTACTGGCAGTTCTTGGTGACAAGAAAGGGCCAGGTGGTACTCACATGCACTGAGGAACCACGTGCTCAAACACTGCCTCTAGGCCCCAACCCAGCCGCTTCCATTCCAGCACCCTGAGCTCAGTGTCTGTGCCGCCTGCAAACACTCCTCGGGCCTCAGCAAAACATCCTAGAACATAGCCAGGTGCCATGGGGACTAGAGCTGCAGCTTGAGAAGGCGCCAGTCCCAAAAAACTCCTGAAAAATACTCTAATCGGGGTTTTGTCCACACTTTATACTAGTGGAACCGTTTCTTAAAAAAAAAAAAAAAAAACTTTAATGGGCCCCATATAACTAAATACATGGACATTCACAGGCAGACGTATACACATACACACACTTTGCCCTGCCTGGTTTCTTGGCATCAGCAATTTCTTTGAAGAGGGCTGCTCCGCTACATAGCACATTACAGTCAGATGTGTGGGCAGCAATCAAATTCCCTTCTGCCTGTTCTGGTCTAGAGAGCCATTTGCTAACTTTACCATGGTGTTCACAGGTGACACCCACCGCTGCAGGCTTTTCAGCCTGAGAGTGCCGAGGTTAGAACTGCAATTTTGGTGCATCATTCTGGCAGGTGCTGCAGCAGAACGTAGGGCTTCCTGCAGAGAGGAGATGGGTGGACACGCTGTGGCACCCCTGAGAAGGTGAAGGAGGTGCCACGCAAGGCTGCTGTCACCGAGAAGCAAAGAGGATGGATGGAGGCTGCGCCACGTCCCAGGCAGTGAGTCTGCTGGGAGACCTGGAAGAACTGGGGCTCAGACAGAGAGGCATGGGGTTGGGGAGTGCTATAAGAACAGGATCTGGAGTCCAATGCTGGGTTTGCAGCACAGCCCCTCCTCTGACTGGCTGCATAGTAGGGTGAGCCCATTGACCTGTCCAGACCTGGACCCCTTTATTTGTAAAATAGGGAAGCAACTGTACTTATCTCAGGGTGGTGGTTCTTAGTGCAGAAGAGCTTGGAGCACCCCAGTGCCTGGCCCACCCCACATCAGGGGAGTCAGAATGCAGGGGTGAGCCCAGGCCTTTGGGACTTCTAAAGCTCCTCAGGGGAATCCCACCTCGGCCAATGAGACACTAAGGGGCTAAAAACTAATGCATGCTAGCTGCCTGTGCTAAGTGCTGGCAGATGTTCTCTGCGGCCACTGCAGTGAGCAAGGACCCAGCCGCTGTCACCTCTCTGAAGTACTGTGCTGTAGACGGAGGTAGGTGTGCTCACTGGAGTATGGGACCCTTGCGGGCCCTCTGTCTGAGACGCATCTAACATGCCAAGCTGGATGGGTGCATGGGCAGGCACTGGGCATCCCTGACCTGGGAGACACTGGGGTGAACATGGGGCCAAGGGGGTCCAACGGGCGCACCAGGGCTGGCTCCCAAAGTCCCCTCACCCCTGTGAGGCTGGTTCCTGGACTTGCACAGGCAGAATCTACAGGACTTGGCAGCTGGTTCTCTGCACTGGATGAGGGACAGCCAGGTCAGAGGGAACCCCAAGTGCTGGGCACCTTGGCCTCCCAAAGTGCTGGGATTTCAGGTGTGAAACACCATGCCTGGTAGAGCCTTCTTTTCACTACTGGTGTAAAACAAGTCTGGATTACTTTTATAATGTTAAACAAGCAGGGAACAGGAAAAACACTACGTATTGCTTCTGTGGAAATTATGTCTTCCTTGAAGGAAATGCTAAGAACTTTTAAAGGAGAGTTTAGTTAAGGGTTGAAAGGTTTTCCCTCACTATTTCTAAGGGAAATGTTTAATAGAGTTTCTGTCCTGACATTGCTTATTAATGCTTTGACTGTCACACGCACGTGCATGCACACACGCTCCAATACTGAAACACACTCTAATCAGATTTTCGAAGTCTGCCCCATAGTAAAATCCTCATTCCTTTTGATCCACTGTTATCCACAGAACTTTTACTTTGACATGCATATAGGCCGGGCGCGGTGGCTCACGCCTGTAATCCCAGCACTTTGGGAGGCTGAGGAGGATGGATCACGAGGTCAGGAGTTCAAGACCACCCTGGCCAACATGGTGAAACCCTGTCTCTAATAAAAATACAAAAAAATTAGCCGGGGGTGGTGGCGGGCGTCTGTAATCCTAGCTACTCAGGAGGCTGAGGCAGAGAACTGCTTGAACCCGGGGGTGGAGGTTGCAGTGAGCCGAGATGGCACCACTGTACTCCAGCCTGGGTGACAGAGGGAGACTCTGTCTCAAAAAAAAAAAAAAAAAAAAAGACATGCATATACTAACCATAACCATCAGCTTCCTAGAACACCGCAGCCAGCTGGGGAAGTAGCCATCCTGCCCCGGTGCCTCAGCCTTCAGCTAACTCTCTGGAACTACAGTTTCTAGCTGCACGTTCATCATGAGAAAGCATTTCCTCTTCCTGACAGTGGAGAGAACTGGGAGGCAGTGAAACAGATTGATCTGAGGTGATCAGCATGGTGATGCCACCATCCAGGAATGGCAGTTACTTTCACTCTGAACCTGCACTGTGAGGGGTTGAATTCTATCCTCCCCAGATTTATGTGTTCGAATCCTAACCCTGGATACCTCAGACTGTGCCCTTATTTCAAGACAGTTTTTAAAGAGGAAATAGGGTTAAATGAGGTGACTAAGGTGGGCCCTGATCCAACAGGACTGGTGTCCTTAAAGAAGAGATCAGAACACAGACATACACAGAGGGACGACCACCTGCAAGCCCAGGAGAGAGGTCTCAAGTAAACCAACTCTGTCGGCACCTTGATCTCAGACTTCCAGACTCCAGAACTGTGAGAAAATAAATTTCTGCAGTTTAAGCCGCCCAATTCATGGCACTTTGTTATGGCAGCCCAAGCCAACTATGAGGTGTGCATTTAAAACACGACCCGGGTGAGGTGGAGAGGGGCCCCACCCATGTTTTCAGCCGTCCCTCCCTGTGGATTTCAGCCAGGACACCCCCAGAGCTTGAAGCTGAGACTTCACTTGGTGTCCGCATTCATGGACTTCTGCAGACTAAAACCTCAAGTAAGCAGAGATGACCCCAAATTGCTGGGTGGGTTCCAAGGCCACAGAGCCATCACGGGGTGGTCCCTTCCTCCTCACCCAGACACAAAGTCTACCTTTCTTTCTGGTTCCTCAGGGGATTTCCCTGCTGAGGTGGAAAGGTGAGTTCCTGAGAGCTGGACCCAGCAAGAACGGCTGACGCCCCTGGCTGGAGTGATTTGAGGTCACGGGGGCCATGTGTTCTCTGGGGACTGGAACACGAGGCTGACTGTCATGGCTGAGGGACACATCTTGCCTTGTGCACCAAGCTGCCACCACCGCAGGCCTGTGTTCTTATTGGATGAGAGTCAGATCCCCTAATGTGACCTACAGGAACCAGGGACTTAAGAATTCCCTTCCCTCAGCACATGCAGGCCAGCGAGTGCAGGTGGGCAGCCAAACGCTGCATTTACAACATACATTTTCAAAACATTCCAGCCCATCAAATTGACATATACGTGCCAGTGCCTGGGATGTTAGAAATGCCTCATGCCGTATGTCTGGAGCATCCACAACAAATACTAACAGCAGGAGTTCAATTCTGAGGTGTAGAATAAGGGTTAAATGAGGTGACTGAGGTGGGCCCTGATCCAACAGGACTGGTGTCCTTAAAGAAGAGATCAGAACACAGACACATACAGAGGGACGACCACCTGCGAGCCCAGGAGAGAGGCCTCAAAGTAAACCAACTCTGTCGGCACCTTGATCTCAGACTTCCAGACTCCAGAACTGTGAGAAAATAAATTTCTGCAGTTTAAGCCGCCCAATTCATGGCACTTTGTTATGGCAGCCCAAGCCAACTATGAGGTGTGCATTTAAAACACGACCCAGGCAAGGTGGAGAGAGGCCCCACCCATGTTTTCAGCCACTCCAGACTTGACCACAGCTGCGGATCGGCCCAGCCCAGCCCAATCAGCCTGAGCGGCGACAGTAATGGTGACGCTGCTCTGCAGAGATGGCCCTGAGGGGCTTCACAGCCAGGCCCTGCGCCCCAACTCTTGGCCAAGAACCTGGCCCACCATTCACTTGGACCCTGGCAGGCCAAGGGGCTGACTCCCTCTGAGTCTCAGTGGCTCCTTTGCTAAATGCGAGTAATAACAGCACCTTCTCAGAGCTGCCAAGAGAACTAAATGAATGAGGGCCTGACACAGGTGAGTGCCCAGTGTCAGATGGCACTGTTACCCAGCCAGGAGAAGGGAGTAGTGGGGGTCGTCACTCTCACCAGAGGGTTGCAAAGGAAAATAGTAAATCTCAGGACCCCCAGACTTAGGTCCAGAGGTGGAGTCAGGCAACACCCTGTTCCAGATGAACCGCTCTCACTGGCATTACACATCATCCAACGCCCCAGGGACAGGCAAGAGGCCTACAGCGTCTCTGCAGGGCTGCCCTGCAGGGCAAATGCACCTGACAGCAATACCTCAAGCCTGCCCTGAGGATGACTCTGCATGGCACATGTGCCCGAGTGTGTGCTGAGCTAGGACATCTGGGCGTGGCCAACCCAGAGATCTGTTCTTTGTCTATGATAAACATCTGAGCCCCCACCTGTCCTGTGGAACTCGGGCTGCACAGGGGATTGAGGCCCTGAATTTTGGGTTAAATGAAGGCTTCCAGGTGGAGGTCGTTCAGGGGAGAGTGTTAAGTGAAAATGCTGTAGAAAGTGCATGCTGTTTATAAGCGGTAGTGGTTTTCCTGTTCAGCCGGCCACCACCAGACTCTCTCCCCTCTGTGTAAGCCCCTAATCAAACCCCGTGTAGCATATGCTGGCTCTGGGTCTCTTCTTCTGCCTTTTGGACTTGTGCCTTCTCCACTGAGGTTAACAGGGTTGCAGCACAACATGCCCCCTGGAATCACTCATGAGGACATTGTTTGCTGGCCACCCATAAACAAGGACATGCCAATCATAACACAAAGAGCTCGGCACGGCAGCTCACGCCTATAATCTCAGCACTTTGAGAGGCTAATGTAGGAGGATTGCTTGAGCCCAGGAGTTCAAGACAAACCTGAGCAACATGGTGAGACCTTCCTATCTCTATAAAAAATAAAAAGAAAAAAACATTAGGTCTGCTATCTAAGTCTAGCTTCTAAAACTAAAGTCTGTTGGATTCCACATTAATAGTGTCCACTACAAGCTTATCTTGCCAGCTACAGAACAAAGACAAGACTCCTTCCTCCACCCACCCAGAGATGTCTGCATAATTGACTCTGTGCTCTCTTTTTCTCTTCACACATTGACTTTGTCTGATGTAAAAATGTGGATTTACTGGACACCAACTGGAGTCTCACAGGAAAGTGACCATTCCCTGGCTGCCTACCTGCCACTCTTCCTGTGGGCCTCCTCCTGCTTTAAGGAAATGTATGACTACTACACCTCCTGAAAACCGCCTTTTTTTTTTTTTTTTTTTTTTTTGAGACAGAGTCTTACTCTGTCACCCAGGCTGGAGTGCAGTGGCATGATCTCGGCTCACTGCATCCACTCTGCCTCCCGGATTCAAGCTATTCTCCTGCCTCAGCTTCCCAAGGAGCTGGAATTACAGGCGCCCACCACCACACCTGGCTAATTTTTGTATTTTAGTAGAGACAGGGTTTCACCATGTTGGCCAGGCTGGTCTCGAACTCCTGATCTCAGGTGATCCACCTGCCTCAGCCTCCCAAAGTGCTGGGATGACAGGCGTCAGCCATCGCGCCCGACCTGAAAACCGCTTCAGAAATCAGCCACAGGTGTCTGTGATTCCTATTTTACTGGGACACACCCTAAAGCTGGCTTAACAAACCTCAATTGATTGATACTTCTGCCTCAGTCACTCATTTCAGTCGTCAAGGGTTACCGGCTTTCTGAACACTGACTCAGAGCCACCCCAATTCCAGGTTCTGGGCTGTGGCTGAATCTCTGGTCCATAGGAGATTTGCAGAAAAGGGAGGGCTCTCTCCTCCCAACGTCCCCCACCCACCCACCAGGCCCTGACGTCTCTGATGCTTGTGGCAGTCTCAGCTTCAGAACCTGACTTTGCACCCGAAACTTTTCCGTGCCCACTTTTAGCCTTAAAACAACACTCAAAATCCCCGAGAGGGGTTTCCGTGGCCCACGCAGGCTCACTGGGCCGAGGTGGAGATGTCAACCTCAGAGTCTGTCCTCGCAGAATTTCCTGCCTGGTGGTCAAGGCCCCAGAATGCTTGATAAAGGCCGGATGAGCAAACCAGCTATTTGAAGTTTTGTCCAAAACAAACCTACATCCATAATGCTTTGAAGTTGGCCTTCTTTACTACACAAATGAAAGGGCTTGTTTCTCACCAGGGACTGGTGCCAGTGCGGCAAAGGTCAGTTGTGACAGGTGAGTGGAACGACCCTGAAGCTCTGGCACAATTCCTAACCTATGAACCCCCCGGCATGCACCCAATCCCCCACTTTCCAGAACCCCAGGGAAGACAGCGTGGCCAGCAATGACACCCACATTTCTTGTCCTTTTACAGTTTTGGGAGGCGGGGAACATAAGGGCCTTCTGACAGACACACTACTGAAAAGGGCTTTGTGAAAACTGACAAACTAAAGAAGTTTGCAGGCCTGATCTCAGCTTGGTTAAAAGTCTCACTGGGGTTCATGAAGTCATTTCCTTGGCACATGGATTATTCATTAGCAATGGTGAAAAAGCCCTGAATTAATTTCGACACTAAACCCAACTGAGATGTCAGGAAGCCCAGTTTCATCCACATCCCAGTAGGTAATAGTGTTTTCTGAAGTCGAGTTCTTGCTTTCCTTAAAGGTCGATTCCTTTATAAGGTCTGGTTTATGTGACTATATGAAACTGCAAATGTGTTCATGAATCTCTGCTGCTGTGGACGGGCGAAACTCTAAGGAAGCCCTAATACCACAATGAGAACCAAAATACGGCCTTCCACTTGAGGAGCACACGCAAACCGAAAGCATTGATAGGTTGAACGAGGGAAGCCGGCTCTTACCAATTCACAAAATTAGGATAACTCAAATGTCTGCGGAGGCCAGGGGGTGCTGACAGGTCTTGCATTGTGCTCTGGGGACACAAGGAAGTTCCCTCTTGTTGAAAGCTGTGCTCACAAAACAAGCAGAAGGGAAATGACACACAGCATACGGCCTCCACCAAGGGACAAAGGTTCCAGAGTCCAATCAGAAGAGGTGGATCGCATGGGCACCTCTCACCTAATGCATGGGCTCACAGCAGGTCCTCAATAGGGAGATTGGAAACTCCGGATTCCCCCAGGGAGCACTCTCTTGCAGAGCAATCCACTTCTACAACACTAGATCTTAGCCTAGGAGGGAACATTTATCCTCTCCTAAATTTAGAGATAACAGAAAGTGATATCCTAATAAAGCAATATCACTTCACTTTGCTTTCTTCTTTGGAACATACACTTACCTGCACACTCACTTGCAAAAATGTTTGCACTCACAACTGTCTGCATACACACTCACACAAACATACACACCTAAACATACACACACACACACACACACTCACTCATGAGGAGACGCCTAGTGTTAACTGGGTCGATCTCACATTGTCACCTCTTCCTACTGGTAAGGAAATCCCTGCTCCAGAAACACACATACACACAGAGAAAGTTTCAAACCCTTTGCAACTGCTGATGCAATTAAACTACATTTAGGAAAACTGGAAATTTTATTAAATTCCCCTCTTTTTTTTTTAACAGTGAAAATACAGTTAAAGAGAAAAAAAGCATTTCACATTGTATGCTATCTTGAACAGAATTAAAACATCTTACTGCTTTGGTTGTCTTTTTACTTCTGGAATACGAAATGATCATTTCCAACCACACAAAAAATTTTTAAGTTTTCACACAGTATAAGAAGATATTTTTGGATAAATATTTCAGACTAGCCAAATTATTATCAACTTCATGGCATTAATTTATTCATTTAGATCAGAGGTCCGGGTGCGGTAGCTCACGCCGGTAATGCCAGCACTTTGGGAGGCCAAGATGAGTGGATCACCTGAGGTCCAGAGTTCAAGACCAGCCTGACCAAGATGGAGAAACCCCGTCTCTACTAAAAATACAAAATTAGCCAGGAGTGGTGGCGCATGCCTGTAATCCCAGCTACTTGGGAGGCTGAGGCAGGAGAATCACTTGAACCCGGGAGGCAGAGAGGTTGCAGTGAGCCGAGATGGTGCCATTGCACTCCAGCCTGGGCAACAAGAGCAAAACTCTGTCTCAAAAAGAAAAAAAAAAAAAAAAGATCAGATTGCTGGTGCTGTACTCTCTGTACATGGTGATTTAATAGACTATAAATTAAAGGCAAAGAATCCATTATGAAGTCACCAGAATTAAAAAAAAAAAAAATCTTCTTCGGGCCAACTTATATTGCCATGAAATAAACACAGTTAATATGAAAAAACATGGTATGTCTCAAATAATCATATTACCTACCGAACTGAATTTCTTTGAATATCCACACTTGTTAGAATTAAAAATTTAATCTAAATAAAGTTATTGTATTGTCAAAGTCATTTATTTCTGTCTTTCCTGTTACAGATTTAATGTCCTTCAAGAAAATTATGAGATTGTTAAATTTAAAAACAAAAATGTCTCAGTATAACTTATGAGCTTGTTGACTATCCTTCCATGTGTAAGAGAAAAACATGGAAGCCTCTTTGTAAAGGCTTAAAACTGACCGATCTAATTACCATACCCAGGCAGCTGTCTTTGTTTTCCACTTAGATGATAGATTATGCTGCCTCCTTCAATACCACGGCCAATGTAGCTAAATTTCATTAACAACTAACAACTTGAAAAGCTTAGGGAAAAAGAGACTTGAGTACAAAAACTACCTTGCAAATTGTACTTTTTCACTTCTAGTTTTCCTGTGATAGAGACAATTTTGGAAGCATGTGTAGGTAGCAGTTTTTTTAAAAAAAAATATGTTGTCTTCTACATATTTGGACTTTTAAAGTCGTTTTCTAAGCTTCTGAATTCTGTCAAGTAACTTGGGGTGGGACTGACTCTCCTTTGTAAAGAAAACTGTGCTGAGTCACAGCCTGAATACACCAGGCCCCCCAGGGACTGCTCACAGTGTATTCAGAAAGCAGAGGGGAGGCCCTGTCTCCACCTTAGCATCACTGCTGACCTGACTGTGAAGGTACGTGTTTAAGAGCAGTGTTTGTCCAGCCTAGGAAGTTTCCATACTCCTTTTATCTTTCTTCCTTATTTGGAACACGCACCACTGTGCACACACACACGTGCACACATGTGCACATGCCTGGGAAGAGTCAGCAGCAGATCTTTCTGGAAGCCTGACAATGATTACTCCCCACAGCGCTGCACAGAGGACGTGGGTGTGGCTGGGATTGTGGGCACTCACCCAAACAGGTCCACCCAAGAGACAAACTGTTGGAAACTATTTTCTCAGTAAATTAACCCACACAGAAGTCACCTCTGGGACGGCTCTTCCCGACACTGATGTGTCCTCTGGGTCTGGACTCTCCAGCTGTTCTCAAGCAGGACAGCCCTGTCCCCGCTTCACCCCAGCTGAAATTCCAACACTCATCTGACATTTCATATCCCTGTTTCTGCTTTCTCGTCTACAGTTAGCACCGAAGACTTCAACCGTCTATCTAATTTTTCACACAGATCATGTAAGCACCATGAGAGGAAAGATGCTCCCCAGTTTTGATCAATGCACCTCCTAGAATGGCAGTAGAAACATAATAAATGCTCAATACGTATCTGCTGAATGAATTAAAACTTACAAAAATGAGTCTTTGAAAACACTGAGTTTTACATAAACTTATCAGTCTAGGGATTTCCTGGTTCTGCAGAAATGACAAATGTTACAGATGAACTAGAAACTGCGACCCACAGAACGTCTGAATGTATGCACCTTCGTGGCAGGGCTGCAGGGCTGCAGGGCCGCACAAATGTGCAGGTGACAGACAGCAGACACCCCACGCAAAGTGGAGGAACCCGCTCCGAATCCACACTGACGGATGGGGTGGGGGAGGGGAGGCACCTTGGGAGACTCTCCTGACTTCACTTTTTCTGTTTCTTATCTGTAAAATGGTGTGATAATCATTATCTCACAAGATTTATACTTAAAACACTGTGAAATTGTGTTTAAAAATGTTTGCTCTACTACAGTTGTGGGAGATATAGCAGGCCTGGCGTGCAGGAGGCTGAACAAATGTGAGACATTGTCTGACAGTGTGATGCTCCACACAGGGGCCTCTCTCAATTCTTGGATAACATCCATTCAACTCCAATTCTTACATCAAATCTTTACGTCTCAAGATCTCTGTTTCTTTTGCCACAAGTGAAATAGCTGGGTGATTTAAGGTCCCGGAGCCATCAGCCCGGTGTCTAGGCCTCGCCTTCAGATTCTGGGGTCTGGGTGGGCCATGCCCACCTCCTTCCAGCTTTTGTTGTAGCCCTTCAACACTGTGCACTTTTTCCAATGCTCTTCATTAAATACAACCCTATTCCACCTCTGGGGCACCTTCTGACCAACGTCATTCCCCATAGTGCCTGGCACCCGAGACCTCTCCATCCTGGCCTTCAGAGTCAGTTTCAACCTCCTCTTTCTGGAATCTCCCTTGACCCCTCATGGCCCCAAACCCCTAACAAAAGCCCCCTGGACTCATCTCACTGCTGCGTACTGGGCATCGCTGGTGAATAGGCCTGAGTCCTCCACGTATTGGTCCCGTGGCTGGTCTTTAGGTGGGGTGTGTGTGTGTGCACGCATGTGTGTGTGCACGCGTGTGCGTGCATGCGTGTGTGTGTGTATACCCGTTCCGCACT
This sequence comes from Pongo pygmaeus, assembly GCF_028885625.2. Taxonomy (NCBI): domain Eukaryota; kingdom Metazoa; phylum Chordata; class Mammalia; order Primates; family Hominidae; genus Pongo; species Pongo pygmaeus. Next base: position 29,699,390 of record NC_072389.2, on the reverse strand, counting down.
GCCCACCCTCTCCAGGTTTCTCCAGGGCTTGGCCTGCTCCACACTTTCCCCATCTCTCAGTCTAGGGTACCCTGAACATATTCCTGCAGGCAACAATGGGCCCTCTTGAGCCCAGGCTGCTGCTCCATGCACCCTCTCAAAGGTGGGGCTCCACGGCGCTGCTGTCTAGAGAGCTGTCACCAGTCTTCATCGACTGCAGCGAGGGCCTGGCTCCAGCAGCATCCAGTGGCCAGCAACTGCTCCTGGCATATAGCAAGTTCCTATGCTTGGCATGTCACTGGCAATGGCCTCCCCGGCCCCCAAGGGAAGGCTTCTAGCAGGTTCCACCAGTGCAGCCCCTAAGTACCTTTTCTGCCATCTCCCAATTTAAGGCTGTGCCCCCTGCCATGGTTCAGGGGTTGGGAGGGCGCTCTTCCCTGAGTGGGAGAACACGTCTGTCTCAAAGCCAGGGGCAGTGGCTGTCCCTTCATCAGCTATTCCCATATACATATATATTCAAGACAGAGATAGGGTCTCTGTCCCCCAGGCTGGAGTGCAGTGGCATGATCACAGCTCACCGCAACCTCAAACTTCTGGTTCAAACCATCCTTCCCATTCAATCCCTTGAGGAGCTAGGACCACAGTTGCACACCATGATATCTGGCAAGTTTTTTTCTTTTTTTCTTTTTTTTTTGAGATGGGGTTTCCCTGTGTTGCCCAGGCTGGTCTGGAATTCCTGACCTCAAACAACCCTCCGGTCTCAGCCTCCCAAAGTGCTGGGATTATGGGCGTGAGCCACTGTTCCTGGCTCCTGTATTCTTCAGAGTCCTCTTTACTCCTTTTTTATTTATTTTTTTAAAGATAACAGCTTTATTGAGATATAATTCACGTATCATTACTTCTTATAACCCAATCCCCAACTAAGAATTCTTCACATCAGACTTTCTCTGATTGAATCATGTGTGGTTTCTGTCTCCTGACTGGACCCTGCTGGATACATTAAGTTTCTGCATTAATGCCAAGGCCCGCTCTTCTCCTTAACCTAAGTGTTGCAAATCGCTTCTAATTTAAGTGATTTGCAAAGGGGCTCCCACTTCCAACTGATCATTCATTAAACTGGTAAAATAATATATTATATTTCACATAAGTCAGTGTACAGATTATTACTAGTTCTTAACCTGTCTGAGACAAGCTAACTCAGTATTATAAAAAAACTAATTGAAACACAGAGTACTTAAATGTTCTTGGCATTTGTGGTTTTTCAGTTGCTGGGGTTTAAAAGTCAGAGACTTGCTTCCTTTATTTTCAGTGGGGTGGTTCATAGATTTCAGAATTTAATGCATAAATGGGAATTTGGATACCAAAAAAATGTCTTTGGACCTTTAGGGAAAGAGAAAAAAAAAAAAAAACCAGAAAGTGGGGGAAAAAAGGTAATTGGGACCAGAATGTGTATGCAGGTAAAGAATTTTGGTGCTAATAAAACAATTTTTTAAAAACCCTCAGAATTGTTTAGGCTGTTAATTTGGCCATTTTGACCAGATCATGGCTCAAAGCTACTTCCTCAGCATTCCCGGGGCCCTGAGAAGGGTGACGTAGATGTGTTGGTCTGCAGCCGTCCTCGAGTTTTAAACATCCAACTTGTAAGCAGCTCATTTATATAAAGCACCACTGAGCTATGAAGTGCTGCAGTTATTGTTTGGGTAAAAAGTGGGTGGGGGAGGACTGTAGATATGACTGGGTTCAGAAGTTGAAGATCAGAAGATAGGAAATGGGGAAGTTCTTTTTTTTTTTTTTGAGATGGAGTCTCGCTCTGTCGCCCAGGCTGGAGTGCAGTGGTGCGATCTCGGCTCACTACAACCTCTGCCTCCCGGGTGCAAGCGATTCTCCTGCCTCAACCTCCCGAGTAGCTGAGATTATAGGCACGCGCCACCACGCCCAGCTAATTTTTGTATTTTTAGTAGAGATGGGGTTTCACCATGTTGGCCAGGATGGTCTCGAACTCCTGACCTCAAGTGATCCACCCACCTCGGCCTCCCAAAGTGCTGGGATTACAGGCATGAGCCACCATGCCCGGTAGAGGAAGTCATTCTTGAGAGTTGATCAAGGAGATCTATCTGCGGCGTTCCCCTACTTGCCATGCCAAGCGTGCATGCTCCACCCTCCAGTGCTTAAATTCTGCTGTATTTTCCACCTCGTCTGAGGTTTCACCAGTAGATACTCATCTGCATTTGTTTAAGTGGCACTCACCCTCTGTGCACACAGGCTGCTCCTCTCAGAGGTGACATTTGAGCTATCAGCCCTCTACCTGCCCCTAACTCTAGCTGAGACCCCGGGAACTAAGAGGGGATGCTGTCCCTGGCTGATGTCAGTGTTAGTTCACATCCCTGCAGAGGAGACGGGGGCAGGCCTAGGGGAGAAGCTGAGAGTGTGACCGGCTCACGCCCATGACTTACTGAAGAGAGCCGGGGGTGGGGGGTGGGCACGAGGGCCTGGGGCGACGGGGTGGCAGCGGATGGGGCCCACACTTATCACCAAACCCTGCAGCACAGTCACGGAGAAGCTGGGCGTCGCCAGGCTGTGCCTCGAGGGGTCCCTAACTCTTTCACCAGCTCTCCTGATCTAAATGAGAGCACTCCATTAACAACAAAAAAAATACTATTTTTAATTTTTATGTCTGCTTTGCCTTATTCCAGAAAGATTTGAGGCAGCTCACAAAAATACACTTGGCATAAAAGGTTAAAACACACACACACACATACACACACACACACACAAAGTAAATGAGGAAATCATGGCGGAAATCAGCCCGGGTGGAACAATCAGGCAGACGCTTGTGTGGTACTGATGTCTGCCGCAGGCAGGCCGGGCGGGCAAGGTGTGGAGTACCTGGCCTGCTGCAAGTGTGTCAGGCACCTCCCCCTGTGACGGTGACCGGGGGCATCTAGAGCGGAGACAGGGATGCTAGAACCCCCTACAACCCTGCCCAGCCAATCGCTCACCCCCCACGCCCTACAGTGCCCTCACTGAGGTCCACAGACGGCAGAGCCCACTGCCCCGGGGAAGCCTGATGGGCTGGTGCTGAGGCCGATGGGGGAGGGCACTGTCTGATAGAGGAGGAAAAGCCCAGCGGCATCCTCCCTGTGAACCAGAGGCTGGCTTCCCCACTCTTCAAGGCAGGCCGACTCAGACCTGCTGTCTAGGCCAGAGCAGGGTTGGGAGAAGGAGGCTTGGGAGGAGAAGGCTTGGGCCAGGCCCATTTCCTTGTAGGGTCTTCCTCATTTCTGAGGGCTCCTGCCCCTGTCAGTTCACCTGGCATTAGCACCTCACACTGCCGGCACAGACCTGGCAGGTGGGGCCCTTTCTCCCTGGAGTAGGGACACAGGTTGGGCAGCCCGATGGAGTCGGTGCGTGCAGCTGTCACACCTGCTTCCCTCCAGCCTCTCACCCCTCACCCTGCTGCACGGTGACCGAGGCACACCAGAGGCAGGATTCAGCTATAAAGACCTGGCGCTGAACCCAAACACCCTTGAGGAGAAAATGTTCCTGAGCATCCTGGTAGGAACAGGCCATGACTCCTGCTGTGTTGCCGTTTAGTAAACCAGTGGAACTGCTAGGTACGTGTTGACCATCAGCTGGTCATAAATGTTCCTTGTAACTTTACAGGAACAAATAACATTCTGAGAAAGTGAGACATGCACAAGGGAAATCAGAGTCAGAAAAACTGAATCCTGCTTCCCACAGTTACAGGCAGGTCATGGGCTCAGGTAGGTCAGGGGTCCTCTCAGACCCTCAGACTCATCTACTAGGAAAAACAGCCTGGTCTGACACAGAGGAAAATGCAGGTGCTCTGAGCCCCAGAAGGCTGTCATGGGGACACCATGTGGCTGTGATGCCTGCGAGGCCCTGGAAACGTGGGTCACTTACAAGCTCTGAGAAGCCGCGGACCACCTGCCGCCGCTTCAGGTTGGTCTCTCCATCCAGGTTGGCGGTCTCAATGTGGCATAGCCCGTCGGGGTCACTGGAGGAGAGCAGCAGAATGTCCGCAGGGAAGATTTCATTGCAGCGAAGACGCACAAAGTCTCCCACATGGATTTCTTTCCAGAATCGGTTCACGTATTTCTTTTCCTCCCTAGAAAACAGACTTTGATTAACAAAACTCACGAGACATTGGTCATGGCTGGATCTGGGTGATGGGCACGTGGGGCTCATATGGCAATTCTTTCTACTTTTGCATAGGCTGAAAATTTTGATAATAAACAGGTGTTTTAAAAAGAATATTTGGCCGGGTGTGGTGGCTCACGCCTGTAATCCCAGCATTTTGAGAGATCGAGGTGGGCAGATTATGAGGTCAGGAGTTTGAGACCAGCCTGACCAACATGGTGAAACTCTGTCTCTACTAAAAATACAGAAATTAGCCGGGTGCGGTGGTGTGTGCCTGTAATCCCAGCTACTTGGGAGGCTGAGGCAGGAGAATCACTTGAACCTGGGAGGCAGAAGTTGCAGTGAGCCGAAATCACACTACTGCACTTCAGCCTGGGCTACAGAGTGATATTCCGTCTCGAAAAAAAAAAAAGAATATTCATACCACTGAAGCCCACTCAAAGTAAAAGAAGAAAAGAATATTCATAAAGGCCACATATTGTATGACTCCATTGACATGAAATATACAGAACAAGCAAATGCATAGAGACAGAAAGTGGATTTGCGGCTGCCAAGGGCTGGGGGAAAAGGGAGTACCAGTCACAGCTTAACGGCAAGAGGCTTCTTTCTAGGATGATATGAATATTCTGGAATTAGTGACAGTTGCACAACACTGAATGCACTTGAATTTTTCACTCTAAAATGGTTAAAATGACCACTCCTAGGTCTACACTCAGAAGAGCTGAAAGCAGTGACTGGAACAGGTATAGCAAGCCAATATTCACAGCAGCGTCACTCAGAATTGCTAGGAGGTGGGATAATCCATGTATCCATGAACAGGTGAAAAATAAACAAAATGGAGTATTACCCAGTCATGAAGAGAAATGCTATAATACTGAAGACATTGTGCCAAGTAAAATGAGCCATTCACAAAAGGACAAGTCTTGCCGGTTCCACTTCATATGAGGTGCCCAGTGGGGGAAAATTCAGAGACAGAAAGTGGATTAGGCGCCATCAGTGGCTGAGAGAGGCGGAATGGAGAGTTATCATTTTATAGACACAGAGCTGCTGTTTGGGGTGATAGAAAAGTTTTGGAAATACATAGTAGTGATGACTGTACCACACTGTAAGTATCACTAATGTCCCTGAATGGTACACTTAAAAATAGTTAAAATGGCAGATTTTATGTGCATTTTATAATTTAAAAAATGTAAAATGGTTCAAATATTAAATATTATATTTTGCATGTTCCATCATAATAAAAAAAATTAAAACACATTAAGCCATGGGAAATGGGACTTAAAGTGCAGCAGGTAAGAGAGACACTTGGCAGTTGGAAGGCCCCCTTACCTCCCAGGGACACATTCCAAGCCACCTGCTTAGAACAACGCCCAATACAGTCAGCCTGCAGAACCTACGAGTCACTATCAACAGATATTTAGATTAAAACATAATTTTTAGATTTCTTCTTTAATTCTTTTTCCTGGAATAACAGGCTAACTAATGTCACAAAGGTCATTTGTAAGAGTTCCTTGAAGGTGGTTTTGGCCATTCTTAAATAAGTGGAGGAACATAAATTTATCTGAACAAGATACGTTACACCAGAAAATCTCACCGAGAAATCCTCTGGGTTGCCGGGTGCGATGGCTCACACCTGTAATTCCAGCAGTTTGGGAAGCTGAGGCAGCAGGATTGCTTGAGGCTGGGAGTTTTAGACCAGCCTAGACAACATAGTGAGACCCCCATCTCTACAAAAAAATTTAAAAAAAAATTAGCTGGGCATGGTGGCATGAGCCTGTAGTCCCAGCTACTTGACAGGCTGAGGCAGGAGTCTCACTTAAGCCCAGGATATCAAGGCTGCAGTGAGCTGTGATGGTACCACTGCACTCCAGCCTGGGTGACAGAGTGAGGCCCTATCTCAAAAACAAAGAAACAGAAAACCTATCCTCTGGGTGATACTGTAAAAGAGTAAAAAGCACTAAAACACATTTCATGTTAACCATAACCATCTTACTAATCCTCCTATCCTACACCCCCCATGAAACTACTCTCACCCAAGTTCCAAGAGAGCAAGGAGTTTGGTTTGTATCTGGAGGTGGACTGTGTGGGCCACATCTATCAGCTGCCTGAGCATTGGATGAGAAGTATGGAGAGTTTGCAGAGCTAGGAAGCCACACGCCAACTTTCTCACTTCTATTTTATTCCCCTGTGTGGATTTGAGGGACCCCCTGGCAAAGTTCAAGAGGCTCCTAAGAAACCATCCGCTGCCCTAGATGCTGAAGAGAGGAGTATCCCCTGTCATTTTAAGCCTCTATTTTTTTTTAAATCCTCTAATTCAAGATCCACCAAACCAGTTATGTACAAAGCATAGCTCTGGGGCACTACGGTGGGAACAAAGATACATTAGATAATGCGGTTCTGACCTCGAAAACAAATGCAAGGCAAGCTATCACCACTAGAGAGCGCCCTTTGGGGGCTGTGGAGTCAAGCCCCTGAAAGTGGTCCCAAAGTTGTTCTTCCTGGGCTTACCCAAGCATTCCTCAGTGCTGCTTCTCCCGCTGTGACAAGCTCGGTCACCTGCAGGCCATGTGGTCCCAGCATGGTCAGTCCAGGGAACCATGGGGTCCTCTGGCCATGCAGAGGCTCATTCCTCAGGCCCCAGCCCGAGGTCTGAGAGGAGGCATGGCAGTGGCCCCCAACCCCGGGCCGTCCAGCTTGCAACGGCCAGTCGGACCCCTTCCGAGCACAGACAGGAAGCTTTGATGACTGAGACACTGACATATCTAGCCGTGTGCCTACTTCCTTTTCCAAAGGTCAAGCCTTGACTTCATGTCATTACAAGCTTTTTTGTCCTTCCTTTTCATGAGCGTCTGCTGGGCTCCTACAGAGGACATGAAGCCATTAGAAAGGGCCTGTCCCTTTGGAAGAAAGTTTCCCAACGCTCAGTCACAGTTTGCTTACACAGGAAGGCAGCCTATGCCCGAGCATCGGCGGGGCAGGCTTTGTTGCGATGGGGTCCCCAGGAGACACGGCAGTCCTGGGCCTCACCCTGGGCGGAGGAGGAGAGACACCGCAAGGCACTGTCTCTGTTCAGTTTATGTTAACTACATTCCATGTATAACCCTCATCCAAAATAAAGTCGGTTTCCATCTGCTTTGTAATCATAGAACAATAGCTTGCCTGCCCCATCCAGGAGGCTTTTAAAATAGAAACTTCAGGGGAGGCATCTCGGCTCTGAAGGAGATTCCCCCCTGAGGACCCTCCACACATGGAGAGACGGGGGTGCCACGTGGAGACCTCAGGTCACTGTCCTGGTTTCTGGGGGCGTAGGAAGGGGTTCCTCATGGGCTGCAGAAAGGACGCTGGCTTCTAAGAAAAAAGGCCCTGGCCAGGTGCGGTGGCTCATGCCTGTAATCCCAGCACTTTGGGAGGCCAAGGTGGGTGGATCACAAGGTCAGGAGTTCAAGACCAGCCTGAGCAACATGATGAAACCCTGTCTCACTAAAAATATAAAAATTAGCCAGGTGTGCTGGCATGTGTCTGTAATCCCAGCTATTCAGGAGGCTGAGGCAGGAGAATCGCTTGAACCCGGGAGGTGGAGGCTGCAGTGAGCCGAGATCGTGCCACTGCACTCCAGCCTGGGTGACAGAGCGAGACCCCATGTCAAAAAAGAAAAAGAAAAGGCCCTGCAGTCCATGGGAATCCCTACCAGGGACAGACCCTGGAAGACTCAGATTCAGGAACCCCTTATGAAGGAACAGCGGGACAGGCCCCTCCTTACTGCAGCAGACCAAAAAGGCAAGAGATGCCTCAGGGGTCCAAATCCTGCAACCACTCCAGCTGGAGCACCCGGCAAGGAGCCTGGGCCCACATCAACCCTGCCATGTCACCATTGGCTGCATTTCCCTGATTTTTATTCTTCTTATGATATAGATATATATATATAGAGATATGTGTTTGTATACATATCTATATCATAGATATATATCTTATGATATAGACAGATATAGATATGTGTTTGTATTTATGTACAAATCCCCTTTCCATGGGGGGATATCTTATTTTATTTTTTCCAGCCTTTCCTAATGTCCCCTGAACTGTGTCCCGCCAGAGACTATTTGGAGAGAGAGGCTCTAAAGAGGATTCCAGTTAGAATGAGGCCATAAGGCTAGGCCCAAATGCAATGTGGGTGGGGTCCTTACAAGAGAAAGAGGCAGCAGAGGCGTGCGCACACAGCCGTTAGGACAGGGAGAACATGGCAAGGGGAGGGGCCTCAGGAGGACCCATCCTGCCCACACCTCGGTGTCTGACTTCTGGGCTCCAGAACTGCGAGGTGATACATTCCTGCTGTTGAAGTCACCCCATCTGTGGTCCATTGCTATGGCAGCCTGAGCTGACGAATACACTTAATAACGTCCATTCTCGTGACACTGGCTGGAAGGAGCAGCTCACAGGCTGTAGTGACAGGAACCGAGGGGCAGGCAGAAGCAGTGAGTGGCAGGAGGGGCATCTCACCCTGCAATTTATCCTCATGCACAGGTTCTGCATACCCCCAAGACAGAAATCAAGCCCACTGGCACAACATTCTAACATCAGCCGCTCAACCACGCCCTTCTCGAGGCTTTTATCAGCGCGGACCTCTAGAGACAGGAAGAACAGCTGGCTGGGGAAGTCTGCCTGTGCTACTGAAGAGGACATCGGGGAGTGGGTGTCCGGGTCTCTGCCCTGGTGGCTGGAATGGGGGCACCACCCACCTTGCCCAGGGGCAGGGTCTGCTTGGAGAAGGGACAGAGTCCAACAGTGACCAACTTTGAGTTCAAGAAGCTGGTGGGGCTGTGCAGGGTGGGCTCTCCGGAGGTGTCTCCAGCTTTGAAGACAGGCAGATGGAGACAGAAATATTTGGGGGTCTTAAGCACAGAGGTGACAGCAGCCCCCATTGTGGATGTCATCACTGAGAGCACCAGGGAGAAGTATGGGGTGAAGGAGAGCTGAGGGCTGAGCACAGGCCACACAGGCAAGGTCATGCCCAGGCAGGGAAGCTGGCGGAGTGGCCGGGGGCAGAGGGGCACCATGCCAGCACACGGCATCGGGGTGGGCCAGGGCTGACCACACAGGGCCCGGGGGACACAGGGTTCCTGGGTGCCTGCCACCCCCGCCGGCAGCCACAGGTCTGCCTCCACACCTCGGCCTTCACCTCCCACGGCCGAGTGAACACGGCTGGAAGGGCATCTCGAATGTGTGCCCATCACCACCGCAGTTTTACTCCATTTTTGGAGACAGTAACTTCCAGTGGCACATCCATGAAGGTAGACAGTCCTCTTGCGCATCACTCAAGCACATTTCATGCCCAGCTCTAGCGAGACCATGTAGTCTTTTGAACGACAGAACTGTTCTTCAGAAGTGGACCTCCCCTACAAAGGCCATGGATGACTAAGAGCTTCGGACAGGTCTTTAGGCCACACCAGCAGGAGCTCTAGATGCTAAATTCCTCTCAGCGTTGAGACATCATTATCATCTTTTTTTTTTTTGAGGCGGAGTCTCGCTCCATCCCTCAGGCTGGAGTGCAGTGGCGGGATCTCGGCTCACTGCAAGCTCCGCCTCCTGGGTTCACGCCATTCTCCTGCCTCAGCCTCCCGAGTAGCTGGGACTACAGGCGCCTGCCACCATGCCTGGCTAGTTTTTTTTTTGTATTTTTAGTAGAGATGGGGTTTCACCGTGTTAGCCAGGATGGTCTCGATCTCCTGACCTCATGATCCGCCCAGCTTGGCCTCCCAAAGTGCTGGGATTTCAGGTGTGAGCCACAGTGCCTGGCCCATTATCATCTTAATTGTAATAACAACATTTAAAAATCAGCAAAGCTGTGCTGGATATTCTATTACAACCCAGGCCTGCACAGAACATTTCACAGTCTCTATCTCAGTGAACCCTCTCGCGATCCTGACAGTATGTTCCCACTTATAGACGTGGAAACCAAACACGTAGAGACTGACCTCCCCAAAGTCACACAAACCTGGGTGACTCCAGGGTCTAGGAAGCCTTAGAGAGATTTGGTTTTGAAAGCACATCTGATCTGGTAGCCTAAAGGAGGAATATCTCATGAAGACTGTAAAGTGCTAAGCAAAAAAGTTCTTCCATTTTTCCCTTTAAAATTATGCAGTGCAGAGACTAATGTGGTCTGAGATAAAATATCACTAAGCTTGAGAAACGGTGGAGGCCGGGCGTGGTGACTCACATCTGTAATCCCAGCACTTTGGGAGGCTGAAGTAGGAGGATCATTTGAACCCAGGAGTTCAAGACCAGCCTGGGCAACATAGTGAGACCCCATCTCTCAAAAAAATACAAGAATGAGCCAGGTGTGCTGGCGCACCTTGGTCCGAGCTACTCAGAAAGCTGAGGTGGGAGAATGACCTGAGACTGGGAAAGTTGAGGTGGCAGTAAGTCCTGATCGCGCCATAGCACTCCAGCCTGGATGACAGGGCAGGACTCCTTCTTAAAAAAAAAAAAAAAAAAAAAAAAAAGAAGAAAGAAAAAGAAAAAGATAAGAAAAAGGTGGGAGGAAAGGCAGACAGTTCCAGATTTGTGCCAGTGTTTGACGAAGACATGGAGTAACACAGTTCAGTCCATTTGCCAAAACCACTTCCAACGTGCAAACAACCGGAGGGGGCTTGTCCAAGATCAGGAGTCACCAAACTGTGTTTTTTTTGCTACAAACTGGGAAGTGACCCCTACACCGGCCTGCATAGATGAGGGATGAGCTCCTCCCTCACTAGTACCACCTGCAGTTGGGACCATCTGAGCTGTGGCCACAGAAGGACACTGCCCTCCCCCGGGCTCACCTTGGGGACTTCCCTCTGGGCTAAACAAGCCACTGAGAGAGTTCCCGCTAGGGCAGGGTAGCTGTTTATTCCCCTGGCTTCAGGTTGATTTGGTGGCTTTGAGAGGTGCTCCGAACATGGGCAGGGGACACCTGACACTTGAGGGGCCCCAGCCTGGCCACCTGACAGGTTCCTTCTGCACAAAGCCGCCATACCCTTCCTCACAAAATCCCTCCTGCAGGAAACATGTAGGAGCAGCACTAAATAGCTGGCTTTGGAATGATCAATAATTAACGACAGTGCTTCACATCTGGCCACTACTTTCATTTAGGGTCACAAAGCCACGGTGCGCACACAGTCTCAAGTGTGTTGATGACTCATCCCCAGTAAGACAGGGCGCCAGTGACTCTGAGTGCCCGAGTTCCTGATCTGCAAAACGGGGGTCTGTAGGATCGCTATAGTCTCCTCCAGCAGACACTGACCCATTTCCCCGTAGCCCTCTGCTCCTGTCCCACCCGCTTCATGCTCTTCTGGCTGTCACCAGACTGTCAACAGTGACTGTTCAATTAAGTGAGAGGCCGTGGCCACTATTTTGACTTCACATCTCCTGTTTTCCTTTTGAGCATGGTTTTTCCTCACTATTATTGTTGAAGTGAGTGTTTGATTTTGACTAATACAATCAGAAATAGTACAAATGAGCAGCGCGTTATATCTTATATTTGATTTGTGGTTTGGAATTAAAACAAGAGCTGTTATTTTGATTTTTTTATTAGAAAGATGGTAAGACTGCTCACAGGATTTCCATGAAATGGAGAACACAGACGGTACTGCTTGAGGTGTGGTGGTATATAAAATATGTTTATGTGTTTGGTATCATTCTGTATTATTTCATTGGAAGAGAACAATTAATCCCTACAAAGAGAAAGCTCCAATTAAACCTGTGTTACATTTGACTAAACCTAGAAAAATCTGGATGCTTTGTGCCTTATAGATGAAACAGGTAATGTGTTATTTTGCGGGGCTGTTTGTTTTTGAGACAGGGTCTTGATCTGTCATTCAGGCTGCAGTACAGGGCTGTGATGATAGCTCACTGCAGCCTCCAACTCCCAGGGCTGAAGGGATCCTCCCTCCTCAGCCTACCAAGTAGCTGGGATGACAGGTGTGCACCACCACACCCAGCTAATTTGTTTTTTATTTTTTGTGGAGACGGGGTTTCACCATGTTGCCCAGACTGGTCTCAAACTCCTGGGCTCAAATGTCCACCTGACTCAGCCTCCCAAAGTGCTGGGATTACAAGAGTGAGCCCCCATGCCTGGCAAGAATACATTTTTTAAGAAAAAAGAAGACATGTTAATGAATCTAACATGCAGACCAACTAGATTGAGGCCTCCCAAGTGAGGTCAGCCTGGGGGACTCCTTTGGCCAACTAACAGGAGAAGTGCGTAACACTTTAAACCAACAGAGCAAATGTGAAACCAGGACACAGTGAGGCGAGCCCTAAATGGGAGGATCACCACAAGAGATCCAAGAATCTTGTGGAATAATCATTAGTGCCAAGGCCGATGCCTTGGGAATAAGAAAACCCTTCTTGGAATTTATTTTTCATATGGTGGACAAATAAAGAAGTGTGTGTGTGTGTGTATGACAGAGACAGAGACAGAAAATAATTTTACATCACTTAAAAAAGACCAAACAAGACTCTAAAATTATCGCAGATTTAATATACACTCATTATATACATCAGGCAGAGAAGTAGAAAGCCCAGAATGCCAGCAACAAGGATTTCTCCGCCGTCAGCGCTGTTGAGATTTGGGGCCGGATATCCTTGATGGTGGACAGCTCTGGGCTCTACACTCTGCTGACCACCATCCCCAGCCTCCCACTATAGATGCCAGTAGGGCTCCCTCCCCACAAGTTGTTACAACCTAAAACAGCTCCAAACATTGTCAAATGCCTCCTGGGGGTGCAAAATCGCTCCCAGTTGAGAAATGCTGCTTTAAAACACCCAGGACAAACATTCTGGAAAATGGATTATTAAGTAAATGTTTACAGAACCAACGTATTTTTAAAATCACGAAGGTGAGAACTCAGCACTGTAACAGCAATGGCAAAATCCGCAGTGGGAACGTGAGCCAAGTATGTTGCATAACGCCCAGAATGTGTCTTCCTTCCACCATAAACTGAAACATCTGCTCCTTCAGTGAGACGTGCTAATGGATTCTGAATCTAATACTAAAAGTGAGAGGCAGTGAGAAATGATAGTTGGAGTGCTTTTTCTGGAGTGAATCTTCTGATACCGAAATTGCCAAAAATATGGTAGTGTAGACTAGATGCACAAAATGTATTTCTGAACCACTTTCTATTCTGTATGTGTCCTCGAGGTGATGTGAGCTCTAAGAAATGTCCCAGATGTGTGGAAGCACATGTGTGCATGGAGCAGATTGCTCAAATGAGTCAAGCTGAATGGAAAATACTGGTCGCTCTGTGGTAAGTCAGAAAGGGCTGAACGTTGTCCCAGCGGAACTCACCCCCAGAAGGCAGGGCCTCTGGCCTCTTTTTAGAATGAAGAAAGGGTGCAGAGTCTCTCAGCCCAGAGAAAGTGACACACCATGCTATGCTCACATCACGTAATTACTTACTACAATGCAACACTGAACACCCCGATTAAATCTATTTTCCCCAGGAAACACTAGTTTGCGAAAGCAAAATGATGCCTCAAAACAATATCACTTACAAACCTCTTAGTAAGTTTTAACATGAAACGTTTTTTCTGACAAATCATTTCTACTGTGGTCTTTTCTGCATATAGTGGTACATTCTCAAAGTATCTTAGTAGACCTCAAGACATCTCAATAATACTGCCCACTAGTAATGGATGTAAAACACTCTGGGGCACTTCTAGAGTTTTCAAGGTAATTTCTCATGCATTAATTCATTCATTGGTATGACAATCCCAGGAAACAGGTAGGAGTTGTGCGCTCCTTATTCCTACGGAGAAGTTTTGCATTGTAAATATTTTTTCCTAAGAGGCTGTAACAATTCACACTCCTCCATCAGTATCTAAGAGTCTCCAGGCCCTTTTTTCTGCAAAACCAGCTGCTTTCTTTTGTCTTTTTAAAACCTCCCTGCAAGTGTGGTTTTTTTTGTTTGTTTGTTTTTTTAAGACAACGTCTTGCTCTGTCGCCCAGGGTGGAGTGCAGTGGCATGATCTCGACTCACTGCAACCTCCGGCTTCTGGGTTCAGCAATTCTCCTGCCTCAGCCTCCCCAGTAGCTGGGATTACAAGCGTGCGCCACCACACCTGGCTAGGGCAGGACATCTACTATTCTTTTAATGTGCATCTGCCTGCCGCCCAGACCACTTGGCAGCCTCCTCTGTGAATTAACTCTGCTTGTTTCCCCTTCAATCTTTCTTTTTTTCTTCTTCTTCTGATTTATTTAGTTAGAGACAGGGTTTCACTCTGCTATCTGTGCTGGAGTGCAGTGGCACAATCTAGCTTACTACAGTGGCACAATCACAGCTCACTGCAGCCTCGACCTCCTGGGCTCAAGCAGTCTTCCCACCTTGGCCTCTGGAGTAGCTGGGAGTAGCTAACATGCACCACCCGCCCAACAGTTTTTTAACTTGGTTGTAGAGACGGAGTCTTGCTATGTTGCCCAGGGTGGTCTCAAACTCCTGGGCTCCAGCAATTTCTCCCGCCTCAGTCTCCCAAAGCACCGTGATTACAGGTGTGAGCCACCGTGCCTGGCCTCCCTCATTTTTTCTATTGTATTCTTTCCTCTCTTCTTAACCACAAAACCTGTGAGAGCATTCATATTGAAAATATTAACCCCTTTTCTGTCTTTGGCCTTGCAAATATTTTTCTCTAAGAGCCATGGTTTGTCAGTTTTAAAATTTCTAGTTGTGGCATAATTTTGTTATATAATCCTTTCAGATTTTTATATAGGTAAATATACCTGACTTCTCCAGGCCTGGCTAAGACTGTCACCTATGTCCCTGTATTATACATGTTGTTTCCAAGTATTGCTTGTTTGATTTTTGTGGGAGGAGTGCAGAGTATTTTTTTTTTTAAAAAAAACATTTAAATGGTCAAACCAACTGATGTTCATTTTCCTCTGTTACGACCTGAGCATCCAATGCTGCTTCTTCCAGACAGCCAATTGTGTCAATATTGCTAACTAGTTCTTTTCCCACTGAACCTACATACCCACTCTGTTATAGATAATATCATTTGATTTGGGCTTATTAGCTTCCAGTAATCTACCTGTCCTCTCTCATGTCAACCCCATATGGCATGATAGTACAGTATGTTGGATCAGTGCCACCATCAGCTTCAGCGCTGAGAGGAGTCTTCATGCAAAGGTACCTGCTCAGGGTGGAGTCCAGAGACAGGGCCCTGGGCCAGCACACTGGGGAGGTCCTGCTCTGCTCTCTGCAAAGACAGTGGCCACCAGCCCTCCCCTTGCCCCAGCCAGTCTGAGGTCCCATAGCCACCAGAAGGGCTCAGGTGGGATGTCCCAAAGCCTCAACAAACACCCATGCAGGTCATTTGTCATAGAAAAGGGGGCCAACCCCAGACCCATGTGGATGACAGATGTTGCATGTATTTAAATGACCCTGCAAATGCTCCCGGGGGTTAGATGGCCTACTGCAGCCTCTGTGTGGATGTCCAACCCCAACCCCCCAAGCACTGGCCTGGGGAGGGTGAGGCCCGTGTTTAGAATTCAGATCTTAGAGCACGAAGCGCACACTGCACCAGGCACCTCCAGAGTGTTAATTCACCTCCAGGAGACTTGTTTGGAGTTTCATTTTGTTGCTTTGGGGTCCATCTCCCCTGCCAGGGCAGGGCTTTCATTGCTGAGACCATCTTTACCTGCACAACTTCACCTGCGGCCCCAGTTCCAATATCTGGTACAAAAAGTTGCTCCTTTTCAATCTTTTTTTTTTTTTTTTCTGAGATAGAGTTTTGCTCTTGTTGCCCAGGCTGGAGTGCAGTGGCGCGATCTTGGCTCACCACAACCTCCACCACCCAGGTTCAAGCGATTCTCCTGCCTCAGCCTCCCAAGTAGTTGGGACTACAGGCATGAGCCACCAGGTCCAGCTAATTTTTGTATTCTTAGTAGAGACAGGGTTTCTCCATGTTGGTCAGGCTGGTCTCCAACTCCCAACCTCAGGTGATCCACCCACCTCGGCCTCCCAAAGTGCTGGGATTACAGGCATGAGCCACTGCACCCGGGCTCAATCTTATTTTTAAGACTGTCTTGGCTATTTGGAGGCATCATAAACATTAAGGCCATTTTATTCAATTCCAAGAGAAGCCTCCAAATAGAAATGCATGCGGCTCTTGGGAGAATGGGCACTGCAATCATACCTGCTCTTCCCGTCCCACCCAGGGCCCTGGGAGATGCTGCAGTGCCTCATGCACACTTACACCCTTTAAAAAGATAGCGCCACTTTCTTCATGAAGGTCCTAAGCCTCTTGTTAAGTTTCTTTCTGAGTACTGTGCAGTTTTTGTTCCTATTTTTGTAGACCACCTTCCCCACTTCCCCTTCTAAGTGCTCATTGTGCTCCCTGAGTGATTGTAAGTAGTTCTCTGTAAGTGGCCACAGGTCTTCCCCAGCAGCTCCACTTCGCTGGGTGTGAGTTCTGTTTGTCCAAACCCTCTTCCGCTCCCTGGCTGCCAGGACCCTGCAGATGAATGGTTACTATTTTGGTTAGCATAGCACACTTGGGTCAGCTTTCTAAAGTGATGGCAGACCCCTTTCTTAGAAAAGGTGAAGTGGCCTCCCAAGAGTTGTAGGCACATAACTTCTCCCAAATCTCCCTCAGGAGCAAGGGAAAATCAGCCTGGGGAACCAGGGCATCCAGTCGCCTTTGCATGCACAATTGATCTCCTTTCCACTGGAGGCCCCCAAACCTCTGCAAGCCCAAGTTTCCTCCAAGATGCTCTGCTCTGTGGGACTTACCCCAGGGTTCTCCGATGCCGCACCAGTGCTGTCTAGGGACCCAGGGAACCCAAGTCCTGCCCCAGATGCCCAGGGATACAGCAGCTACCTCATTCAGGATGTGTATGGGAGGGAGAGAAGGATTTTGTCCAGGACATCACTTCCCCAGAGCCCCCAGATTCCTCTAAATCAGAATTCTGAAGGTGAAAAGGCTTCACTGATTATAAGGTTCCTCTCTCTCATTTTTCATTATGAGGGGATTAAAAGCCAGACAGGCAGATTGATTTTCTCACTCATGTGAGGGTGGCAGCCTGGGTCAAAGCCCTCAGATGTGCCTTTCCCTGAGGCTTCTCTTGCAACAACTTACTGGAAGCACTCACCCTCCGATCAGTCCCTTACTAACATCACCCTGCCCAGAGGCTGGCTTCTCCTACCACGCAGAATTAAAAATCACAAAAGCAACCTCTTTAATAAATAAACAAATAAATATAAGAAGCAAAAAAAAAATCTCCGGAAATATCTCCAAAAAAAATCACAATATTTCTCCATAACGTATTTACTGCAAATATCCCTAAATTGTAATGGGCTACAGAGTATGATCAGTAAAGTACCTTAAGCATACAAACACCGCCTCGTCTTGGAAGACCCAGCCCTGGGAATAGAAGGGACTTTAACATATGGATCAAAATATACTACGGAGACATGATTTCCCTGGGCACAGTGTACAGTGACCTAAGACACCTTTGTGAATCCCGGCTTGGAAGCCAATGTCAATTTTCCCAGTCAAGCATCAACAGCAGCAGTGCCCTCGCGAAACTGACTTTACCCGGTAATATTCCGAGAATGGATAACAAGGCTGAAATGCAGAACTAACTACAAACTGAGTTTTCCTCCTTGGGTAAAATACGGTGAGAAGGGCCATGCTGATGGTCACCTTCTCTGGAGGCCACACACGTGGATTCCACAAAGGCCATTGCAGAGTCATCGTCACCAGTCAGTCTTGGCAGTGTCCCTAGGAGGTGTGTCATTCCCATTATCAGGATGAAGATACTGAGGATAGAGGGGGTTGAGTCAACGCCCAAAGACTCACAGCTGGAAGTCAGAACAGCAGCTCTAAGGAAGGCCCAAAACTCAACTGGCTCATGCCTCCCAATTTTAGAGTATTTGGGAGACAGGAAGTGCTGAGAAACAGGCATTGCTAAATCACGTGGTTCTCTCCTATCTTTAGGAAAAAAAAATTTTTTTTTCTTTCGGAAAATTGTGTAGGTTACAGCTGGCTATATCCCAGGTATCTTATGTGACCATGCAAACATACAACAATAAGCAGCACCCCCTTCTGAGGGACTGCATCAGCACGAATCACGGCCACACAGCCCAGCCCACCCGGGGCCTGGGGGCCACCCAGGACACCACCGTCCATGTGACTATGACACAGGCCCACGGAGGGAAGGCCTGCACTAACTTGGCACCTCCAGTCCGATGTTTAACATCTAATGAATGGCGACCTTGGGCTTTCCCTGTCACCTGCTGAGAAGAGAGAGTGACAGCCTCTTCCCTACACTCTGCCCAATGATTTGAGATTGAATACCTTTCCTATTGTAAATAGGAGCAAGAACTATTTTAACATTTTTGGATTTCTGATGAGGGGAATAACAACCTAATGCCACAGAATGAGCTCTGATTTTGGTTTAGTCATGTGTTATGATCGTTATGCTTACTAGTATGAGTACTTGCTTTCCCAAAGTGTGCCAGACAGGTACTAGCACTAAGACATCTGTCCAGAAGTATTTCTTTAGATATCATTTTATTCCTTCACTCTGCAGTCCTGTGTAATAATACACACTGGGAAAATTTTGACGTGCTATAGTGTGGATGTTTGTCCCCTCCAGACCTCTGCTGAAGACCGATCCCCAGCGTTAGAGGTGGGGCCTCATGGGAGGTGTTTGGGTCGTGGGGGTGGATCCCACATGGATAGATGACTGCCCTGGGGGTGTAGGGGATATGCGTGAGTTCTGGCTCTATTAGTTCCTGTGAGAGCCGATTGTTAAAAAGAGCCTGGCACCTCCCTCCTCACCCCTGTGATTCTGCTCCCCTCTCCCTTCCCCTATGAGTGGAAGCAGCTTGAGGCTCTCACCAGATGCAGATGCTGGTGCCATGATTCCTGTACAGCCTGCAGAACCATGAGCCAAATAAATCTCTTTTGTTTGTAAATTATCCAGCCTCAAATATTCCTTTATAGCAACACAAAACGAACAGGGACAAGATGTGAAGACAGTTTGTTTCAGGGCTAGGCGTGGTGGTTCACATCTGTAATCCCAGGTGGGAGGAGTTCAAGACTAGCCTGAGCTCTACAAAAAAGAAACAAAATTAGCCAGGTGTGGTGGTGTACCCCTGTGGTCCCAGCTACTTGGGAGGCTAAGGCAGGAGGATTGCTTCAGCCCAGAAGGTTGAGGCTGCAGTGAGCCACAATAGCACCACTGCACTTCAGCCTGAACAAAAGAGCGAGACCCTGTCTCAAAAAAAAAAATAGTTTGTTTCAGAGCTTATAAATATAAGTGTGGCATTGGCCTCTTTAATGCACACTGCCATGGTCTAATTATGGCCTGTGTGCATGCATGCAGCAATGCCCGAGCAGCTGGAGTTGGAAAAGAAGCCTCCGTTCATGCTCAAACGTGGTGCTCATGAGTCATCAGGGAGCTGCTAGCCCACCTCACAACGTGGCTTCTTCCCACCCACACTGGGGGACCTTCTCCCATAGTCATGGACCCTCCACAGGTGAGGCAGACATTGTCAGAGCCACATGTGTCCTGGGCAGGTGCTACCTGCCTGGAACCTGCCGGATATCCCTCTGGGATGGGTCAACTAGGCCATAGGACAATGTGACACTTGACAGAAGGTGGTGACAGCAGTAATTTGAGCTGGCCTTGTAGAGGCCTTCCTCCTTCTGTAGCTTTGGAGATGTTTAAAAAATTTAAATTTTAATTGCCAAATAATAATTGTATATAGCATGAGGCACAATGTCATGTTTTGATACATGTATACACTGTGGTATGGTTAAATTAAACCATTAACATCTCACATACCGATCTTTTTTTCTGATGAGAACATTTAAAATCTACTTGTTAGCAGTTTTGAAATACACATTGCTATTAACTATGGTCACGGTGCTGTACAACAGATCCTAAAACGACTCCTCCTGTCTAAGGGAAACTTTGTATCCTTTGACCAAAATCCCCCCAAGTCCCCTCCAACCTCTGGTAACCCCCATTCTACTCTCTGCTTCTATGAGTTCGACATTTTTAGGTTCCACGCGTACGTGAGATCATGCAGTATTTGTCTTTCTGTGGCTGGCTTATTTCACTGAACATAATGTTCTCCAGGTTCATCTGTGCTGTTGCAAGTTCTAGTAAGTTGGAAATGTAATTTTTTCAGAAAAGAATTCACAAAGTACATGTCTTTGTGAATAAGGACTCCTCAGTGGCATGAGGACAGGCTAGCCCTCTCAGAGAGAGTCCCCTAAGGCCAGTGCCATGGTGGCTGCCCTGGCCCCTGCCCCCACCCCACCCTTTCAGAGGTTCTGTGCTCCCTTGAACTCAATTCTTCCTGACTTTCTGCCACACTTTTCCATTTTGTGCTAGGTTTTCTCTTTGAAATTACAGACTCTCTACATATGGAGACATGACACGCTCTGGGCTCCAGGTGCCAGTGCTGCAGCTCTGGAGCGGGGTCAGTGGGTCCTTGGGCCCCTCCTGGGGGGACAGCCATCCAAGAAGGGCAGCCCAGCTCCACAGCACGCAGATCCTTCCCTGTCACCAAGGTCAGAGCTGGGACTCCTCTGGCTGGCACTCTTTTGGGGCAGACAGATCACCAGGAGACTGCCGCCCTGAAGGGTGAGGGTGGGGAGAGAGACCTTCAGCCCTGCCTTTACCCTCTACGTGCCAGCACAGCCATGCTACCCGATCTCACCCTAGGCTGGCTCCTCGTCTATGTCATATCCTCCAGGGACATCTACAGGGATTAAACTGAAAGTGTGTTACCCACAGAGCACAATAAGAAGTTGTCCAAGAAGAGAGTTATATGTAAGACTTCTGTGTTGTTACAGACTTCATTTTAAGCTTCTTAAAAATATAACCCTTGCAAAATTCGTCAGGGTCACAAATCTGGAATCCGGCCTAGTTAACTGGAAGAGGGAGGGAGGCCCCGGGTTGCATTCAGCCGGCTTCTCTCATCACTGGAGTTAAGGAGCTCCTCAGCTTCACTGACATAGGCAGTCTCAGCAATGAGAGCCCTACCCTGGCAGGGGAGATGGACTCCAAAGCAACAATATCAAAACTCCAAACAAGTCTCCTGGAGGCGAATCAACACTCTGGAGGCGCCTGGTGCAGTGTGCGCTTCATGCTGTAGGGTCTGAATTCTACATACAGGCCGCACCCTCCCCAAGCCAGTGCTGGGAGGCTTGGGGGAAACCAGTGCCTGTCCAGCCTTCCCCCTCTGCCCCAGGCAGTCTGAGGTCCCATAGCCACCAGGAGGGCTCAGGCGGGAATCCCAAAGCCTCAACAGACACCCACGCAAGTCCATTTGTCATAGAAAAGGGGGCCGAAGCCCAGACTCACCTGGGTGACAGATGTTGTGTAATTAAACGACCCTGCAAACGCTCCCAGGGGCTTAGCCTACCACAGCCTCTACGTGGATGTCCAACCAAATGGCCAGGGCGGCGCAAGGCAGCAAAGATTCAACTCCACAGAGAAGGCACGCTCTTTTCCCGCGGGCACTGTGCCGGACTCCCATCTGGTGAAACAGCGCCCAGGTGTCCACGGCTGAGTGAACCAGGCAATTCTCAGACACTGAGAGGGAGAACAAACTGCAGACCGTGGGACACAACCGATTCTGTGATTCTGTCGGAGCTGCCTGACAGCTGTGCCCGTGTCCCTTCGCTCCTCCTCAGGAGGGCACCGTGCGCCGCCCGCACCCACCAGCCCGGTACAGGGATCCCACTCGGAGGCCCCCGACTGGCTTGAGTGGTTTGCTCTGTGTCCCCTATAGAAGAAACAAACTCCCCCGTCCTCATGTAACGGAGGCTCTGTGACTTTAAAAAAACAAACCATAAGGTGCCTGTTTGGCCGACCTTCCTTTCTCTGTGCCTTTCCTTCCTCTCCCCATGCCTGCTTGCCTGCAGTTATTTTGGTACAGGGGCATCACTAGTCATTGATAACTTCACATCCTAACTCGGGGGCTGTCTGAAAGGTTACGGAACTTGTTTTTCTTTCAAAGAACAATGATCCTTCGGTCACGCAGACTTCCCTGATGGTGTCTGGTTTGACTGGCCCAGGAAGGTGAGCAGCTTTCCTCCTGGGCTCTCCCCTCTCGCATCCCTGCCTTCCTCGTAAAAAATCCCAGTTATGTCCAAACGCAGGTCGGATTTGGGAGCTCGTCTCTCCCGCCCTCACATTTTTTGCTCCTGAGCGCTGATGTGTCGGGTGCTCAAATGTAGCTTTTGGGAATTTACAGCCTCTAAAGGCTGGCACTACAAACTCAGGGCTGGGCAACCCGGCCCAGGCACCCTAAACTCAGAGATGAACCAAAATGGTGTTCAGCAAAATTCTTCACTAAGAATAAAAACAAAACAAACAGACAAAAAAACAAAGTTAAACTAAATAACATTCATTGGCATGTTCCACAAAGAAATAAAATTCAAGACAGGCATGGAAATGCACGCCTGTGGTCCCAGCTACTCGGGAGGCTGAGGTGGGAGGATTGCTTGAGCCCAGGAGGTCGCGGCTGCAGTGAGCTGTGATCACGTCACTGCACCCCAGCCTGAGTGACAGAGCAGGATCCTGTCTGAAAATAAATAAATAGAAGTAAAATTCAACAAACCCGAAGTACATATAGCTTCAGGGCATCACTGTGAGGGAATCCAGTCCAAACACATCAATTTATAATGAAGTATTTATAAACTGGTACATTTATAAATTAGGTAGAAGTTCTGGAATACCATGTATCTCTTCCTGGCCAACAACAACAAACCCAGAAAACCCAACAGAGTGGAAACAATTCTTCACTAATAGGAACTATTGATGGATACCTCTAACTCCTCCTCAGTCTCAGGAATTCTAAAGAAGGAGGAAAAGCGACAAAGAACCTTGTCATTAGACACCAAACTCGCCTGGGGGCCAGGGCGAGGCAGGCAAGGCGCTCACATCAAGTGCAAAACGCAAGGGTGCACGCAACAGCTCAGGGATCAGGATGAACACTATTTTAATGCAATATCTTTTACAAAACAAAATGAATGAACAAATATCCCTGAGGAAGAAACATTGACATTTAAAATAAAGACAGAATCGGCATTGCTGGGTTTTCTTTAGCTACAGGTTCCCATAGGGCTTCAGTGAGTTTTCTATGTCCTGGACAGATAAGCTGCTTCCCTTGCTCTCCTTGGCCCACCCCACACCAACTGAACACCCCAAGAACCATTTCCTTCCTTCTCTGATACCCGCCTGTCCCCTGCTCCTGCCTCCCCAGGGGACACAGCACGGATTTCTACCTCCCAAGCACCTCTCCTCTCCTGCCTGAGTTCTCACCTGCCCTCCCCTTGTGACCCAGCGGTTGCAGCTGGGAGCTGACCGCGCTCCTTCACTCCACGCATGCCTGCTGGGCGCTGCTGCTCCCTGGCACTGTTCCACCGTGCACCTTCCCACAAGAAGCTACATTCTGACACGGCAATTTCAAATGGGGCAAATGAAGAGTGAGTTTACGGAGGTACAAGCACCAGGAGGAAACACGAACACTTGAAGATGTTCATGCAAACTCAGCTTAGCTTTGTGTAGAAAGGTCTGTTCAGCAGACCACTCTGGGGACCCCGAGGCTTCCCACCTACCCTAATTTCAAAAGCTGGTGCTCACAGTAACTACTTTAACCATGTCTTTCTGACTTCATTTCATCTATTATTTTTTGGTTTAACTTTATTACCAATATTACAACAACATCAGGAACCGAGTTCCCATAGAAGTCAGGCCTGTCTCTGTCACATCTTCCTGGTATTTGATGAACCCGCTGTACCAGATGCTGACGCTGCTCCTGGCTCACTGTCATGGGGTTTGGTAAGTCTGCTCCAGATGAAGGGAAAGTATGTTTTCCTTTTACGAAACTAAAAGAGAGAGACCTTTGGGGTGACAGCCTCTCCTCAGCAGAGGAGAGCAGTTGGGTGCACAAAGGGTGTCCCAAGGCTGGTTGTGGGGTCTATGCCCCCATGTGTATTAACCCACAGGCTGTCCTGTGCGTGCTGGAATTTGAGGACATGTGCTCCAAATGCCCAAGGCCACTCAGCCAGCATCTCCTCGAGGCCCAGGAAGAGCTGATGCAGGTGTCCAGGGGCCCTTTCACTGCACTTGGGCTCGGGGCATGAGGTGGACCAGCAGAGAAGAGGAGCAAGGGGTGGGAGCCAGACCCCCAGGGTTACGCTGCACCAGCACTTTAGAGTTCACAGCCAATCACGGTTCTGAGCCTCAGCATCCCCATCTGCAATGTGGGGTAACAGTGGCAGTGCCTGTGTGGCAGGTGGTAGTCACGGGGACTGTGTTAAAGGTGCATGCAGCGCTTAGCATCCCGCGTCAGGCAGAGCACTGAGAATGAGGGTGCATGAGAGTCCTGGGGGCAGGTGCGACGCTCATTCCTGGTCAGCTCTTGGGCAGCCAATGGCCACTACGCTGAGACTTCAATTTGTTAAGCATGTTACAGTGGTTCAATCCGGTGTGGGACAGCTTCGCTTCAGGAAAAACACACTTTCCAGCTTTCTCAAGCCCCCTGATGCTGATGTGTCTCTGACTTGCCCGGCCTGCTCTGGCTTTGCTCGGCATTGCTGGGCAGGAATGGCACCACAGTCCACCTGCTGGAAGGCCGCCGTGCCAGTCTCTGAACCCCGATGGATGTATCTGACAGCATACAAAAGCCCCGTGTCCCTAAACCTCCCCAGTTACTGACTCGTTACATGGATAAAGGATACAGGTGGTGAACAGCTGGCCACCTGCACCCTACAGAAGGCTCCACACCTCCCTGTGTTCCGGAGCCAAGGATCTCATCAACTCCTTTATGTTAATGCGGAGAACACGAGATCTGCAGGACAAGGGCATGTGGCCTACTTGGGTTCAGCACCAAATACAAAGCCATCTTTGTTCTCCCAAGAGCCTTTTAAAATAATTTTCCTGTGTTGACTCAGTAAAATGTTGCTTTTGGGCCAAAACTCTATTTGGGAACTCTCCGTCTGGATGCTTTTCTTCTTAGAACAGAACAGAAATTGGGCAGAGTGCACCGTGGAAACACGTGCGTGTGCCTGCGCCGCAGCACAGACTGAGCTGTTCTTAACATCGGAATCTCAGCACGAGGCTGTGGCACCCAGCTTCAGTCCTTGCAAACCTCGACGACCATGTTCCTCAGCACCTCCCACCGCAGGCTTTTTGTTGATAAACGTCCAGCAGGTTCTCTCAGGCCCGTGAGCCTCCTTGTTGTAGGCTGGGGCTACCCAGACCTTGCGTGCTGTGTTCCGACCACTAGGCCCATGAACTCGCTTCCTGGGGCTGCTGTAACAGGTCACCACAAACCTAGTGGCTGAAAACCACACATGTTTATGATGTTATCGTTCTGTAGGTCAGAATTCCAACACATGGCCCACTGAGCTAAGGTGTCGGCAGGGCCACGCTCCTCCCTGGAGGCTCAGCGGAGAATGTGCTTCCCTGCCTTTCCTGGTTTCTGCAGGCTACCTGCGTGCCTCAGCTCACGGCCGGCCGCCTTCTCTGTCTTGAAAGCCAGCAATGGTGGCAAGTCTTGCGCACTGGGCCACCAGCACTCTGGTTCCCTCATCTGACTCTTTCTTCCACCTTAAGGACCTTGTGATTACACTGGGCCCACCCAGATGATCCAGGAGAATCTATCTCGAGGTCACTGAGGAGCTCCTGACTTCCCCTTAGCCCTACAACCTAAAACATCCATCAGTTCCGAGGATTCGGATGTACACATCCGTGGGGGTCATTAATCTGCCTAAAACAAATCGTGAACAGAATTTAGGTGAAACTGCATTTTACATATGAGGGTGTGGCCAACACCAGTAGGGGTGCTGTTTTAGGGGTTTTGCCCAGAACCTAGTTTCCTCCAGGTGCTCTTATGGCCAAGGGCTATGTCTTTGTGAGGTGAGATAATTCCTGGCAAAGCCGGGTCACGAGGACACAGCCACATCTCACCCCGGGATGTAGCAATCTTGGCACCTGCGGGGAGGGAGACGGGTAGTAAGCAGACAGCTGGCCTGTGACACTGGTCTGTGCTGGTGCCTCCTTCCCTGTCTCGGGCACTTCCGCCACACCGTCCCCTCCAATACCTGAATTATGCTTCGCCCGCTGGGCTCCTCCATTCATTCATTCATGCATTCATTCAGGAAACATCTGTTGGTTCTGCTGAGCACACACTAGGTGCTAAGGATACAATGGGGCACAGGGTGGGCACTGTCCATGTCACATGTCCCCTGGGTGCTGGGACATTTTCTCTCCTGCTTCTCAGGTACAAGGACTGAATGGCTAGGACAATTCGCCCTCTACCAAGAGCTTTGCAAAGTGACAGAACTGAAAGGAGGAGCTCAAGTTGCTCTGTCTGTGTGAGTCCGTATGAACGAGGGGCAGCTTCATCCCCAGACGCAGCCTCAAGTGGGCCAGTCCTGTCCTACTCCCAAGTATCCGTCACTGACACTTGTTCTACACAGGTATACGTTCCCCGGGATCCAAGGCCTGTGGTCATCCTGCTTGCACTTCCGGGACAGCCTGCAGTGGGCACTCCGGCAGGGCCTATGGAACTGAACAGTGGATTCAGAAAATCTGAGAATGACACCCAGTCTTTACCATGATGGACAAGTCACAAACCTCCGTGGGCCTCGGCTTCTCTGAGTGTAACCGGGAGCTGCCGCTGTCCTCCCAGGCACAGGCTCCCATCGCCTCTCCTGGCACGCACTTGCTGCTGCTGGTCTGCCTGCATATTGCTTCGCCCCAAGACACATGTGTGTGAGGTATTCACATGAGTGTGTGTGTGTGTAATTGTGCTTAGTGTGTGATGTGAGGTGTTTGTGATGTGAGGCTGTGTTTGTGAGTACACAGCATGGTGTGTGTGTGCATCTGTATGTGTGTCTGTATGTGTGGTGTGTCTATGTGCATGGTGTGTGTGTGTGTGGTGCATGCATGTGAGTGTGGTGTGTGTGTGTGAGGTGTAATCGTGCTTAGTGTGTGATGTGAGGTGTTTGTGATGTGAGGCTGTATTTGTATGTAGCTTGGTATGTGTGTGTGCATCTGTGTGTGTGTCTATATGTGTGATGTGTGTGTCTATGTGCATGGTGTGTGGGTGGTTATGGATGTGAGTGTGTGGTGTGTGTTTGTGTGTGTGTAATTGTGCTTAGTGTGTGATATGAGGTGTTTGTGATGTGACGCTGTGTTTGTGAATACATAGCATGGTGTGTGAGTGCATATGTGGGTAGGGGTGTGTGTGCGTCTGCGTGTGTATGTGTGGTGTGTGTGTCTGTGTGCATGGTGTGTGTGTGGTGTATGTTTGTGAGTGTGTGGTGTGTGTCTGTGTGTGTGTGACGTGTGTGTGTACATGCGTGAATGAGCACATATGGCTAAACACGGAAAGGACAAATGACAGGCAGTGGTGTGGAGTGGAAAGAGCTGAGGCCTTAAACAGGTGGCCAGGTCCAGGTCCAGGTCCACCCGGCCGCCCACTCCACACATGTGCCTGGAGAAGCATCTCACTCCTGTGAGCTGAACCCAAGCCATCTCATCTGTGAAATGCGGTAACGATAGTAGGCCAGTCACCTCTCATCACAGTCTTTAAGAATCGAATGAGAATTCTTCCAGCACAAAGTAGGCCTTTGCTGAATATTTAACATATTTCAAATAAGTGTTTGTTGAATAGTTGAAAAAAATTGATATGAAAGTTCTTTTAGAAGTAAAAAATAAAATATGATAGAAATGTGAGAAATTTTAAACATTGGCATTTTAGATTTACTTAAATTATAATAAAGCCTGGGTAGGTGGAGGCTCTTCGTTTGGAAAATAGAAAGGCGGGTGTGGAGGAAAAGGAAAAATTCTTTTGAAATAAAAGGCACATTGCCAGAATGGGACCTGTGGCAGCCATGGTGAGCTGACGGGCCATCACGCGGGCATTCTTCCAGGAGAAGCCAGTCCAGCATCCACACACGGGGCCCTGGCAGCCTATGGGACCCCTGTCTACCACGTGTAGAGAAGCTGCACCCAGTGATCCTTCTCAAGTTTGTTTTTGAATGACTGGTTGGATCCGGGTGACTCACTGTGTGCCAGGAGCCCGCGCTGGTCTGTGGCAGACGGTGCCTCCAAGGGATTGGAGCCACGCCACCAGCCACACAATTCCAAGTTCCTTCACTGTGCCTACGGGTCTCGATCCAGGAAAAGAGATGCTGCCTTCATTGTTGAAAAAAGGTCCTTTACCACAATGAATTTTTTCAATGGCAGCACTTAGCAATGTATGTACCCACTCACTGCAATATACTTTACACGCGTCCTTATTTTTGTGCTATCTCTGAGTAAGAATAGAAATGAATTGGCTACTTACACATTTTGATGGGGAACAGAATGCACTAAAATCTAAGTAGGTCTCAGATAAAAGTCACAGTCTTCAGCCAAACAAATGCGGGTCTCATTCCTCTCTGGCACTTCCTGGGCCCTCAGATTGGAGGGGTGTGTCTGTCTTACATGGGAAGAACATGAAGAAATGCTGAATCCATATGTGAAACCCAAAGGCTGCGCTATTTTTTCCCCCAAAATTAAGTCTAGGGAATGCCAAACACTTTATAATTGGCTTCGTGAAAACAAGGTCTTGCCTTTACTTTAAAAAAAAGAGAAGAAAAAGTAAACCTGTAATTCCCACAATTCCCAGAGACTAAAGGAAAATGTATTTTGAAATCAAAGACGGCAGGCACATCTGCCATTTATTTGGAATAGTTTTCCCTAGCCATTTACCTTAATGATTACAAGCAGCCCCTTACAACCTTGAGAAGAAACAGAAAAGTGCCAAATTTTTAGCACTTTTTATTTTCTAATGCAGAAAATTAAATATTCTTTTGGTCATGCATCAAAAAAGTGATTTTTTCATTCATTCCATGTACTACATGAAACAGCCACAATTACACAGGTCCATATACATGTGGTTTTTTTCTAACAAAAGTTACACCAAGTGTGCCTGGCTCTCCTGCCTCCCCTTCCATCTCCTCCACCTCTCTGCCACCCTGAGGCAGCAAGATGCCCTCCACTTCCTCCTCAGCATGCTCAACATCAAGATGATGAGAATGAAGATCTGTATGATGATCCACTTCCACGTAATGCATAGTAAATATATTTCCTCTGCCTTAAGATTTTCTTTTCTTTTCTTTTTTTTTTTTTTTGAGATGGAGTCTTGCTCTGTCACCCAGGCTGGAGTGCAGTGGCACGATCTCTGCTCACTGCAAGCTCCGCCTCCATTCTCCTGCCTCATGTTCATGCCATTCTCCTGCCTCAGCCTCCCGAATAGCTGGGACTACAGGCACCCGCCACCACGCCCAGCTAATTTTTTGTATTTTTAGTAGACATGGGGTTTCACGGTGTTAGCCAGGGTAGTCTCGATCTCCTGACCTCGTGATCCGCCCACCTCGGCCTCCCAAAGTGCTGGGATTACAGGTGTGAGCCACCACAACCAGCCAAGATTTTCTTAATAACATGTTCTTTTCTCTAGCTTACTTTACTGTAAGAACACAGTATATAATGCATCTAATGTACAAAATATGAGTTAATCTACTCTTTATGTGATTGGTAATGCTTTCGGCCAACAGTAGGCTATCAGCAGTTAAGTTTCAGGGGACTCAAAAGTCAAACACAGGTTTTCAGCTGTGCAGGGAGTTAAAGGTCAACACCCTTAAGCCCCGCATTGTTCAAAAGTCAGCTGTACATTTTCTTCTCTTCCTCTCCACCATAAATGTTCACTTACTTCAAACTATAACTCCTTCCCTTTCTCCAGAAACTGAAGGGAATGTATTTTTCTCTAGTACGTGGAGATCGCACCATTCTGACCTCAGCTTACACTTCCACTCACACGTGTGTTTCCATCAAACGGAGGGGCATCCACCAGGCTGGAAAGAGCAGCTTTGGAGGAGCAATAACAGAGCACAAGCGGGAGGAGTGAGAAGTTCATGGCTTTTAAGGAATGGCTGTGATGGCTGTGAGAGGAGGAAAACATCCTTCACTCTTTTCTCCCCTGGTGGCATCCTTACGTTTTTCAAGCATCTGCTCCAATGTCACCCACTTTCCTCCCTGGAGCGTCACTGGCTGCTTGACCCTGTCCTGAGCACCCCGCCCCAGGCAGGTGGGGCAGCCAGCAGGGTGGTCCCCCCACCAGCCCAGGGGCCTTCCTGCCTACCCTTCCGCTGCTAGGGGCTGGCTTCAGGCCGTCTGTCTCTGTGTCCAGCCACAGGGGCCTCCCAGATATATTAAAGTGAGCTTTGCTAGCTCAATGAATGAAGACTTTGAAAGTTCTTGTGACGACAGCTGAACACTCCCTGTGAAATAACAGTTTTAAATGAAGTCGTCATTCACCAAATATTTTTAAAAGAAAAACACATGGGGCTGGGTATGGTGGCTCACACCTGTAATCCCAGCACTTTGGGAGGCCAAGGTGGGCTGATCACCTGAGGTCAAGAGTTCGAGACCAGCCTGGCCAACATGGTGAAACCCCATCTCTATGAAAAATACAAAATTAGCTGGGCGTGGTGGTTGCACCACTGTAGTCCCAGCTACTGGGGAGGCTGAGGCAGGAGAATTGCTTGAATCTGGGAGGCGGAGGTTGTAGTGAGCTGAGATCGCACCATTGTACTCCAGCCTGGGCGATAAGAGCAAAACTCCATCCCCCCTGCTAAAGAAAAAGAAAAAGAAAAAAAAAAAACCCAACATGTATTGGTGACAACTGTATCAATTCTGCAGCCGTTTTGTAGTGGAGGTAAAGGTCAACTGTACTATTTCTTTGAGGAAGACTACAGTGGAACATACCAGTAGGAAAAAAAACCAATAAGCAATCATGAAAGAATATTTAAAGTTAAATCTGTCATATTTACTTTTCAAAAGGGACACATGTATCACTGGCTGATAGAACACACCTAGAGATTTAACTCTTTGTTTTCATGCTGGACATAATAAACGTCCTTAATTTTGCAATATGAAAACAGCATTGCCATGAATCTTCCCTGTTCCTCAAGGTTATTTTCTGGGTCTAAGGCTTGTTCTCATTGTTGCATTTGTCTTTTGTCAAGGTCTCATCATGGGTTTACTATGCTGCAGGGAATTTTAGATTAAGCAGCTGGCCATAAATTAATAGTCACATGAGGAACAGCAAGGAAGGATTACCTCAACACAAGCCACAACAGCTGTCATGGAAACATGCTCCAGTTTACCTCATTTTGCAGGTGTGAGAACAGTTTTGTTTTGTTTTTTGAGATGGAGTTTTGCTCTTCTTTCCCAGACTGGAGTGCAATGGCACAATCTCGGCTCACTGCAATCTCCGCCTCCTGGGTTCAAGCTATTCTGCTTCCTCAGCCTCCGGAGTAGCTGGGATTACAGGCATGCACCACCAAGACTGGCTAATTTTGTATTTTTCATAGAGATGGGGTTTCTCCATGTTGGTCAGGATGGTCTCGAACTCCCAACCTCAGGTGATCCACCCGCCTCGGACTCCCAAAGTGCTTGGATTCCAAGCGTGAGCCACTGTGCCTGGCTGAGAACAGTTTTATAAGTAACTACTGATTCCCAGCTCAGGTATTTTTACCCCACTCTTTTCCCCCATTGGGTGGCCGACCTGGATCTATGTTATCTTTGTGCCAGTATACCAATTTTATGCCAAACGCCACACATTCTTTGAGGGGACCTGGAGCAGGTCCTTGAGTGAGGTGGGATTTGAGTTTAGGATTAGAGGGTGGGGAAGATGGACAGGCATTAACATTACAGCAGGGTTCCCCGGGCTTTGAGGGAAGACTGGATGTAGTTGGGAGGGTGCGATGCTCTCACTGCGTGGCCACGAGATGAAGGTGGGGCGTGTGGAGAAGCCAGGTACAGGCAGTAAGGGTCTAACGGAAGAGGGGCCATAGGGTTGGGAGAGGGGACATGATGCCTAAGTGAGAGTGTCCCTCTTGTGTCCCTGAAACCTGAGCCCTGCAGATGCTTCCTGAAGGATAGAAGAGTCTACACTGTGGGTCAGGGCTCCCCAGTGGCCGCAGATGGGATGAAGCCACCACCAGAAAGAGCCCAACTGAGTGTGGGGTGGGGTGGGCTCTGCAGGATGTCATGTGAAGAGCCCATGAGATGGGAGAGAGGAGCATATGTCTGGGGCGGGGTGAGACATGACCCACGCATGCACTCCCCAAACCTTCAGACACGGCTTACTGCATGGTGGAGGAATGGAGAACATGCATTTTACTCTGATTTTCTCTAAGGAATAAATTTTATTTTAAAATCACAGACAAGGAAAAAATCAAATGGAGTATCAAACCTTAATTTAAGAAATCCATCTGCTTCATCAAAAATTTGCTGTGAGCTTTTAAGAATAAACAGGGCAAATTTACTTTATTCGAGAATGATATTCTTTTTGTGAAGCCTATTTTCAAAGTAATACATAATTTAATTTCTGCTTTAAACCCTTCGTTTTTATTCGTTTTCCTTTTCTTCTTGAGAAAATCTCAAACTCACTCATGGTTCCATATATGTACTACGTGCCTGAGAACAGTGCTGTTCCCCACAGAGGGGCTGGGAAGGCAGGAAGGCAATCCCACTCCTGCATTTAATCTCTGGTCTCCAGCAACATACTGTAATTTGAGCATGGAAAGATCCTAAAACACATGACAGGTGAGGAAGGGACTGGAGACACCTAGTCCTGTTTCCCACAACCTTCATTCTCAGTTCCACCTTGGACCGCTGCTGCCTGGGTCACTCATGGAGAAATGGCCTGCCCTGGTAGTCACAGGTTCCGAGTCACCCAAGCTAGAGAGCTACAAACACTTCCAGAAAATCTGAGACATGCATGGTGAACCACCCAAACGTAAGAAGGTCATTACAAAAAAAAAAAAAAAAAAAAAAAAAAAATGACGGAACGTCCATAGTGGAGCCTAGTCTTACACATTAGGCTCATCACCTAGTGACTGGAACCCTTGCTTCCACATCACTTCCTGATCACTCCCAGTGACCCACAGTGGGGACGCGTTGGGGAGATGATGGATGCGGGGCTAGAGCAGGAAAACCATTCTCATGCTCCTCATTTCCCCCCAGACCTTCTAATAAGATCTGCTATCAGAAAGCCCAAGGGCCTGGCTTAAGATCCCCTAACGTTCCCTGTTCCTGGTCACCCGAGAGGGCAGAGCCCACAGGGAGGACAGCTCTGTGAGTCACCTACCGGGACCAAGCCCGAGGAACCTGCACCGCTCAGCGGTCACCACTGCTTATCAGCAGTTCCAGCCCAGCCCGAGGTTCTTACGGTTCCTTTAAATCTGAGGATGTCCTAAGAATGGGCATCACGTGTTTAGTTGCTTATTTTCAAAGTGTAGCAGTGCCACTGGGACTCTGGGTACGGGGACTGTTTTGCAAAAGTTGAAAACACACACAGGTAAAAGCCAGTCAAAGAAAGCAGTAGCCAAACTAAAGTCAGGTTATATATCCAACAGGGCTTTAACTCACACCTGCATACAACAGGCACAAGATCAACAAGGCCTGATTGTACCACGGTCTGAAAAACGAGCCAGCACAGCCCTGGGCAGGACCAGGAGCCCAGGGCTGCCCAGGTTCGGAAAGTAAAAGCCTCCCACGGAAAATAGCACTCCAGGGATTCCAACACGAGGAATCGAGGTGGTTGGTGACTCATTTTCAGAGCCAGGAAGGTGAGGTGCAGCCTAGACCCAAACACCATCAATTATGTCTGGCAGCTAAGAGGAGGGCAGCCGAGATCCTCAGGTGTAACCACAGCCTTACAAAGGCACACAAAGCCAGGAGGGTCTGATCTGAGAGTCAGCAGAAGCCTAGCTTTACATATAATGAAGCCGCGGCTGGAAGGAGGCGGAAGGATCATGTTACATGGCAGGGTCTCTCCCAGATGACCTTAAGGGCAGCTTGGCAGGAATTTTACTTCCTTGCATTGATTAAAGCCAATGAACAGCTTTAAGTCCCCAGACAAAACAGCAAAATAGGTCCTGGATGGTTCAGCGTGGGGTGGGACACAAAAGGGAGGGGGAAGTCAGTATCCAGGGGCACTGCCCAGACCCAGAAGGCGGAGGCTGGGATGTCCCCAGCAGAAACGGACTTCCCTGGGCTCCAGCAGGCTCTTCGCAGATAAGGGATTGGAGTGAGTGAGAAGAAGGAGGACAGAGGCAAACTTTTCTTCCTGCCCAGTTTTAGGCCATCAAGGCATAAGGCAGAGCTGGGAGAAGAAAGGAGAGGAGGAAACAAAAAAAGGAACAAGAGGTAAGGATGAGGAGACAAAACAAATGGCATGGAACATACTGGAAGCCTTCCAATGACTTCCCCATGTGGAAACTGCACACCCGGGCATCCCTCCCAGCTTTCTGTGGATGGGCCTATCCAACGCAGCTCTTGTTAGAGGAGTGCACACTCCCCTCTACTATTTGGTAAGTGTTTGTAGCAAGACCAGTGCATAGGTGGGACGTGATCTGAAAGTTTACAAGAAGGAAGTGAAAAACTACTTGTGAGATTGTGGGGAGAAAACGCTGGGACCCCAGAGACACCATAGGCTTCAGGAGTCCACGGACCATGCATGGTGGTTTATTAGTGGCAACGAGACCAAAGTCTGACCCAGCCTGACCTCGTAACACTTCCTCGTCCAGATGGATGTGGGCTTGTCCTCCCATCATGCATCTGTCCAAGCTGGCTGCACCTGCACAGACTCTCCACTCTGCAAGGGCCAACACAGCTCACACCCACCCCGATGCCAGGGGAAACCGAGGTACACGGCTGGAAGCTGCCAGTGGGCAGAGTGCTCCAGCCCCAGCTGGTGCAGAGCATCACGGAGAGACTGCTATGGCTCTCACCCAGCACACACTCCCCGTTCCACCCTACAAGGCGCAAACACGCTCCCCTAAAATGGAGTGAACGTTTATAGCGGCAAAGATGGCAGCCAGGGTTTGGGTTTGGCACTCTAAGAAACTGACGCCTCGGAGTTAAATCAACCAAAATGACTTTTAGTTTAGTTTTTTTGTTGCTAACAGTTTCCTTAGTTTCTGACTTTTCTCTGGTGAAGAGCACAGTTATCAATCACACTTCAAAATAACAAGTCAGGAAACAGGAACCTCTCACTCAGATCCTCACCCTGTTAAAAAGACTTTTGTAGTTTGGATATCATGACCTGTACTAAGTACAAAGCTCTATTTGTTTCTACTTTGTAACGCAGAGTGTTATGTTCTATGGTTGCTACACAATCACTTTGAGGAAACATTACTATAAAAATAAATAAGTTTCTTTTTTCATTCAAAGCGAGGGAAAATAACAAGGACGCCCTAAGTACACCCACAAACCTTTTCCAAGAACACTTGCATTTGTTCCTGAGCTGGGAAGAATGCTTTGCTGATGATATCAAAGCCCTTTAATTTATCTACAATCGACCTGACTTAAACACAAAGGAAAAAATACTCATTTTGTTCTACTTTAAATTAAAACAAGCTATTTTTCTTGTTGTTGTTACTGGGCTGTCTCTGTTTTTCTCTGAACGCAGGGGAATACAGTATTCTGAAACACTGCATGATTATTCTCTCTTGGCTGTGGAAGGGCGGCCAAGCACACTATTGATCTCTGAGTGGGACTGCTAGAAAGACAAAGTGCAATTTCACTTTGAAAGTGATTACAAACCTCTACTTCTCACTAAGATAGAATAAAAGTACAGTGCACGATTTACTCTTCTGCACCAAATAAGTAAGAAATGCATGTTAAGAAATGATTTTTAGACAGCAGGAATTGAAGGACAATGATCCTATGATAAGGCAAAACAAGGTGAGCTCCTCTGTCCCAGTTCATCATCTGAGGAGCCAGGCAGAGCCTGCGGGTGCCCTGAATGGAGCCCCACAGAGACACAGGCAGATCAAGTTTGTAAGGCAGTGCCCCCAGAAGGAGAGCTCTAGTTGTCTCTGGAGGGTACCCTTGAGATTGTGGCTGAGGCTTGATCAATGCATACACGTGAGGGGACTTCTCCAAGTTCAGGGAAAGACCCAATGGTAAAAAACAAAGGAAAGTTTATGTGGAGCTCACCAAGATCCAGGAATAGTCCTTGATCTCATCAGTTAAGGTAGATATTCACAGGCCATCAGGTAGAGTAATCTGATGGATATTATCTCAGCGGTAGGGGAAAATGCCTGGATTAAAGGCTGCTTTGATCCCAACTAAGAAAGGTTAAAAGTAAGCCTCCGCAGGGCCCACCTGTTCTGAGTAACTTCTCTGCATCCTAGAACAAAGCTCAAGAATATCTATATGAACATAAAAATGTCCAGCACTTTGTAAGGTGAAATTCACAATGTTAGATTTCCATTGAAAAAAAGCAGGCATGCAAAGAAGCAGAAAAACACAACCTACAATAAAGAAAAGCATCAATCAATAGAAAAAGATCCAGGAATGGCAGTGATGATAAAAGGAATAGACAGCAGATAAAACACTTGAGAAATATCCCTGTGTCCAAGAAGCTAGAGGAAAGATTAAGTTACACAGAGACATGGAATGGATTAAAAAATAAAATTTTTTAAGATCCAAATTGAACTTCTAGAGTTGAAAACTACAATGTCTCAGATGAAAAACCCACTGATGGGACTAATGACAGATTAGACATCACGAAAGAAAAAAAAAGTTAGTGAATTTAAAGACAAACCAATAGAAGCTATCCAATATGAAACAGACTTTTTTTTTTAAAGATAAGGAAGTGAAAAGTGCATCAGTAATCTATGGGACAGCTGTAGTAGCCTAATCTATCTGTAAATTCAAGTTTGGGGGGGTGGGAAACAGAGAAACATGCTTAAAGAAATAATGATCAAAATGTTTCCACATTTACTGAAAACCATACAGCCACAGATTCAAAACACTCAGTAAACCCCAAGCACAGGAAACAAGAAGAAAACTACACCCAGGCTCACCATATTCAAATTGCTTAAAATCAATGATAGGAAAAATCTTGAAAACTGAGAAAAAAATATTAATACCTTATATATACAGAGAAGTAAAGGTAAGAACTATAACCAATGTCCCATTGGAAACAATGAAGCAAAAAGACAGAGGAGCATCATATGTCAGGAAGTGAAAGAAAACTGCCCGCCTAGAATTCTGCACTGGTGCAAATGTATTTTTAAAACATAGGAAAAATAAAGACTTGCTCAGACTTAAACAAAGACATTCATCATGGGCAGACCTGTACCATGGGAAATGTTCAACGAAGTCCTTCAGGCAGAAGGAAAATGATGCCAGACAAAATCTGCGTGTACACAAGGAATGAAAGTCACCAGAAATGGCAAAGATGCCCCTCTGCCTGGTTCCACCAATGATGTCTGCAGACCAACGTGATTGGGACTGGAATCCAAATCCCATTTGCCCTTTTCCTCAGTACCATCCGTGATGACAGGAACCTCATCTTCCTCTGTTTCTTCAAAATCACTCTGGAATATATCCACTTCATTGTGATCCCTGGAGTCCCCACAGTCCTAAAGCTGGAAAGCTGAGCAGGTGGGAGTCAGCTACTTCTAAAGACAAGTGAATAAGCCTTCTTTAAGTTAACTTAAACTACTGTGCATTGCCCTTGGAACCGTTCTGTCTCACTTGGGAAGTCATTTGGTGTATAAAAAGCGCAAACACTTTTTATTTCCAAATCTGAGGACAGACAGAAGAAAGGCAGAGCCAGCCACATAATCTGGTACTGCAAAGCTTGTCCCAGCCTGGCACCAATGATGAAAAGCCAGTGAGAAAATGCACAAACACATGCATTTTTGTGTATAGTGTGTACCTTATAAATATGAAAAATCCACCTGGCTTATGAAGAATGTATACACAGGAAGGTTCTCTCAAAGAATCAGAATGTCCTTTTAAGGAAAAAGATGCCCAACAGAGTGTCCTGCTGGTCGTTAAAATCAACTTGATTAGATGGATCTCCCTCCATCCCCTAAACCCACTACCAGGTCAACATCACACCACTAGGCACTCAGAAGTTACGTTCCATGAAACCCGACTACTATTCTCCATCATAAGAAAAACAAACCACAAATAAATGCCTACTCACTTAAATAACCCAGTTAGTTGAAATTACTGATAAAGGGAGATCATCAATGCTCAAAATGTTTCGCGTGACTTCCAGTTTCAGAACATGCATGGGCTTCTTGGGATGTGACAACGGGCAGGCTACTCACACACTCTAAGCCTGTTTTCTCATTTTATATGTGCACAGACTTCTCATTGTGTAAAGGATGAATGGTAGCTCCCTAACTGCCTCAAGAGTCTATTCCCGACACTTTAAAAATAGCATCTACACAGTGCATGGGCAGTCTATTCCATGGGGGTGTCAAGATGCCAACCAGTGATCCTCAATAAACTCTGTTCTCAGAGCTGAAAAAAAGGAGACGTATGAAAAAGACAGTTATGAAAATCTCCATGTGTAGCTTGTTGTACACCTCAGACAGCACTGGACTTCGTGGGCTCCGGGCCCCCCTGGGGCCAAACTGCTCTGCAGCCTCCCATCACCGGAGCTCCAGTACCCATGCAATCCAGCGGCATCTCAGTGTGGACACGCCCTTCTTCCAGCCCCTCAGTTCCCTCAGCCCTTCCCACCAGCTCTTCCTTACTTTCCATGCCGGTAAAGACCAGGCAAACAGAAGATGGAAAACTTAAATGCATCAGCTTTGTTACTTTTTAGCAGATGTTCTGCAAGTTGCAGAATCCTAAAGAGCAAAGAAACTTAAGAGTTCACCTCTCGCAACTGTTACCCATCACACAAGATTATGTCTACCGGGTACTACAGAAACAGACTAAAACCAAACCCAAAAATGAATTCTGCAAAAAAATTTTGTTAAGCTTATTTAATCATTCCATTTCCTGCACATGTGAAAAATTGCTTTTTCCACGAAAATAAAATGTTGGAAATGTTAAAAGACTGTTTCTATTTTTTAGCCATTTTAGGAGAAAAGCTAACTTTATTAAGCAACTAGCTCGCCTGCTTAGAATAACACATTTTTGCTTTATATAGAGTATCTTTGTGTTTTAATTGACTTATTTTGGTTCCAACTCTTGCAAATGTAAGGAAATTTTGCCTTTCTAATTCTATGCTAATAACCTAAGGGTTAATCTGACAATTGTGTAGGGTGGAAAGTTTTAAGATAAGAAGAAATTACTTAAATATTTTTAAATCAAAGTATTCCAGGGTAGAAGATCTAGAATGCCAGTAACAATTGACTTATAGGAAAATTAAGAATATTTTTTAAAGTGAGATATACTTGCTTATTTACTATCAATAATATTTGAAACTTAGAATTTAAAATATTTTAAGTTGGTAAACAGAACTTGGAGAACAATAAAAATTATTATAAGTGAAATGAAAGATCTTATGTTGCTTCTCTGGGTTTTGTTTTATTTTGCTTTGTTTTTTTGTAGATGAGGGGTCTCACTTTGTTGACCAGGCTGGTCTCAAACTTCTGGCCTCAAGCTATCTTCCCACCTTGGCCTCCCAAAGTGCTGGGATTACAGATGTGAGCCACCACACCCAGCTGCTTTTCTAGTTCTGCTTTTAAAATTAAAGGTGGAGAAATATGGAAAACGAAATGAAAAACTTTTTCCTTTCTGACGGTCCCTAAATAATAAAATTGTCTCTACATATGATATAAATTCAAGTTTGTGTTAAGTGATGGCCACAGTAAAAATATGAAATACAGAATTCTGTGCAATATTTAGAGAGCTTTTTAAAAAATATTTTCAAAAGTAATGCCATTCCATTCATACCTCTTTAAAAAGTAACAATCCGCCATGCGAAAGATTTGTGTGTGCACTTCTTTCCCTAACCTTGCAAGGTCAGTGATAATGCTATTCAATTCTGAGACGGTATGATATTGTGAAGAATTAACAAATGAGAAGAAAATATAATTTTTTTGTCTTAGTCACATTATTTTTTAAGGTATGACCTATCTGCAAAGTGAAAAGATCTAAGATCTCCACTTTTAATGTATTATTCTCCTTGTTAGGGAAAGAAGAGGCTTACAAAGAAAAATCTGGAGTAAAAATGGATCTTAAAAATCAAATTGTAAAATAAACAAACAAAATTCTGTTGTATCTTACACTCTTGGCTATAAACGGTGTGGGCCTCTAACCTAAAATTTGTTAATGTGTAGGAAAAAAAATCCTGCTTGAATTTTACAATTTAGCTAGTCTATATAATATACTATATATAATGCAACTTTCTCTGTCTTTCTCTCTCTCTGTTTTTTGGTTTTGTTTTGTTTTTTGGTTTTTGTTCTTTTCTTGAGACAGAGTCTCGCTCTGTCACCCAGGCTGGAGTACAATGGTGCAATCTTGGCTCACTGCAACCTCTGCCTCCCAGGTTCAAGCAGTTCTCCTGCCTCAGCGTCCCAAATAGCTGGGATTACAGGCACCTGCCACCATGCCTGGCTAATTTTTGTATTTTTGGTAGAGACAGGGTTTCACCATGTTGGTCAGGCTGGTCTCAAACTCCTGACTTTGGGTGATCCTCCCACCTCCGCCTCCCAAAGTGCTGGGATTGCAGGCGTGAGCCACCGCACCCAGCCTCTCTCTCTCTTTTAACAAACAATGCGGTTTGTATCCAACTAGAAGGTGAGGTTCTTATTTAAATTAGGTCAGTTTAATAAATCAATTTCCAATTTGGATAGTATAAAGACAACTGAAATGCAAATATTAGCAATATGGGGAAATACAACTTCACTTAGCATATTTAATCCTATAAAAGGGTCTAAATAAGATTGACAAAATAATTTACAGAAGTGCAGAAAACAACTGCTCAAATGCACATAAATTATTCTTTCCTTTCCCCCAAATCTCTAGTCTAATCTGATTATAGCTGGGAGGACACTGGTCACCACCATGGTTTAAAAGAAATATCAAAGTTCAATTGTCAGTTCAGCTCAATACATGGATATCCACCTCTACACATTATTTAACCTTTCCTGGGGTCAGATTTCTCGTCTTTAAAATGGGAACAATACAGCACGGGGCTCTTGTGAAGATGAAATGGTTTAAAGAATTTGAAAAATTACATGTAATAATACGATGATGACAAAATTCTATTTGCAATGTACATTCCTTTAAAGAGAATATACAAAGTTGTATTCATTTTTGTTTTTCACTAGAAATTAGTTTTAGTATTCTAGTTAATTTTTGACTGGTCAGATGGTAGTGGGTTATCAGAACTTATTAACATTAGTGTCACTATACAATCCCCCCACTGCTAAATTTTACTAGCTTTTAAAAAAAAAAATTATTTTTAAAAAAAGCAATTTGCATGGAAATTGTTTGAAACATCTGGGATATAAATTCATAAATATATAAAAAAAAACCTAGAAACACATAAATATCTCATACTATTATTTATTTGAATGTAAATCCCACTAAAGTGATCTTTAAGGAAACTTAAATTTTCAATTTAACTTGATTTTTATGCAAACAATATGTAAAAGTCAAAATATGTGCTCTTTATAGGAGATACTCCTAATGCAAGTTAAATCTAGAATAAGTGTTTAATATGAAAAATAGATTATGAGCCAAATATACAAGAAAAGGTTAAAGAAAGGTAGTAAGTTAATATTAAACAAGTATTTTTAGAAAACTACAAAACATTAATAAAATAAACTGTAGATGACACAGACATGGAAAACGTTCCATGTTCCATGTTCCATGTTCACGGACCAGAAGAATTAATATCATTACAGTGGCCATACTGCCCAAAGCCATCTACAGATTCAAAGCAATCCCTATCAAAATACTAATATCACTTTTCACAAAATTAGAAAAAAACCATCCTAAAAGAAATATGGACCCAAAAGTGAGCCTGAATAGCCAAAACAGTCCTAAGCAAAAAGAACAAAGCTGGGGCATCACATTATCTGACTTCAAATTATATCTGAAGCCTTTAGTAATCAAAACAGCACAATATTGGTACAAAAATAGACACACAGACCAATGGAATGGAAGAGGACACTGATACATTCAACTGATCTCACAAAGTCGACAAAAATGTAACACCAGGAAAAAGGACACCCTTTTCAATAAATGGTGCTGGGGAAACTGGATTGCTATATGCAGAAGAATGATCTGGGACCCCTATCTCTCACTCTATACACAAATCAACTCAAGATAGATTAAAGACTTAACTCTAAGACCTGAAACTATAAAAGTATTAGAAGAAACCCGAGGGAAGACTGCTGGACATTGGTCTAGGCAAAGAATTTATGACAAAGACCTCAAAAGCACAAGCAAGAAAAACAAAAATAGAGAAATGGGACTTAAACTAAAAAAACTTCTGCACAGCAAAAGAAATAATCAACAGAGTGAATAGACAGCCTGCAGAATAAGAGAAGACATTTGCAAACTATGCCGCTGACAAAGGATTAACATCCAGAATTTACAAGGAATTCAAACAAACTTACAAAAACCAAGTAACTCCATTAAAAAGTGGGCAAAGAACATGAATAGACATTTTTCAAAACTAGACATACAAATGGCCAACAAGCAAATGAAAAATGCTCAACGTCACTAATCATCAAAGAGATGCAAATTGAAACCCCAACGAGATACCTCCTTACACCAGCCAGAATGGCAATTATTAAAAAGTTAACAAATAACAGGTGCTGGTGAGACTGCGGAGAAAAGGGAACGCTTAAACACTGGTAGTGGAAATGTAAATTAGTACAAATCTATGGAAAACAATATGGAGATTTCTCAAAGAACTAGAAATGGAACTGCCATTTGACCCAGCAATCCCACGATAGGGTATGTACCCAAATGAAAAAAAAAATCATTATATCAAAAAGACACACCTGCACCTGTATTGTTATCACTGCACTATTCATAGTAGCAAAGATGTGGAATCAACCTAAGTGTCCATCCAAGGATAATTGGATAAAGAAAATGTGGCATATATACACTGGAATACTATTCAGCCATAAAAAGAATGAAATCATGTCTTCTGCAGCGACATAAATGGAACTGGAGGCTGTTATCTTAAGTGAAACAACTAAGAAACAGAAAGTCAAATGCCACATATTCTCACTTATCCGTGGGAGCTAAATAACATGAACACAAGGATATAGAATGTAAAATGATAACATTGGAGACTTAAAAAGGGGGGAGGGCGGGAGGGGG
This sequence comes from Pongo pygmaeus, assembly GCF_028885625.2. NCBI lineage: Eukaryota > Metazoa > Chordata > Mammalia > Primates > Hominidae > Pongo > Pongo pygmaeus. The sequence continues at coordinate 29,656,084 of NC_072389.2, read as the reverse complement.
TGAAGGATGAGAAGTTACTTAATGTACATTATATACATGCGGTAGATACATTAAAAGCCCAGGCTTCACCCCCAGGCAAAATACTCCTTGTGCTCCTTCAATTTATACAAATTTTTAAACATTTAAAAATTAAAAACAGCACTAAAGGAAGGAATACATTGTATTATAGATAGAAATAGAAATACGTATAGATAAATAAAAATATGATAGAACTACGGGATCGTAATTTTAAACCTTCAGTAAATAAGCCAGCTTCACATGAACAATATGCATCAGCAATAACTAGCTCAAAAATCTGGGAAAAGGGGTTTGTCCATGGACGGTAGGTCCATTCACCATAACACAAAAATTACAAAAGTTAAAGAAGTAAATTTCAAAATTAATGGACAGAATGTCTATGGAGAAAATGGCAGTACTTTCTGAATGACTTAAAAAGGAAAACTGGGCTAATACAAAGACCTACCGTGTCTTAAACAGAAACACAGTATACCATACTGATGTTGATTCTCCTGACAGAAGAGCAATCCCAACTAAAACTCCAAAGTCGAGGAGAGAACCTGACAATAATTCTAAAACTTACACGGAAAAACAAATAGGTGAAAATACACAAGAAAACAATTTCAGAGTTGGGTTTTCACCACTACGTGTTGAAATGTTTATAAATGCTCGGCATAGTGTGCGAGATAATAGCAGCGGTCTGGGAAAAAATGCTTTAAAAAGAGTACAATAAAGGTCGAATTTTATATGGTAAAGAAGGGAAAATTCAAAAATGCTGCTTGGGAAAATTTATTATATGAAGGGGAAAAACAACACCTGTACCCAAACAGAATACACATTTAAAAGTTTCAGATAAATTAAAACATAAAACCATAAGGCAAACAGAAATAAATGTAGGCAAATATTTGCATATTTCAGGGTTCGAAAGAACTTTTTAAGTTAAAAAGTACTTAAAAGGGAAAAGGTTGATGTATTAGAAGGTACGCAAGTTTTCCACTTTATGTGTCAAAAACACTCTAAACAAAATTGAAAGTAATAATAAAGTGGGAAAAATACTTGACAAATAAAAATAAACATACATTATAGTCATATCAATATATCCTATAAACTTTTTAATTAAAGAAACCTTAATTTTTAGAAAAACTGACAAAGAAACGGTGATTTAAAGAAGAAACAGACTGGGCACAATGGCTCATGCCTACAATCCCAGCAAACTGGGAAGCCAAGACAGGTGGATCGTTTGAGCTCAGGAGTTCAAGACCAGCCTGGGCTACATAGCTAGACCCCTACAAAAAAAGTTAAAAATTATCTGGGTGTCATGGCATGAGCCTGTGGTCCCAGCTACTCAGGAAGCTGAGGATCACTGGAGCCCGGGAGATCGAGGCTGCAATGAGAGCTGTGTTCTCACCACTGCACTCCAGCCTGGATGACAGAATAAGACCCTGTCTCAAAAAAAAAAAAAAAAAAAAAAAGCATATGGCTAGTGACCTTAAAGAAACAACATTGAATAGATAAAAATTGGAAACAAAAAGATGCCATTTTTGCCTGCCTTAAAGGAAAGACCAAATTTAAGGGGGTGGCCCAGTGTCAGTGAGAGTGGGGGAGGGGCCTCTCTGGGTGAGCATTTCAACTGTGGAATCCAAGGTTGGAAGGGGCTTTGCTTGAAATCACTGGAAGAGTGCACAAATTTTTCTACAAGGATCTACGCCCAGATCAAAACAAATAATGAAGTCAATGGTCACAATCTTTAGAGCAAAAACATTGTAGTCTTTAGAAATCATATTTTTGCATAATATTTTATGGCATAGGAAACATAATATTGTTGGGACAAACATGGGACACAAAACTACAGCTATGCCAAATTGGTAACAGCTCTGAATGGCAAAGAATCCTGCAAATGATGGCTGTTTCCTTCCACATTACTCTAGGGTCCAAATGATCTATAGTAAATACTGTGTACCTTTTAGAATTATGAAAATTCAGTCAACCCTCCAGTATGGAATCCTGTGGGAAACTGGTGCTAGGAGTCCCGCATACCAAAATTCACGGATGCTGAAGTTTCTGATCTAAAATGGCATAGTGTTTGCATATAATCTATTCACATCCTCCCATAGACTTTCAATCATCTCTACATGCTTATAATACCTAATACAATGGAAATGCCATGTAAATAGTTATTATATTGTATTGTTTAGAGAATGACGACAAGAAAAAAAGGTCTGTATGTGTTCAGTATAGACCCAGTGATTTTTGTCTTTAATACTTTTAGATCTGAATCCAGGGATGCAGAACCCAGGGATACGAAGGGCCGGCTGTATGTGTTATTTACAAATATATGTTGTAGGATGCCAAGTTGTTCGGTAGTACTTCTGAAAACACAAATAATGATAAATAATAACCTATGTATTTTCAGCATTTCATTAACATTCTAGTCTGGATATGTAACTTTGGGACAGGCATGAATTTTATTGATCTGACCTATGCTTTGCCCTCCCATTTCTGCTGGTCTAATGATCAGAGTGGCAGGCAGGCCACAGGGTCCTGACACACCTTTGCCTATCGCACAATAAGGCTATATGAGGCAAGTAATACTCCCGGTTTACAGAGGAGCACAAGGCTTAAGTGTCGCACCCAAATTGACACAATGAGCTTCTAAGTAGAGTGGAAACAAAACCCTGACCTGTCTCACTCCAAGGACAAACCTAGTCACATACCCTCTGTACCCCTCTCTCTCACACACATACAGAACCTACTGCTTAGAAAACAATTATTAGAGGAAATTACCTTAGAGATAACTATTTCCCCTCACCTTTTATACCTTATACAAAGCAGTATATCATCAATTCACCGTTGAATCAATGTTTAACTGCAGTAAGTCAAAGTTTTAGCCAAATAGAATTGCTAATTCCAACCTAAAATAAAAACAAGCTAGATTCACATGTCATATTTTTTCTTTGACTTTCCATCTAGGATTGTAAATTCTACCTTCACTAAATTGTGAGTCATTTAATCCAAATAAGAACTCTTTTTTTTCAAGGACACGAAAAAAATAAGAACTATTGATGCTTCTGCAGTGTGCAAACTTTCAGAAATTAACTATTTAAAGAAGCAACATGTTTTAAATTAAACTTTTATTATTTTTGAAAAAAATCTCAAGAGTGAAACAGAAATTGAGGTTTTGGCTTGGAAAGGGCACAGTGTTTTTAAATTAATGGAGGGTTTAATATTTTAAAGAATCTGGCTTCAATGGTATGGCATTAGCTACAGAAATGCAATGCTAATGGCATTAGCAACAGAAAAAAACCTCTTCTGCATCTTGATTACACATTAGCAACAATATCAATAATAATAATAGTACAGACAATTGTTCAACTCTTATAGTTCATGAGGAATATTCACACATAACCTCATTTAATTCACACAATGTTTTCAGAATATTATACCCATTTAATAGAGGATAAAATTGAGATCAGAAAAACAAAGTGGCCTGCACAAGTTCAAATAACAACTGAAAACTTGAGGACATCCCCCAGGTGCCCTTCTGTGGGGTCAGTGCCCTTACACAGGCATTCCTCCTGCTTTGGGGTCAGATACCCACTATGTTGTATTTCAAATGCTAAGATTTAAGTGACTGGACCAAATTGTTTCCAAATAGAAGTTTTCCAAGGAAGTTACGGTACAATTTATTCACAGCACCAAAAGCATTACTTGAATTAACTCAACTATTGTTGATCTTTAATTTCTATAAGGCAAGTAAAAAATTTTCATAGCATAACATTGCTCACAACCAAAATGTTCTACTAAATTCATTCTTGACATTAGAGCTTTTAAAATAACCATGTGGTAATAAGCAAACTTCAAGTTAACACATTTCCCAATTCATTACTATATTTAAAATAAAATAGCTACTTACTTTCCTATGCACCAGGGGTTGGCAAACTATTTCTGTAAGGAGCCAGAGAGTAAACATATTAGACTCTGCAGGTCATGTGAGTTCTTTTGCACCTATGCACCTCTGCAACCACAGCACAGATGCAGCCACGGGCAGTGCAATAGCAGAACAGCATGCCTGCATGCCAGTAAGACTGGATTTACAAAAATGGGGGCTGTAGTTTACCAACCCCCACCACTTACTAAAAATTTGCTACAAGGCAAACTTACTTGTGTATGAACATAACATTTATAGATTACACTTCCTATTATTAAAGAGAAAAAAAATATTTCACTAAACATAGTAATTGAAAAAAACATTTCTCAGCCTGGCGAGGTGGCTCATGCCTGTAATCCAGCACTTTCAGAGGCCATGGCAGGAGGATTACTTAAGCCCAAGAGTTCCAGACTAGACTGAACAACACAGTGAGACCTCTATTAAAAAATACAAAAAAATGCTGGGTGTGATGGTGTATGCCTGTGGTCCCAGCTTCTAGGGATGCTGAAGCAGAAAGGTTGCTTGAGCCCAGGTGGTTGAGGCTACAGAGAGCTGTGATCACACCACTGCACTCCAGCCTGGACAAGGTAGCAAGACCCTGTCTCAAAAAAAAAATAGAAAAAAGAAAAAACATTTCTCAACTCATTCCTCTTTCTTACATTTTTAACATTCTCACTTTTTTTTTTTTTTTTGCATTTTAACGAAACACATTTAATATCCTATGTTTAGGAAGTCAGTGAAGATGGTGGAGTGAAGGACCTCCAAAAATTATCTCCTTCATAAAAGCAGTGAGAAAGAACAATGGCAAAATATCATCAAAATCAACTTTTTTCAGGTCTCTGAAAATTAATCAAATACTAGCAACAATCCAAGGACATTTATTCAAGAAAAATGGCTGAAACTCAGTAAGAACAGTGAGCTTTGTGGCGTTTTACCTTTCCCTATTTCCTATTCTCCTCACTGCACCTCCAAGGTAGCCTTCAAAACCAGCCATTAGGCCAGGTGCTGTGGTTCATGCCTGCAATCCCAGCACTTTGGGAGGCTGAGGCAGGAGGTTCGCTTAAGCCCAGGAGTCTGAGGTTACAGTGAGCACCACTGCACTCCAGCCCAGGTGACAGAGCAACACCCTGACCCTGGGAAAAACAAAACAAGAAACCAGCTACCGAAGGGCAAAACACGAGGCTGGAGCTCCTTCAAAGCCCGTATGAGAGAACTATCATTAGTTGACCAGGCCGCTTTTCCCTGGAAAATCCCATTCACAAGTCTGTCTTTATTTAACCTGACTTGGAACTCACCCATTAGGAAAAGCGTTTTCACTGGACGTTTGTCAAATTAGAGGCAGTTGTTTAGAACATCTGAGATGGTGGCTATGAGGTGGGGCAAACAACAAGCAGATCAAAATCTTAAAGAGAAAGCCTTAGGAATGAGATATTAACAGAGGGCTTTGAACCTCCAGCATATTCCTGGGAATCTCTAAGGCCACACCCATGTGCAGGAATAGGCACATGCTCAGAGCTATGCACACACTCAGAAGGAACATGAGAGGGCCATGAGCCCTCACCTTTAGCAGACATGAGGTTCTGCACAAGCAGCAATGAAGGCTAAGACAAAGAGGTAACTGCCTGGCAAAGAGTTGAAGGTGTGCCCAAAACATGCACACATAACATCAGCAAAGATTAGGAGACTCTGTCCATCATTATTTGACCACTAAGATAATCAAGCACAGGCTACCGTAGGACAAAGAATATAGACCTTAGAGAACTGGTTCATAAAAGTCAATAAATAAACAACAACAGCAACAAACAGCAACAACAAACCCTGGGGAGAAAAAAAGAATTCAATTTCCAAAGTTTCCACATTGCTTTATTTTAAATGTCATTTTGAACAAGAAAAAATTATGAGACATGCAAATAAATAAGAAAAGAAAGCCCATGCACACAGGAAAAATTGTCCCCAAGCAAGCTCAGATGTTGGAGTTACTAGAAAAAATATATATTTCCAAAAAATTGAAGAAAATCATGTCTACAGAAAAGTATGATAATAATGTCTTATCAAATAGAGAATATCAATAAAGATATTGCAAAAAAGAACCAAGTACAAATTCTGGAGTTGAAAAGTATAATAAATGAAATAAAAATTTGAAGATCTCAACAGTCGATTTCTGAGCAAACAGAAAAAATAATCAGCAAACTTGAAAATAGGTCAACTGAGATTGTTCAGTATGAGAAACAGAAAGAAAAAAAAAATGAAGAAATAGCGACAGTCTCAGAGTTCCGTAGGACATCATCAAGCCAACAGATGTACGAATAACGGGAGTCCCAGAAAGAAAAAAGAGAGACAAAAGGAAGAAAGTATAGTTGAAAAAATAATGACTGGGTTGGGCACTGTGGCTCATGCCTGTAATCCCAGCACTTTGGGAAGCCTAGGTGGGTGGATCACTTGAGCTCATGAGTTTGAGACCAACCTGAGCAACATGGAAAAATCCCATCTCTACAAAATAAAAATATAAACATCAGCCAGGTGCAAGGGTGCACCTGTAGTCCCAGCTACTTGAGAGGCTGAGGTGAGAAGATGGCTTGAGCCCAAGAGGTGGAGGTTGCAGTGAGCTGAAATTGTACCACCGCACTCCAGCCTGGGCAACAGAGCCAGACCTCGTCTCAAAAAGTGGAATCACCTGAGGTCAGGAGTTTAAGATCAGCCTGGCCAACATGGTGAAACCCCATCTCTGCCAAAAATATAAAAATTAGCCAGATGTGGTGGTGCACACTTGTAATCTCAGCTACATGGGAGGCTGAAGCACAAGAATCATTTGAACCCAGGAGGCAGAGGCTGCAGTGGGCCTAAATCGTACCACTGTACTCCAGCCTGGGCAACAGAAGAAGACTCTGTCTCAAGAAAAAAAACTAATAATAATAATGATGATAATGATAATGGCTGAAAACATCCCAAACTTGATGAAAATCATCTATCTACACATGTAAGAAGCTAAATAAACAATTCCTAATTAGATAAACTCAAAAGAGATCTAAACTTATACACATCATAATCAAACTGTCAAAAGCCCAAAACCCTACATTCGGTAATGAACAGAAAGAATCTGGAAAAAAGAAAGAAAAAAGTGATGCACGTCGTACAAGGGATCTTCAGTAAGTTTAACAGCTGACTTCTGATCAGAAATCATGAAGGACGAAAGGGAGTCAGGTGACATCTTCAAAGTGCTGAAATAAAGACTGCCAGTCGCTAATTCTGTATTCAGCAAAAACTACTCAAAATACATAGGTGAAATTGGACATTCCCAGATAAACAAAAACAGAGAATTCACCACTAGCAGACCCCTCTCCTACAAGAAATAATAAACAGAATCCTTCAGGCTGAAATGAAAGCACACTAGACTGCAACTTGAATAGATCAGAAGAAATAAAGAGCACCAGTAAAAGTATCTACTAAGTAAATATAAAATGCAAATGTAGTTTTTCTTTGTAACTCTTTTTTCCCCTTGATTTAAAAGACATAAAGCAACATTTACAAATCTATGTTGATGGGCATACACGGTATAAAAGATGTAATTGACAGGACTTGACAACACCAGCACAATGGAGGGAGGATGGTGGGGCTACATATGAACAAAGTTTTCATGGCACTGTAATTAAGGTGGTATTAATCTGACCTACGTTGCTGGAAATTTAGATGCTAACTAAAACCCACAAGGTGATTACTAAGAAAATAACCCTCAAAGTGATAAAATAAATGACAAGGAGATAAAAATGGCACACAAGAAAATATCTATTTAACAAAAAAGGCGGCAGTAATGGAGGAATAGACAAATAAAAATACATAAGACATAAAGACTGCAAATAGCAATATGGCAGACTTAAATCCTACCAACTCAGTAAGTACATTAAATGTAAATGGTCAAGTTCTCCAATTAAGAGGCAGAACTGACAGAATAGATTTTTTAAAAAGCACAATCCATCTATATGTGATCTGTAAGAGACACACTTTAGATTAAAAAATACAAATAGGTTGAAAGTAAAAGGATGAAAAAAGTTATACTGTGCAAAAAGTAACCAAAAGAGAGCTGCATTGGCTATATTAGTATTAGAAAAAAATAGACTTTAAAACAAAAAAATGATACTACAGATCAAGAAAGACATTTTATAATGAGAAAAAGGTCAATCCATCAGGAGGCCATAACAATTATAAACAAAAATGAAGCTAACAATAAGTTCCCAAAACAAATGAAGCAGAAAATGACAGAACTGAAGGATGAAATAGACAATTTAACAATAACAGAGAATCCAATGCCCCACTTTCAACAATAAATAGAACTAGCAGAAATTAACAAGGAAATAGAAGACTTGAAAAATATTATAAATGAGCTAGACCTGGCAGACAACTGTAGAATACTTTGCCCAACAACAGTAGAATAAACTTTCTTCTTAAGTGCATGTGGCATGTCCTGTAGTACAGACCATAAGCTAAGCCATAGAACAAAACTCAGTAAGTTTAAAGGATCGATACCATACTAAGTAGGCTCTTGGAATGAGCTTAGAAATGAAATCAATAACTGAAGCAAATTTGAGAAATACATACATACGTGGACATTAAACAATCCACTCTTAAATAACCAATGGATCACGGGGGAAATCACAGGGGAAATCAGGAAATATTTTGAGGTGAACACGAACAAAAATGCAACACACCAAAACATACGGGATGCAGCTAAAGCAGGACTTAGAGGGAAATTTAACATCCCGTATTTGATATCATTTGTATTGCTTTATCCAGTCATAAGCATTTCCATGTAACCAGAAAGTATCTTAAAATATAATTTAATAAATACACAGTATTCCAGTAAGTGAACCATGATATCTAATTATTATATGGATTTGGCAGTATTCATGTTGTGTTCTACATGTGCTGTTGCAAAAACTGACTATCCTCGGGCCCTGTAATCTTTGCATTAAAGATTACCTTCCCAGGACAGATTTATAGAAATGGAATTGTTCACTCAAAAACATAGGTATTTATATGGCTGGTGATTCCTGGCAACCTTATTAGTAAAGCTTTGCTCCACATCATGCGTAATGCTGGAACATGTGCGAGAAAGGAGGAGGTAACAGACACACAACTCCAGCCTGTTTGCAAGAACCAACATGGAGTAAGGAGGAGGAAGTCAATGTAAACTTTATTTCCTTCTTTCCCATTTTTCTAGTAATAACACAAGTGTATTAAAATAATGTGGTGAAAAGTGCCTCTTTACAGAACAATTTTCATAAAGCCTGGTCACATCTGTCTGGGAGAAAGGGGGAGCGTCCATTCAAATGTCTCCATGGCTGAGTGATGATGTCACCTGTGATGATGTCACCTCACAGCACCCAGATCAGTGACTTTCAGAGCTTTGCATCCATTTCTCCTGAACTTAGGCTAACGAGGCAAGATCAGTTCCATTTTAAGGATGAATTAAAATGGGATACCCAGTAAAAATGTCTTAAATATGTGAATAAATGAGTATTGAGTGCTGATGTTATTTGTTCTTTCAAAAAAAATTTTTTTTCTTGAGCAGGAACCAAGCATGCCGCCACACAGAAAACAAAGCTCTTGCTCCCAAGAGTTAACATTCTAATGCGGAGGGAGGGTGGGTAGAGAAACAGCTAAATGCCCAAATCCGTAAGTGGGTCAGACTGTAGTAAGATAAGGAGTAGGGACAGAGGTGAGGCATTTAGGGAGGATCTCCCTGGGAGTGTGACACTGGGACAGGTGCCTGAACGAGGCAGGAGCCAGGAGAGAGCTGGGGGAAGGGGCAGCACCCCAGGGCTCTGCGGCAGGGCTCGTCCTGGAGTCCCAAGAGGCCAAGGCGCAGTGGGATGGGAGGCGGAGAGTGAGGGTGCAGGGGAGGGACACAGTGGGCCACCAGGTACAGGGCCCTGTGGGTCAAGCAAAGACTTTGGATCTCACTCCCAGGGAAGAGAAGACAGGGAGGCTTCCAAGAAGAGGAGGGCCCTAGTCTGCTTTATATTGTAAGGAATCACTTTGGCCATTGGGTGGAGGATGCTCAGGTGTGTGCTAGGGGCCGGGGTGGAGGCAGGAGGTGGTTAGGGTAAGCTAGGAGGCCTCAGTCACCGTCTGGAGAGAGTTGGAGGTGGTGCAGGCAGGGAGAAGCGCGACGGGCAGCCAGGTCGAAAGCCTTGGCCAGCAGGAGCTGTGGATGGAGCCACGGAGAGGAGAAGGACTGGTGATGTGCCGCTGCCAGCACAGGCACCTGGGGGTAAATGCAGAAGAGGGGGTGTGGCCTTGCAGTGCTGGCCTTCTTGGGTCATCCCCACCTTCCCCTCATTCAGAATGGCCTTAGAGGCCAGGCCTCCACTCTCCTAAGGGGTGCTCTGCAGAGCCACCTTGGGAAGTCACTGAAAGGGGTGGAAGTGTCCCTCTATTGTGCTCTGAAACTGGTGGCCAGCCTGTCCAAAACCACACAGTTCTGCTAGAGGGAGTGGCAAAGGTTAAAATTCCCACCACACTGCCCCTTTGCAAGAGCATTTCTCAAGCGAGAAACTGACTTGGGCTTCTTTACACCTTCCTTCCTTTCCAAAGAAAACCACGCCACCAGTTCAAGAATCTGGAGATTCCTGAACAGGCTCTCAGGAGGAGACAGAGACCCTTTCTCTCTGTGGTGGGGGGCCTGTGTCCCTGCACCGGCCACATGATCTCTAACAGCCCAGTTCGCCACGGCCCCCTTCCATCTTCCCTCACTGGAGCACTGGGGTCTTCAGTCCCAAACTCAGAGGTGACAACTTATTTCTGTCCCCCTGCATTGTCCCATGAGGTCATGACACTTTAAGATGGTCTATATTAAAACCCTTTTCAAAAGAAACAAGTGGCTTTAGTAAACATGCCACCTGATGAGGCTTTCAGCACTTACCTGCTCCTGGGAATCACTATTTCAAACCTAAAGACTTCATTTCCTCAGACTTTGAAAGGAAGCCAGAAAAGTGATTCACTGAACTATGTTCTCAGAGGGGGACGGCAATACTTCCCAGGCTTCAGAGCTTTGGCTGTGCAGGGCCTCCCTTCATCTGGCTGCTTCGCTACATGATTCAAGGCCAAAATTATATTTGGGGCAAATGATGAGTCTGCAATGAAATGCAAACAAAAGTCCCAGCCACCCACGCCACCTTCCCCACCATGCCCTGCTTGCTCCTCAGCAGACAGGCTGGACCCCATGCGTACCCAGCACCCTCCACAGTGTCTGGATGTCTGGGACCGCTGCCCATACCCTCTCCCACCTCATTCCAAAGCTGTGTGTGGCTTGGGGGCCTCAGGGGCTCCTCCCTGTATGAGATTCTCTCCACGCTGCAATTACACATTGTTGGGCAAGTCCTGGAACTATAATGGGCTCTGCATGTTTGTGCTACCTCAGAAAAATGCTGGACTCACCCATGTGGACAGTTAATCTCCTTGACAACATTTTCCTGGAGAATGCTGCGGGCAGGGAATTCCTAATAGGGGATGGAACTGCATTTAGTCATTCTCTAAAAATACATGTTCAGTGTGTCGAGATGTGAAAATGGCTTTTCGTGGAGTGTAAATGACTGCCACTGACTTAGCAATATCCTCATAATTCTTGGCAATCAATGACAGTCTTCACAGATTCAGCTAAATACCATATGGATCGATATTTTGTGTTTCCTGAGTTTCTATCTATCCACAAACTCTGAGCTCACATGATGTGCAAGGCATGGTACCAAGGGGAACCTGCACTTACAGAGGCTCCTACGGGCACCACCTCACTGCCTGACCCAGGTGAGGGGATCTAAAAGATAGCACTGTCATGTATTTCCAAAGAGCCACACAACCTTCTGAACCTCCTGCTGTTAATAACTCATTATTCACGAGCAAAATGGAATGCCTAAAACAAACAAGCAAACAAAAACCCTCCAGTGCCAGCAGGACAGTGCCAGTAAGTGACTCTGGCGATTACACTGTGTTGAATGAATAGTGTCCCCCAAAATTCATGTCCATCTGGAACCTCTGAATGTCACTTTATTTGGAAATAAGATCCTTGCAGATATAGTTAGTTAAGATAAGGTTGTACTGGAGTATGGCAGGCCCTAACCCAATGACTGGTATCCTTATAAGCAGAGAAAACAGAGACACAGAGACTCACGAGAGAGAGGACAGCCCTGTGAAGACAGAGACAGAAATCAGATCAATGTGGCTGCAAGACAGGGGATATAAGGACTGGCGGCCACCACAGATGCAGGAAGAGGCAAGGAAGAATTTTTCTCTAGAGCCTTCCACAGGAGCACGGCCCTGCCCACACCCTGGTCTCAGCCTTGAAGCCTCAGAACTGTAAGAGAATACACTTCTGTTGGTTTAAGCCACCTGGTGTATGGTAATCTGTTACAGAAGCCTCAGGAAACTCATTCAGCAATGGGTGGACAATCTGAGTGCTACTCTCCTAGCAGACACAAGGCCTCATCTGAGCAAAGGCAGCTGCCTGTGAGTGTGCCGGGCAAGGCAAAGACATCACAAAGATTTGTCATGTTCTGGACCATTGTCGCAGTCTAAAATGGGCATCTTTTTATTTAAGGTTGTCGATGACCAGATTCCATTTTTTGTCTTATGCTTACAGGTCCTATGTAAATTCGTTTCCTTTTTTTTTTTTCAAACTTTTTTGAATACACTCTGCTTTCGTGCGCTATATGTGAAGCAGAAAAATAAAACAAAAACAGGCAACATCTAGCCTTCTGCCCAAAGAAAGGAAATGAAAAGAGTATGTTACTGGATACTAAATTACAGCTGGAGAGGAGGGATAAGTTGTGGCGTTCCGCAGCACTGTAGGGGGACTATAGTTAACAGTAATTTAGTGTGTATTTTCCAATAGCTAGAAGAGAGGATTTTGAATGCTCCCAATAAAAAGAAATAAGTATTTGAGGTGACAGACATGCTGATTATCACAATTTGATCATTACAAACTGTATACATAGGGAATATCACTCTGTGCCCCACAAATATGTATAATTGTTATGTGTCAATTAAATGTTTTTAATCTATTTTATTCTTTTTTCTTTTTCTTTTTTTTTTTTTTCTTTTTTTTTGAGACAGAGTCTCACTCTGTTGCCCAGGTTGGAGTGCAGTGGTGTGATCTCGGCTCACTGCAACCTCCGCCTCCTGGGTTCAAGTGATTCTTGTGCCTCAGCCTCCCAAGTAGCTGAGATTAGAGGCGGACATTACCACAAGTGGGTGATTTTTGCATTTTTAGTAAAGACAGATTTTCACCATGTTGGCTGGGCTGGTCTCGAACTGCTGCCTCAGGCAATCCGCCCACCTTGGCCTCCCAAAGTGCTGGGATTACAGGTGTGAGCCACTGCGCCCGGCCCATATTTTTTTATTTTTATCTTTAATTAAAAGAATAAAAAGCATGCATGCATGCTGGCCATGCTCCCGCAAAGACCTCACTGAAATGCAACACTGAGGTCCCTAAACAGCCAGAGAAGCCCGGCCCTGCAGAGCCGAAGATGACTGGTCTGAGGCCTGCTCATCATGAATTTCTTGTGATAACCTTCACTTTTATTTATTTAAAGAGTGGTTTGACAGTAGAGTACCCCTACCACACTTCTCTTCACTCTGGAGTGAAAAATTATTACAAAATGGATGACAGTGGAATGGCTAAATCAAGCTAATTAACATGCACCGGGCAGTATTCCATTTTTTTCTTCCTCTCGGTTCCTATGTTATTCCTGCATACTTCAGAGACTTAATTTTTTTGTGCTGAGAACACTTAAAATCTACTCTCGGCTGGGTGCCGTGGCTCACGCCTGTAATCCCAGCACTTTGGGAGGCGGAGGTGGGCAGATCACGAGGTCAGGAGATCGAGACCATCCTGCCTAACACGGTGAAACCCCATCTCTATTAAAAATACAAAAAATAAGCCAGGCGTGGTGGTGGGCGCCTGTGGTCCCAGCTACTCGGGAGGCTGAGGCAGAATGGTGTGAACCCCGGAGGCGGAGCTTGCAGTGAGCCCAGATGGCGCCACTGCACTCTAGCCTGGGCAACAGAGGGAGACTCTGTCTCAAAAAAAAAAAAAAAATCTACTCTCTCAGTAAATTTAAGTATACAATACATTGTCATTATTTATTATTATGCTATTATCTGCTATTAACTATGTGTTATTAACTATTCATTACTCCACAATGTATATATATTTCAAAACATCATGTTTTACACCATAAATATACACAATTTTTTGTCAATTAAAAATAATAATTTAAAAAGTTTGTGCTTCAAAGGGCATAATCAAGGAAGCAAAGAGACAACCTGCAGAATGGGGAAAAGTTTTTGCAAGTCCTATTATCTGACTGGAACTTGTATCTACTAAAAACTACAACTAAATAATAAAAGGCCAAATTTAAAAATGGGTGAAAGATCTCCAAAGATGATACATAAGTGGCCAATAAACACATCAAACATCATGTGCTTAACATCAGTAGCCATCTGGAAAATGCAAATCCAAACCACAATGAGATGTGACTTCACACCCGATAGATGGCTGGAGTCTGAAACAGACAGGTAAGCGTCGGAGGATGTGGAGAAAGTGGAACCCTCGCAGAACTGCTGGTGGGAATGCAAACAGCTCTCCAGTTAAACCTCAGGGGTATCGTGTGCTCCAGCAAGTCTCCTCCTAGGGACATACACATGACAAATGAAAACACACGTCCATACACTAACTTGTACACAAATGTTCACAGCAGCATTATTCATAGTAGCCAAAAGTAGAAACAGCCCAAATATCTATCAGTGACAAATGGATAAATAAGATGTGGTACATCCATACAATGGGATACCATTCAGCAATGAACAAAAATCAAGTACTGATACGGGCTACAATATGAATGAGCCTGCAAACATGCTATGTGAAGGACCAGTTACAAAGGACCATGTATTACATATGATCCATTTTTGTGAAATGTGCAGACTAGGCAAATCTGTGGAGGATTAGGAGGTGACAGCTAAGGAATATGGGGCTCATTTTTCTGCTAAAAATGTGCTAGGCCAGGTGCAGTTGCTCACACCCGTAGTCCCAGCACTTTGGGAGGCCAAGGCAGGATGATCACTTGAGGCCAGAAGTTTGAGACCAGCCTGGGCAACACAGTGAGACCCAGTCTCTACCAAAAAGTTTAAAAACAAAAATTAGCTGGGCATGATGGCATGAGCTTGTGCTTCCAGCTATACCTGGGAGGCTGAGGTGAGAGGATCACTTGAACCCAGGGGTTCCAGGTTCCAATGAGTGATGATCATTCCCCTGCACTCCAGCCTGAGCAATAGAGCGAGACCTTATCTCTTAAAAATTAATCAGTTAATTTAAAATGTTCTAAAGTTGATTGTGGCGATGGATGCAAAACTCTCCCAGATACTCAAATATATTAAAAAGCTACTGAATTGTATACTTTAACTGGGTGAATTGTATGGTATGTGAAGTGGGTCTCAATAAAGCCCCCGCAGGAGCAGCAGCCCACAGAAGCAGCTCCCTCCCTGGTCGCAGTGAGGGCAGTGACCATAGCTGCTTTCCTGACTATGGGGTCAGCACAGTTTTTGCCAATTGTCCTGAACAGGGTCCAGAGCCTGGCCCTTTGCACACAACAAGGCTGGCCATAGGAACCTTCATCCTTGGGCACAGCCTCCTCCCTCCCAATCAGTATTCCACTTTTATATTTTCTTTAAGAGACTGGGTCATACACTGTCACCCAGGCTGGAGTGCAGTGGTACTATCACTGCTCACTGAACGCCAAACTTCTGGGCTCAAGCAGTCCTCCCACCTCGGCCTCCCAAGTAACTGCAACTACAAGCTCGTGCCACCACACCCAGCTAACTTTTTATTTTATTTATTTATCTATTTATTTTTGAGACGGAGTCTCACTCTGTTGCCAAGGCTAGAGTGCAGTGGTGCAATCTCGGCTCACTGCCAGCTCTGCCTCCAGGGCTCACGCCATTCTCCTGCCTCAGCCTCCCAAGTAGCTGGGACCACAGGTGCCCGCCACCACAGCTGGCTAATTTTGTGTATTTTTAGTAGAGATGGGGTTTCACCGTGTTAGCCAGGATGGTCTCAATCTCCTGACCTCGTGATCCGCCCGCCTCGGGCTCCCAAAGTGCTGGGATTACAGGCATGAGCCAACGCGCCTGGCCTAATTTTTCAATTTTTAGTAGAGACAAGATCTCACTATGTTGGCCAGGCTGATCTTGAACTCCTCACCTCGAGTGATCCTCCTGCCTCAGCCTCCCAAAGCACTGGGATTACAGCTGTGGGCTCTCAGCCTGGGAGTATTCTACTTTTTCTTCCTCTTAGTTGCTATGCTATTCCTGCTCCTCTTTTCCCAGCTATATAACTTCATCTCTCTCTTTCTAACCTTTCCTCTTTGCTAATTCTCTTCTCTTTCCAATTTCCTTTCAGTGGGTTGTCTGAACCAACCATCCTACAGGTCCAGCTTGGCAAGAGAAACACACCCAACAACAGAGTGGCAACACTGGCTGCAAAATGAGAAGCACTTAAGGCTCACGGTGCAGGCTGAACACCAAAGCCAGGCAATCACACATGTCGATTTCATCAAACTCCTGTTTACCCGGGTGAGCATCAACACTGGACAGGCCCAGCACCTTCTGGAGGGTGTCTTCCAGGCAGCGCGTCCAGAGCCGAGCAGCCCCACTGTTCCCTCAGGCAGCAGCTTTGTCCCTACCTCTAGCAAACACACTCACAGTGCCAACCATGTGCCAGGAGCCATCCTGAGTCCTTTGCAGCTATTGGCTCATGGGCGCCAGTGCCCATAGCAACCCTAGGAAATGGGCACTATTGTTACTGTCAGTTCACAGTAGGAGATGAGGGCTGAAGTCACTTGAGAAAGTCTCCGATCCAGCAAGACCGTCTATGCATGTGCTGTCCCTCTCCCTGGCCTGCAGGTCCCTCAAAGGCAAGACCCAGTATTTACCTTCAGGTCCACACACCACCTGCCATGGGGCTCTCTTTTCTTAAAAAATTATTATATACATATAAGGTACAAAACATTATATTTTGATGTACATATAACATAGTGAAATACCTAGAGAAATGATCACCACAGTCAAGCAAATTCACATATCCATCATCTCACACAGTTACCTCATTTTTTTTTTTCGGTGAAAGCCCCAAAATCTACTCTTTTAGCCAATTTCCGGTATACAATACAAGAGTGACTACCATATTAGCTTCAGTCCTCATGCTGTGCATTAGACCTTGAGGCTTATTTTTCCTACCTGCCCCTCAACAGGGTTCAAAACAGCATTACTCAAAAGAACCAGGATATGGAAGCCAACCTAAGTGTCCACTGAGGAATGAATGGATAAAGAAAATTGTATATACACACAATTCAATACTATATAGCCTTTAAAAAGAAGGAAATCCTGCCATTTGCAACGACGTGGATGAACCTGAAGGATTTGAAGTGAAATAAGCCAGACACAGAGATGCTGCGGGATCTCACGCTGACAAACAATCTCAAACACGTGGACAGAGAAGAAAGGAGGCTCCCGGGGCAGGGAGTGGGAGAAACGCAGAGATGGTGGTCACAGGGCAGGAAGTTTCAAGACTGCAGGACGCATAAGCCTAGGGCTTTCCATATAGTAGATGTTGATGCTGACTGGTCCTGCTGACCTGAAGATCAAAGCCGAAAGTGTCTTTCAGCCCTCAGAGGATTTCCCATCTAACATGAACGAGCACCACTGGGTAACTGACCAGAAGGCAAGCACGTCCACAAACAGCAAGCTGCCCGAAAGGCACCTTCCTGCTTTGCACTGGCTGGCAGGGTCCTGGGAAACAGCTGGAGGGCATGGGGAAGGCTCTGGGCTAACAGAAGGGGAAACTGCTCAGGAGCACGTGGCAGGCTTAGGTGGAAGGGGAGCCGGGCAGTGGGGAAGACGGGTGGGGAGGGGGGAACTGGCGACAGTGCTCTTGGAAGGAAGGTATGCTGGAGCCTCTCACTGCCCCTTGGCAGTGTGGAGGATGGACGAGGGACAGCTGAGCTGCCAGGGCTCCGGGCCATGGAGCTGGTTTGCACAGATTAATGTACAAGATTCACTGTTTTAGTAAAAACTAGGGCATCCTGGATTTCAACTTTAATACATTTCATTAAACACCAACCAGCATCCAATGTGTAGAGCAATGATGACGAAAGGTATGAAAGTCCATACCCTGTCTGGACGGCACTTGTTTGACCCAATTTGAACACAACAGAAATTGTGATGCTTTGATGTTTCAATCAAATGTGAAGCCAGCACACTCAAAGAAGTGCTTATTACTCAGAAATAAGAGCCTAAGAGGCCTAACACTTTGGAATATACTGCCTGTCTCACCCAGGTGACTTGCCTGCACCTGGCACGCTAGGTGTCTGCCCAACCCTTAGATTCCTTCAGGGAGATAGGAGTGAAAGCCCTGGAGCTGTCTGTTCCAAGTGCCTTGCCTATGCCCAGCAAGGTGACAGTGACACCTTCACATCCCCAGCAAAGCCACCCTTGGCAAACTCCCTAACCACACTGTTAATATGAAAGCCTAAGGGGCCTCTCCCACCATAGAATTACAACCTCAAGTCTTGGCTGGGAGCTGAGGTGTCACCCTTTAATCTCTGTCCTAGAATCATATTTTAGTAATCCAGCAACGGAGTGTTATTACTCAAGTGCAGATGAAGTTTTGATTTTCTGCATCTTTAAACTCACTATGCAACAGAGTCCCTTGGGGCTTTTTAAGGGAAGCAGCCTTTCGAGAGTAGTGGCGCTTGATGATAATATCGCATGTGGCACTTCCTTAGTACTTATTTCCCCTGAGAAAATGGGGAAAGGATGGGCTTTATTCCAGGGTACTACTGCTATGGTAGAGGCAGCCTTTCTTTATGGTGAGCGAACAGTGTGTTTGCAGAAGCATTTCTTATTGAGCGCTTCCTTGTCTTCCCATATAACTGCAAGACACCTGTCCCGAGTTCATTGTAAACTTGTCTGGTGGAGCAATGCGTCTAACCACAAGCTGGTTCACTCAGGAATATCCCATAGCAGTGTAGTATTTATTTCTCTATGGTGTCCATTTCTCATAAATGTGTTACAAAGTCGTGTTTACCTAGGTGACAGCAATGACTTAACAGCGGGCTTGTATCCAATACTTATTCTGTCTAGAAGACTGGCTACACCTTAGCTCCAGTTTAAACTCCAGTATCACAGGTGAAGGGCTGTGATATTCCCAGGATCAAGGCTGGGATAATAAGTAACTCCAGCGTATGTGCGTCAGCACATCCCTTCCAACTGTAATTATCCAAATTGCTCATAACTACAAGAACAAATACATTAAAATAAAGTACTTTTGGTATTTCCAGGAGTTAATGTAATCTAATCATCCAGAGCATTTTATGTACCCTTTATAACTACAGAGCCAAGTCTCCTTAGAGGCCAGGTCTGGGGAAAAAAAAAGCAACATTCTCCCACTTGCCCTCAAGTTACTCATAAATCTTAATGCTTATCTTCACACCCGTGAGAGATGCCGTTGACCAAGATCTTCATCTCTGCTGGAAAGAGGGTAAATCTACACTAGCCCTCCTTAGCAAGGCGGCAGGCTCGTCCTCTCTCCCGCTCTGGAGAGCATGCTGGGTTCTGAAAGCCTCACATTCCCACCGCCGGGCACTCCGTTGGCAGGAGCCCCACCTGGGCGACATGTGCACTGGGCACACCAAATTTCCATGTCTTCTTCTTATACTGACTCATTACCATTAATAACTCAATGGTCATATTTTAAGCTTTTTATTTTGGAATAATTACAGATTCATAGGGAGTTGCAAAGAAATGTACAGGGAGGTCCCATGCACCCTTCATCCAGCCTCCCCTAAGGCTACCAATGCCTCAAAACCAGAGGACAAAATTGAAACTGGGAAATTGGCAAACCGGGAAAGCTTATTCAGATTTCTCTAGCTTTAAGTGCATTTGTGTGCATGTGGGTGTGCGCATGTGCATCTGTGCAATTTCTCAACCACAACCACAATCAAAATAGTACACACAATCAAGATGGTAGCAATGGGACAAGATCCCTCATGCTACCTCTCTGGGGCCACGTCCACCCCTCCTGCATCCCTAACCCCTGGCAAACACTAAGTTGTCCCCCATCCCCCTAAGAATGTTATTTCACAAATGTTCTATAAATGGGATCATGCAGTATATATCCTTTTGAAATTAGGTTTTCTTAACTTTTATTTTAGGTTTGGGGGTTTGTTACACAGGTAACAAACCTATGCACATGTGAAGGTTTGTTACATAGGTAAACTCACGTTATAGGGGTTTGTTGTACAGATTATTCCATCACCCAGGTATTAAGCCTATTACCCAACAGTTATCTTTTCTGCTTCTCTTTCTCCTCTCACCCTCCACCCTCAGGTAGACTCCAGTGTCTGTTGTTCCCTTCTTTGAGTTCACAATTCTTATCATTTAGCTCCCAGGTTTTTTCCATTCACCAAAATCTCCTTGAGGCCCATGCAAGTTGCTGTGTTTATCAACAGTCTGTTCCTTTTTACTACTGACTAGTATTCCACCTATGGATGGATCACAGTTTCTTTAACCACTCACCATTTGAGGAACATCTAGGTTGTTTCCAGTGTTGGGTTATTATTAAAAAAAAAAAAAAAAAGCTGCGATGAACATTTCTGCAAAGGTTCTCTGTGAATACAAGTTCTCATTTATCTGGGGTAAATGCCCAGGAGTGCAACTGGTGGATTATATGACAATTCTATTTTTAATTTTGTGAAGGGACTATTTTCCAGAATGGCTATGTTTCACATTCCCACAGCAACATAGGAGAGATCCCGTTTCTCACACCCTCAGCAGCGTTTAGTGGTATCAGTCTTTTTATTTGTGCCATTCTGATAGATGCACAGTGGTATCTCTGAGTGGCTTTAATTTGCATTTCCCTGTTTTGTAAAGATGTTGAACATCTTTTCATGTGCTTACTTGCCATCTGTATACCTTCTTCAGTGAATGTCTCATGTCTTGCCCATTTTTAAACAGGATTTGTTGTTCTGTTAATGTTCGATTTTGAGAGTTCTTTACATATTCTAGATATTAGTGCTTTGTTGGGTATGTGATTTGCAAATATTCTCTCTAAGTCTGGAATTTGTCTGCTCTTGTTCATTGGGTCTTTCCCACAGCAAAGGATTATGCTTTTCACGTCAAGTCTATGAATTCTTTGTCTAGTCTTAGATCCCAAAAATGTTCTATGTTTCCTTTTAGAAGTTTTATCATTTTACATTTAAATCTATAATGTTTACCAAGTTAATTTTTATATGAGGTATGTGAGGTTTAGGTTTTTTTTTTTCTAATATATGTCTAATTGCTCCCACACCATTTATTGGAAAACTATACTTCCTCCACTGAACTGATTGTCAAAAACTAATTGGGCATATCTGTTGGGACTTGTTTCTGGGTTCTTCACTCTGGCTCATTACATATGTGCCATCCCTTTGCTGATACCACACTATCATAAATTCTGCAGCTCCACGGTAAGCATTAATATTGGGAGAAGTGAGTGCTTCCACTTTATTATTCTTTTTGAGAAATCTTCTGGATATTTTTGGACCTGTGTTTTTCCACGTAGAATAAGCTTGTCTATGTCTACAAAAAAAACGTTGCTGAGGTTTTGATAGGAGTTATGTTAAATCTATAGATAATTATAGAGAAAACCGACTCACTATTATGTTCATTTCTCCGATCCATGAACATGGGAAGTCTCTCCATTTATTCAGATGTTCCTTGATATTTTTCATCAGCATTTTGTAATGTTCATCCTGCATCCTGTATGAGCATTGTGAAATTTATATGTATGTATTTTATTTTCTTGGTGCAACTGTAAATGGTATTACATTTGTGATTTCAGTTTTCACTAGTCCATTGTGGGGATACAGAAATGCAGTCAATTCATAGCCATGGATCTTGTATCCTGTCATTGTAATGAGCTCATTTTTCAGTTGTAAGAGGTTTTGTTTTGGGTTTTGTAGAATCAGTCTTTCACCCTTAACTGTGAAATTGGTTGTAGGTTTTTTGTAAATGCTCTGTATAAAGGAGTGGAAGGCAGTTCCCTGGGCCACCTGTTGCTGTGATGTGGGTGGGTGGGCAAAAGCCCCTGAGCCTGGGTCTCCCGGAATCACCGGTGTGGTCCACACAGCAGCGTCAGGCTGTCCACTGATGGCCTGGGTGTGGAGCGGGCCTTGGGCTCCCACTAGGTCTCACTGAGCTTCCCCTTTGGCCTGAAAGAGCCTTTTGGTTTTGCTTTATTTTGTTTTCTCTATACCTGTTGGCGGTTCTGGTTACAGGCCTTCCTGTGCCCACACTGGAAGGATACAGGAGATAAAACAGAAGTCCAGGGACTCACAGTGTTGATACCCCTCATGTCCTGAGGCCCCAGTCAGTCTGCCTGCTTTTAGTTTTCAGTGTCCTTTTACTGTTTCTTGTTGAATTATTTACTTGTAATCACGGGGAGGAGCAGGGAAAAATGAATCTACACCATCTTGTTCTAAAACCAGAAGCCCCTGTTTTTAAAGTTTTCTACCGTGTTTCAGTGCACTGCCTAGAAAATAAAACACTGGTTTTCATTTCCTTGTATTTTGGGGGATATTTCTATAGGAGCCAAATGATTTTCATACTAGGATGAATAGAATGAATATGTCAACAGTCTTTTAGGTCTCAGTCATAAACATTATCTCTCATTGTATAGACAGGTAAATGTCTTTGACTCCATAATCAAGCAGACTTTTTTTTTTTGAGGCAGAATTTCACTCTGTCAGTCACGCAGGCTGAAGTTCAGTGGTACAATCATAGCTCACTGCAACCTTGAACTCCTGGGCTCAAGCAGTCCTCCCACCTCAGCCTCCCAAGTCGCTGGGACTACAGATGCACATCACCACACCTGGCTATTTATATATGTATACATTTTATAGAAACAGCATCTCACTATGTTGCCCAAGCTGGTCTCAAACTTCTGGCCTCAAGCAATCCTCCTATCTCAGCTTCCCAAAGTGCTAGGATTACAGGCACAAGCCATGGTGCCTGGCCAAGCAGGCTTACTTAAATATCAAAATGATCACCCTCCATTATCCAGAATTTCAAAACCTATTGTTCTGAGTGGCTGCCAGGAGGTGCCAACAGTTGGCACGAAATTAAGCTAAACTCATGCCCAGTGCAGTCACGCCATGTGCCTCCTCCCTGGTGCCAGAGGGCTTCCATGAGCCCTAGGAGCAGCAGGCCCACCATCCACCCCCCACCCCCACCGTCCCAGGGTGTGACCTCGGCACTCCACCTATCACCACCCAAACCCATATCAGTGTGTGCAGAGGCTCCCAGGAGCACAGCTCCACATATGTCAAAATTCAGAGATGGAAGGAAACTCCTCGGTGCAAGTGGAGAGACAGATGTGATTTAAACGGGGAGTGGGGAGCATCATAAATTCACCAAGAATCTGGCTGAAGTGTGCCTCTATATAGACAGGATGATAGATTTTCCCATACCAGAGCCCAGACTTGGTGCAGAAAAGAGTTACTCCTCTCTGTGCAGGAATTCATCATTTGCATCCCGCATCACAGCAAAAGCAGGCACAGAGGCTTAGAGCCCTCTTAGACATCTATGAGTGAATACAGCTTCTTCCAACATCCCTCCCAGACTCCATCTACTCAGAGCTTATCCAGGCATCCAGAGTAGAAAAGGTCGTTTGGGGATATTCAAGGAAAACTGGTCCCCTGTAGAAAGACAGATGCACGGCTGCCACAGGGAAACTCCCATCTGAGCTATCTGGGAAAATCATGCCATGCCCACAGCTCCCGTCGCAGAACCCACCAACTCTAGAAGCTATTTTTGGATGCGCTTTCCGGTTAACACAAGAAACTAAGTTCAAGAACACGGACCAGGCACTGGAAGGGCTGGAGTCTCCCTTTTAGCCGATTTCCTGCTTCCCATGGTCTCGCGGAGCTGTTTTAGAGTGCTTGTCTGAAATGACACTATTACCCACCACCAAAACTGAGACAGCGCCCACCACACTGGATACTTGTGTTCAAGACAAATGGAATAGAGATATCACCCGATTTTACTGTCACCCCAAGAACATGAAGGAGTCAAAATTTCAGAAACAAATGATACAAGGCCACAAAGCACACAGTATTAAAACATACCTCTGTTATACACTTTGCTCACATATTTGTTATTTACAAGGAGTATGTGTCACAACATTGCAACTTGAACATTTTCATATAAAGACGGGGGGAGAATCTGCCATTCAGTAGAAGGGACCCTGAGGGAACAGGTGGTGCGTTTCTCTCCACGGCACGTCTTTGCCAGCTGGAGCCTCTACGAAAGCAAAGACTCATAAACTGCAACCTCAAGTTAAATTATGAGGCAAGTAAAAGGGAATTTTATGGGTCCTCCTAAACTGAGGAAGTTTAAGAGATATTTTTCTATTTTATCACCATGTTCCTAGTCTATTTGATTTTATGATGTCATATTTTAAAATAAAGGGATATTAATTGCCCAGGTAATCAAAAGTAAATCAAATAATTGAAATTGTTTTCTTTCGAAAAAAACTCTCCATTTTCCTGTGAGCTTTTAAAATGTAGGGAGAACAAGCACTTACTCAGTGTGCAGCTCCCCGCAACCTGATCCTCCTGCCCGCTCCACGCACTCTGAGTGGCAAAGGAAGAAGAGGGCTCCTGCCCCTCCTGCCTGGACCACCCCGAGAGGCTGCAGTGGGTGAGTAGTGAGGAGGGCAGACCTGGCCATGCACCAGCTGCCAAACAACCAGGCCTTGTGGACCCTGTGGCTTGCCGTCTGGGGACATGCTTAGCCCCTGTCTGCAAAATGAGACAAGGAGGGGCTGGCAGTCCGCACCACAACCTGGGAGGCACATGCGGTGGCTTCAGCTTGTCTTAAATGATAGGTTTCAGGCATGGGTGTTCTCCCTGTCCCTCCCATCCCCAGTCACTGTGTGCCTCCGATTTTATCCAAGGGGCACAAGCCTGAACAAGGGCCATAGCAAAGGGATGAATGAAAAGGTTTTCCATAAACTCCTACCAAATACCGGGAGAAAGTGGTTCTCCACAAATCCCTACCAAACACCAGGAGAAAGTGTGTGATGAGGTGGACACTCACCAAGCAAGACCTCGCCTCTCACGGAGCCCCTCTGGCTGGTGCCTCTCAGGAACTGTGGGGAGCACTGGCAGGCAGCTTCTCACTGCTGACTGCCAGGAATCTGGGCACGCACAAGGGACACAGACTGAATGTATTAAAGAAGGTGCCAGTGACATATTCAACAAAAGGCCAAGAAGACCAAGTGAAGCCTTCAAAATCAGGAAATCAGCATGGAGTGTGTGTGTGTGTGTGTGTGTGTGTGTGTGTGTGTGTGTGTGTGTGTGTGTGTGTGTGTGTCAGAGGCCACCTGGGTGATGGCTGAAGTTAACTGTGATGAGGCCCGGCAGCATGGAGTGTGTGTGTGTGTGTGTGTGTGTGTGTGTGTGTGTGTGTGTGTGTGTGTGTGTGTGTGTGTGTGTGTGTGTCAGAGGCCACCTGGGTGATGGCTGAAGTTAACTGTGATGAGGCCCGGCCACCTCCACCAACATACACACTGAGCCTCCCCGGAACTGTTTCGCATACTCTGCCTTGAGTTCACAGTCATGTCCCTGTTACCAGAGAGCAGGGCCTTACAACGAGTGTCAAGGTTGAGAGAAAGTGTGGGATGACATCTAGGCAACAAGACCACAGACAGGGCACCCGACCGCACCCATGCTGACAGCAACTCTCCTGGGCTCCCTGGCCAAAGGACTGCAGGGAGGGGAGTAAATACCCAGCCAGGGCCCGACATCTCTCCACTGGCAGCAGCAGCATAGTGAGTTAAGGGGCCACCTCCCTAGAGGTCCTGAGAGCAGCACAAATGCTACCGTGGGAGGGTCCCCAGGGTGCATGCTGCCCTAGGCACCACCCCAACGAAGCCGTCCCGGAATCCATGCAGAATGTCTCCATGGACGAAAAAGGCAAGATACTCAAACAGACACTGGTACCCCCATGTTCACAGCAGCACTGTTCACAATAGCCCAAAGGTGGAAGCGCCCAAGGGTCCGTTAACAGATGAATGGATAAACAAGATGTGGTGGTGGATTCACGCAATGGAATGGTACCCGCCTCAAAAAGGAGGCTCTGGCACATGCTCCAACACAGATAGGCCTTGAGGACACGATGCTGAGTGAAATAAGCTGGTCACTAAAGGACAAGTACTATGTGATTCCGCTCACATGAGACACCCAGGGCAGTCCACTTCATACAGGCTGAATGCAGAACCGTTGTCGCCAGGGGCTGGGCTTGGGGGGAAGCGGGAGTTAGTGTTTCACAGGCACAAAGTTTCCGTTTGGGAGGATTAAAAGTGTTGGAGAGCAGGGTGGTGGTGATGGTAACAACAATGTGAAGGTATTGAATTCCATGAACTGCATACTTAAAAGGGTTAAGTGGCTAATTTTCTGTTATGTGTATTTCACCATAATAAAACAATTTTTTAAAAGTAAAGCACAAGATAGAACACGCTTAAGGTTGTAAGGCTGTGTGTACCAGTGGAGCACAGCTCAGCTGCTCAGTGTGACAGTGACAAGCCGCAAGTTTGCACGTGGTCCACTTCCAGGAAGTGGAGGAGTCAGAGCACCCCACACCTCATGCCTCAACCTTCAGAACTGACATGCACAGCGCAGAGGGGCCACCCCTGGGCATGAAGGTAGACCGTGGTGGTGGCCCCAGGTTGCTGGGCGTTCTCTAAGATTTCCTAAATATCCCTGGATAAAAGAGACAGCATGAGAATCAGCTAGCCTGACATGTGACTGACACGTGCCTGACACATGCAGTGTTCTTTCAGTGATGTAAAATGACATCACAACATGAAGCTCCTGGAAGATGTTCTGGGTAGTGGTGCCTAAAGTGACGCCCACACACAAAAACATAACACCATCACAGGAGTGCAGAAAAATACTGCCACCTTTGTTTGTAATTGTGGTTTATTTTTTTATTTATATTTTGTATGTTTCAATAGATGTTAAGATATTTATGCGTTACATCCCTATAATTTATAAATAAATACACACCCACATTGGGTGCACATGCCCACTTTTTACTGATAGAGGTGTGAGATCAAAAACATTTGAAGACTGTGGCTGTAATGAACCAGCTACACTAAAAAGGATCAGTAACATATACATTTTTCTAAAAAGCATCCATACAGCATCTTTGTCAGCTATGCTTGTTAAATTCTGGGTATTGGCTTTTATCAGGATAACTATCTGGTGTTAGACACTTTCTCAAAAGCCAGAAATATTTAAACAACTTGATCTCATCCACACACGTCAAAGATCAAAGGGACACAGGAGGCTCTGACTGAGCAGCACGCGCAGGCACTCAGCCAGTGGCCCTGAGTAACATCTCTTGGGACCCCAGAGCCCCAGGGCCACCTGTTCTGCTCCGAAGCTCTGCCCCTTTTGGACTGAAACCTCCCTCTCTGGGCTCCCATTTCCTCACAGGAACAATGAAGAATTTATAAGCTCTTCACAGAGCTAGCTAAGAATGGTGCCATACAAATTCATAAAAATTCAGGCAAGTATATGGTGCTAGAGAAATACGTGAAGTTTTATCACTAAGTATTTGAACAACAATTTTAAAAAGCACCTTTTTTCCACCGTATCATGATCTTTGGGGGTCATGGGGTCTTCATGATCCCACTAAGCAATTTGGAGCTATTCCATATATTCCTAGCTAATTCAAACAGCTACAGCCCTTTTGTTTTGTTTTGTTTTGTTTTGAGACAGAGTCTTACTCTGTTACCTGGGCTGGAGTGCAGTAGTGCAATCATAATGACGTCTCACAGCACTCTTAACCTTCTGCGCTCAAGCAATCTCAGCCCCCCAAGCAGCTGGGACTACAGGCATGCACCACCATGCCCAGCTAATTTTTCGTATTTTTTGTAGGGATGAGGTTTCGCCATGTTTTCCAGGCTGGTATCCAACTCCTGAGCTCAAGCAATCCACCCACCTTGGCCTCCCAAAGTGCTGGGATTACAGATGTGAGCCACCACACCTGGCCTACAGCCATTTTTTAACGGAAATGATCTTAATCAATATTAACACACAAAAAGCTGCAGTTAAGAAGGTGGTTTCTGCCAGGCATGGCAGATAGAGCCTGTATTTCCAGCTACTTGGGGAGCTGAGGCAGGACTGTGTGAGGGCCAGGAGTTCAAGACCAGCCTGGCAACATAGCAAGACCTGGCCTCTAAAAAGTGTTTTTTGTTTTTTTTTTAATCATCTGTAAATTGAGGATGCAAAACAAGCAAAAAAATAAACATGGTATCTGTTTGTTAAACTCTGCAATGAACACATGTATTAGCTTCCCGCTGCGGCAACAAATTATGACAACTTGGTGGCTTCAAGTAACACAAATTTGGGGAGTTTTATTTTATTTATTTTGTTTTACAGAGATGGGGTCTTGCCCAGGCTGGAGTGCAGTAGCATAATCACAGCTCAGTGCAGCCTCAGTCTCCTGGTCTCAAGTGATCCTCCTGCCTCAGCCTCCTGAGGACCTGGGACTATAGGCTTGTGCCACTGCACCGGCTAAACAAATCTGTCATTTCACAATTCTGGAGGTCAATCTGACATGGGTCTTACTGGGGCAAAACGATGGTTTCAGCAGGGCTGCGGGAGAGAATGTTTCCTTGCCTTTTCCAGCTCCTAGAGCCGCCCATACTTTCAAAGCCAACAATGGCAAATTAAGTAGTATTCATATCGGACCTCTCTGCCCGCTCTTCTTCCACTTTCACAGACTTGTGATTACACTGGGCCCACAATTCACTCCAGAATAATCTCCCCATGTTTTTCCATGAGAAAGGGGAATTAGAATTGGCTGCAGTTAAGGTAGCACCATCAGCTGATTAGCCACCTTAACTGCAGCCAACTTTCATTCCCCTTTCTCATGGGACCTAAGGGAGAGCAGTAGCTCCAGGGATGTTTTACAATTTAAGTTCTATTATTATTCAAGCACTATGGGGCTGACAGGTCAGGAGAGGACTGCCATTGAAAAGAGGATTTGTTACTCAGAGTCCTCCAGAGAAGGAGCTCGCCGCTCCTACCGCTGTGGGAGGGGGAGCATAGGGGAGACCAGTGTCCTAGGAGGCAGGGACCTTGGTGAGAGGAGGTAGAGTCTTTTCTGTGCCTTCCATGGGAAAGAACAGGAGAAGCGGGGTGAGCAGGTTTAGAATCCATTAGTTTGAATAACCTCGGTGGACCCTGGGACAAAGGGCTGTCCCTAGCTGCCTGGTGGCTGGACCTGGGGTGACGAGAGCAGGTGCACAGTGGATGAAACACGGAGGGGGCCGAGGGTGTGGACGTTGGATTGGGTGGCTTGCACACGGAAGGCATGCTGCAGCAATGCTGTTTGCTATCTCTAGGAATTATCTAGCCCTGGGAGGGCCTGTCCCTCCGGAGGCAGCAAGGCTCCAGATGTCAAAGCACCAGACAAGAGAAAATAAAAAGACATCCTTAGTACAGGACTAAATAAGCAGGAACTGAGTTAAGATGTCACTGCATGCAGTAGTTAGGAACAGAGCCAAGAATTACAGACACCACCCTCCCTCCTTCTACATCTTCTCCAAGTCCCAAGGGCGCATTATGAAGGAATTCCCATTAAGTCTGGCCATACGCTTTACAGAGGAATTAACACAGGATAGGAAACTGAAAGGAGAAAAAGAGAAAAAGACCAGAAACGGAGGAATTTAACCGTGATCAAGGAGGAGCACGGCGCAGCTGCAGGACTGAGCTCAACTCTGGCTCTCACCTCCATGCCAGAGAGAACCTGAGGGTCTCTGTCAGCATGGCCTCCTGGCCCCGAAACATGCTCCCCATGGATGTGAAAGACCACAGGCAGCAGCCAGATTTCTCTGGAATGAATCAAACTTTCCATCCTGCTTAAAAGCAAATGATTTTCTTTCCAAAAAAAAAATGTGTACATGGAAAATATTACAATGCAAGTCACAATGAGAGTTAAAAAAGACACACACATCTGATTTGACTCAAGTCTGTCCTGGCAACACGAATAAATAAAATAATGACAATGATGGCACTATGAAATGCCATTACCTAGGTTTCTACCAATTAATTATGAGGGACAAGACATACATAACTAAATATAATTAAATCACGCAGGTCGATAAGATTACCCTTTTTGAGAAAATAATTACATGCCACGTATATTTTGAAACTGTTCACTGGAGGTGAACAATTTGTAGCCCATTATGTATATGAGACATTCTGGAAAACATCGCTTTGACTTATGTTCAAAAATGGTTGGCTTGTTCAGAGAGAGTCAGTGGGGAGCACCCAGCAGGAACAGGCGCCTCCCCAGCTCGCTCTCTCCCTGCCTCGTCTTTCCTCTCACAATGCTCTCAGTTTTCTGAGTCAACCATACTCCTGGGCCAAGGTGCAGCACTGGAGATGATCGAGACAGACAGCGTGGATGCGTTTTGTAAGGGAAAGAAAACTGATTTCCAATTTGGCAAAAAGCAACAGGAGAGACCCCGGCTGTGTCTGGTACCGCCTCAGCCGAGCCCTGAAGGGAAAGGCCCAGAAAAAGGGATGTGGCCACACCCTGGGGGCCAGCCCACAGGCGAGGCGAGTCCCCAGGCGCCATCCTACGCGGCCAGTTTTGGAAAACTGGAACTGTAGGGCGTCCGGCGGCAGCGGACCCAGCGCTGCTCCTTCCTCCCTCCCTCCCTCTCTCCCCCCCTCCCTCCCTCCCCAGCCCCGGTGACTCACTCCGCGGCCCGGCAGGGCGAGACCACGCCCACCGCCCCCCAAGACCTGGCCGCGCTCACCTCCCCTCCTGCACAGAGCACCCAAGGGCCCCAAGGTCACATCTGAACAAAGGATGGAACTTGGAACCTACATTTACCTTTCCTGCCCCTGACTTTTTAAACTGTTATTAGAAGTATACAAAAACAAAACGCAGGACACAAAAGTAGTGAAATGTTTTAAACTCTACAAATGACTCATTTCAAATGTGCGGTGACAGCCTGGGTTTCCTGCCATTTCGTTAACCCCTCGTGTACTGGATTCTTTTAGAAGCAGTAGTTTCCATGCCAAACATCACTTCTTGGGGGAAGCAAAGCAAACACAGGCTAGGGAGGGATGAGTGGGGATCTCGGCGACTCTGCCGAACTTGGGGAGGGAGCCTTGTCAAGTCTGGCCTGGCCCATGCTGAGGTGTGTTCGCACCCCAGGACCTTTCTAGAAAAGTCTTAGATTACTATACAAGAGGCAACTCTGATGCTGAAACAGAAATAAGGCAGGTCCCTGAGCGGATCTAAAGTTCCCTACTATGCAAGAGCTCACGGGCCTCCAAAGCACCTACTAAGCACCTTTCTGAGAAGACTTGCATGGAGGCCTCTGTTCCAAGGCTCTCCATTCCTGGTCTAGGTTGAGTTTCCTTTTGAAAACCAAGACTTACTTTACGTTTTTTTTTTAATTGTTATAACTGTTGATAAGCAAAAATCAATCAAAGACATCGTTAAATGTGCCAATGAATTTACTTCATTTTATGTTTTCAAAACAAACTTTCCCCCTAAAAGGTTATTATCAAATCCAATTTCATTTACAATATACACCACATTGCCATTTAAACAAAGAATGCTTTAATGTTACCATTTCCCCAGAATGCTTCTTCTAGTGAGGTACATTTTTCAGAAGACATTTGAGCCAACAGAGGGTATCTCTGGATCCTTGGCGGTCCTTAAAATTCTCAATGGGGGTCGGATCTATTCCCAATATTTCAAAATTCTTTCCAAAAACTGTCCATTTCCTCATGGTACAAGTATACAGCTAAATGACACCTAAAATTCTTTGGGCTTGGAGGCACAACTCAGTGTCTTAGCAATGTGGACAGGTCAGGTGCGGTCCCAGTATTTTGAGAGGCTGAGGTGGGATGATTGCTTGAGGCCAGGAGTTCGAGACCAGCCTGGGCGACATTGCAAGACCTCATCTCTAAAAATAAAACTGTATTAGAAATTTTAAAAAACTGAGGAAGTTTATTTTGATCAAAAGATCTTAATAGCAATAATGATAGCAGTAGTAACAGTAATACTAATGAGTTGCAACTAAACTTTTCAAATTCTTACCTGCCTGCCTGCCTGGCACTGTAGCCCACCCTCTCTGCATTATTTCACGTATTCCTCACAGCACACCAGAAGCTGCTATCTTCTCTCTTCCCCTCCCTCCAATTTAATGCCATCCTCCCTCCTATTGAATGCCACCCTCCTTCCAATTTAATGTTATCCTCTCTCCAATTTGATGCCATCCTCCCTCCAATTTAATGTCATCCTCCCTCTATCCTTCCTCCTGTTAAATGCCATCCTCCCTCCAAAGTAATGTTATACTCCCTCCTATTGAATGCCATCTTCCCTCCAATTTAAATGAGAACACTGGGATGAAGAGAAATGCATTCTGCCTAGCATCTAACTGCTGGCAAGGGTCTGACCTCATTGAGGGTGTTGGGGCTCAAGAACCAATACCGCAAAATATGGCACTTTGATGCGCTGAACTGAAGAACCCTCAGCGTCTCTCTAACCGCCCCCCAACCTCACCTCTCAATCCTCTGTCTCACCCAAAGCCCAAGATGAACTCCTCCAAAGTTCCCTTCTCTCCCTAAAATCCAGACACTCCAAAGAGGAAAACAAGTTTTTATTAACTGAATTCGTATTGTGGGAAGAAAAACTGAAGTCTGTCAACACAGCTGGACAGGCTTTTGTCACAAACCACTGTCTGCTCTGCAGGCCTGAAAGATTGTGGCCCAGACTATGGTGTGTTCTTCAAGCACCGTGAATTCCCCTAAAACTCATTTACTACCCCCCTACGATCATCCCCACTTCCCATCTCCCTTTCCCCTAAGAAGGAGGGTATATAACTCTCCGTACTCCACTGAGATTGGGCAATCATTCTCCTACAGTTCTTCTGTGCTATGCATGTTAATAAATGTGTATGCCTTTTCTCCTATTAATCTGCCCTTTGTCAGTTGATTTCCAGCAAACTTTCAGAGGGCAAAGGAGAAGTTTTCCTTTAGCCTCTACAAGGGCGTTTTAATTGCCTCTAACTAAAATGAGGACAAAAATTCTTAATTGCCTAATAAAAATAGTTTGGTAGGCAAAATATTCCAAAATACAGTATCCCCAGTGGAAAAATAACCACAAGGTATGTGCAGGGTAATTCATACAAACTGCACTCCGGGAAAATGCAAAACAAGTAAACATAGAAAGTCAGGCTAAGAGTCTTCTAAAAAAGCAGAAATCAAAATAGCTCTTCATGCTTCCTGTAAGTTCTGTCAGTGTGCTAAATATGGCAAGGTGAATCTTGTACAAATGTGCACAGTGGGCTCCCCTGCTGCAGGAGTTCAACAAGAAGCTGAAGCACCATGTTGTGACCAGCAGGAGTCTACCAGTCACCCAGCCCCTTCTCAACCTTCCCAAAACGTGGGGAAGCCCTGTCTTTAAAAGGTTCTTCCAAACATGCTTCTCAGTGAAGGCCTGACTGGCCTTTGGGAAAGGGTAGTCAATGGGGCAGGACCTTCCTGGGCAGGTGGGGGCATCGCATGTCAACCAGCAACCCCAGTTGTGAGTACCAGTGCCAGGGACACTGCCAGTCACTGTGATTGTTAAATGTCCACCAACACGTCGGGAAGGAAGTACTCCCCCCCAAGATGAGACCCCTGACCCCTTACTTGCAGGAAGGATGGAACCTGAGAATTGACAATCACCACAATGAATGACCATTAAATGAGCACCATGCAGGCCATGGCATAGCACCCGGGAACAGGCAGGTGGGGCTTCAAAGGCCACTGAAAGGTACAGAAGAACTGCATTAAAGAAGACCACTTGTGGTTCCAGTGAGCTATGATTGCACCAGTGCGCTCCGGCCTGGGCAACAGAGTTAGACCCTGTCTCAGAAAAAAAAAAAAAAAAAAAGACTCAGGAGATAACTTGATTGGTTCCTACTGACCAAAGAAATCAATTATAGAAATAACTGCAATGAACTAAAACCAATAAATTATATTTAAATCCACAAATTCATAATAATTTTTTTTTAGAAATGTTATATAGCCCGCAGGAGAAGTGGTTGGTTCTAGAGCTGGGGCAGCCGAAATAGATGAGCCTGGAACAGCCCATGTAGTCAGAGAGTAAGGGAGAGTTCAGAAAGAAGAAAGCCTGAGGCCTCTGAAGGACAGGACAGCCAGCCTGAAAGAGCTCCCAAAGGCCACAGCCTGGAACAGTGTGAGCAAAAGATCAATTACATTAATATCCACTGATCATCCCCAGAATAAAACAAATTTCCAGTAGACTACAATGACATCAATCATGGAGTATACAAATCAATGAGAAAGAAAAACAGCTGTTCTAAGAATTCTAGTTCATCAATAGAGAAGGAATGGGGGAAAAGAAAATGCCTATTAGACCACATCACAATAATTACTACAGACTTCATGGAAACAGAAAGGATTACAAGCGCATACCATCAGCAACTCTATGACAACAAATTATGTGACTCAAAGAAATGGACAACTTCCTAGAAAGATACAACTATCACAACTGACTTGAGAAGAAATAGTAAATCTGAACGGAGTCGTAACAAGTAAATGGGTTGCAATAGTAATCTTTAAAACTCCGCACAAAGAAATGCCCAGGCTCAGAGTGAAGTTATCTTCCATGTTGAATTCTTCCAAGGATTTAATGAAGAATTAATGCCGAATCTTCACAAAATCTTCCAAAAAAGAAAACAGGCCGGGCACAGTGGCTCACGCTTGTAATCCCAGCACTTTGGGAGGCCGAGGAGGATGGATCACCTGAAGTCAGGAGTTCGAGGCCAGCCTCATCAACATGGTGAAACCCGGTTTCTACTAGAAAAATACAAAAATTAGCCAGGCATTGTGATGCCTGCCTGTAATCCCAGCTATTCAGAGGCTGAGGCAGGAGAATCGCTTGAACCTGGGAGGCGGAGGTTGCAGTGAGCTGAGATCGCCCCATTGCACTCCAGCCTGGGCAACAAGAGTGAAACTCTGTCTCACAAAAAAAAAAAAGAAAAAAAAAAGAAAATAGTGGAAACATGGAAACACTCCCCAACTCATTCTATGAGACCAGTATAGTACTTTTCTGATATCAAAACCAGACAAAGACACACATACGGCCCCCAATCCCAAATATCGCATATAAATTCAAATGCAAAATTCTCCAACACATTCTAGTCAACGGAATCCAGCAAAATATAACAACAGATTGTACACCATGACCGAGTAAGTTTTATCCCAGGAATGCAAGATTGGTTTAACATTTGAAAATCAATTAATGAGTATATGTCATATTAGTTGAACTACACATAAAAGCCACATGATCATTTCAATAGACGTAGAAAAAGCCTTTGACAAAATCAAAAATTCTTTCTTGATGCAAAAACACTCAACAAAGTAGGAACAAAAGGGAACTTCATCAACCTGATAAAGAGCATCTATAAAACCCCACAGCTTGAAATCTCAGTATTGGTTAAAACACCACCCCCCCCCCCCCCCCACACACACACGCAAACAGCTAGCATCATACTTAATGGCAAAAAAGAATGCGTTCCCCCTAAGATCCGGAGCAAGAGAAGGATATCCATTTTTGCCATTTCTATTCAACATTATACTGGAGCTTCTAGCCAGGGCAATCAGGCAAGAAAAAGAAATGTAAGGTATCAGGTTGAAAGGGAATAAGTGAAACTATCTCTGCTTACTGATGAATGGTTCTATATGGAAAAGACTAAGGAAGCCACAAACAATTATTAGATGTAATAAGTGAGTCAGCCAGGTGGCAGGACACAGGATCAACATGTAAACATACTGACCAAAACTGATTAATGCATTAATGGAAAACTGTTTAGATCTAAATAAAGAATGTGACTTAGTGAATAGCTTTGTACTGATGTTATTTTCTTGATTTTTGAAAATTATAGTGCAGTTAAATGTTAAAATTAAAAGAAGGTGGGTAAGGGGTATGCATCTGTACTATTTTTGCAACTTCTCTGTTAAGTCTAAAATGATTTCAAAGTAAAAAGCTTGAGAATTTTAGAACGCTAACTGGTTACTGATATGGGTTGGCTCTCTGTCCCCACCCAAATCTCACCTTGAATTGTAATAATCCCCACATGTCAAGGGCAGGACCAGGTTGAGGTAACTGAATCATGGGGGCAGTTTTCTCCATGCTGTTCTTGTGATAGTGAGTGAGTCTCATGAGATCTGATGGTTTTACAAGCGTCTGGCATTTCCCCTGCTTGCACTCATTCTCTCTCCTGCTACCCTGTAAAGAGGTGCCTTCTGTCATGATTGTAAGTTTCCTGAGGCCTCCCCAGCCATGCATAACTATGAGTCAATTAAACCTGTTTTCTTTATAAATTACCCAGTCTCGGGTATTTCTTCATAGCAGCCTGAGAATGGTCTAATACAGTTAGCGTTAGAAGATGTTAGTGATCCAATATCAAGCACTTATTTCTCTTTTACTATGTAGGCTGGACCACTGGGAAACCAGCTAGTAGATGAGGGGAAGTGTCTCTTTATAAAAGTATTTCCTATAATAAATTAGGACACCACCATTTTGCAACCTCTAACAAATCAATGGATATAGGCAATGATCATCAATGGCTGTCAACATCACAAAAAGACAAGTGAGCACACGTATCTCCTAATGGAAATGCAGAACACCACCTAGGAATGTGGAGACCAAAACAACAACAATAACAAAAATTCAAACCTGAGCCTGATGAAACGCTGAGGAAGTGTGCAGACCCTCCTACCAATTCACAGAAATTACAATAGAAAAAAACATGTTACCTGAAACCACACAGAAGTAATCAGCAGTATTCAGGCCCTGGAAAACCCCACAGGACAAATAACCCAATTTCTTCAAAATAAATTGAAAGGGAAAAAAAGAAAGAGAATAGAGTTTTCTGGGGGAAAATCTATAGATTAAAAGAGACTTAAAAGATTTATCAGCCACCTGCTGAGTAGGCCTTATTTAGAGCTAATTCAAACATACATATTGAAATGTACACATCCCATTTATGACATAAGTGGAAATCTGAACACAAACTGGGTATTTAACAATATTAGGAAATTAGGCCGGGCACACTGGCTCAGGCTTGTCATCCCAGCACTTTGGGAGGTCAAGGAAGGAAGACAGCTGGAGCCCAGGAGTTGGAGACCAGCCTGGGCAGCATAGTGAGACCTTATCTCTATGAAATTTTCAAGAAAAATTAGCCAGGTGTGGTGGTGTGCACCTGTGGTCCCAGCCACTCAGGAGGCTGAGGCAGGAGGATCACTGGAGGCCAGGAGATGGAAGCTGCAGTGAACCGTGATCATGCCACTGTACTCCAGCCTAGGCAACAGAGCAAGACTCTGTCTTAAAAAATAATAATTTTTTTTAGGTATGATAATGGTATTTATAGTTTAGTTTTAAGAAGAGTCATGCTTTTCCAAAGACAAATACTGACACATTTACAGGTGAAACGTCAATGATGTCTGGAATTTGCATCAGAATGACAGAGGAGAAGGGAGTAGGTGGGAATACAGATAAAATAATGTTAGCCATGAGTTGCTAATTGTTGAAACTGGACAATGGTACATGGCAGTTTGTTACATGTGCACATTTCTATGTATGTGAAATTTTCTAGAATAATTATTTTAATGAGGCCTGTTGTTCTTGGGGTGGGAATAGCAAGTAAGGTAATAACTGTGAACACAGGGTCAGAGCAGGGTAGATCTGGGCTCAAATCACGGTACTGTCAGCTCCTAATAGTGTGACTTTAGGCAAGCTATTGAGTCTTGAAGCCTCAGTTTCCTCATCTGTGGAATGGGGATGTGGAAATGATATGATTGTTGGGAGGATAAAATGGAATTGTGCATATAGAACATTTGGCTCATATTAACAAGTAAAAAAAGAACTGCCTCATGAACAAGGCTGCCTTTGGATGACAACCAAGGTTTTAGGAAAAGAAGCATTCTTTTTCCACTGCAACTTGACCTCATGAGCCCAGTAATATATGACATGTAACAGGTACCGAAAAATTATTTCCAACAAACATGTGAATGGCAATGTGGAAATAATATTCCGCAAGCGTCCAGTGCCCTAACCTACCTACAGAGATGTCAACCCTGCTTAAGAACTGGCATGGTCCCTGCGCATTCTTAACTCCTGGGTCTTGTCCTGGTGTCTCTGCTTTTGCAAACCTTTTACCCAAATGACAGGGTGCTGTGCTTCCCAGGGGAAAGATGTGTTGACTGCTGGCCTCTTGTTGCATTAAGAGGGAGGATGGAGGGAATATGCCCCGAAAGAGCCAAGGGTGCCACAGAGGAAGAGATGAGGCTCACCTGGAAGGGAAGGGAAAGAGGCACGGAGGAGGAATGGAAGAGGGGAGACAAGAGAAACAAAAGCCCTGGCAGAAAAAGAAAACAAAAGGAGGACCTTGTTGGGTGAGAATCTCACCTTCTCATCCGCTCAGCTCTTCCGAAACAACAAAACATGAAGGGCAGGGGACACGGGTTGGATAAATAACCCTGGTGGGCTGGGAAAATGGAGTGAAAATAAAAGTGAGGGGAAGAGACCAAAAGTAGGGCAATTCCAAAATAAGCAGAGAGCACCTCCTGACTACCCGTTTCCCAAAAGATGACGGAAAGACGCTGAGATGCTGCCCTCAGACCCAAGCACAGAGCCCAGAAGATTCAGGGAAAAGTCATCTCTGGTTATTTCCTGCAGAAATACTGCTAGTTACATCATCCTGGAGACAGACACTGAAAGGTGTCAATAAGATTATATTCAAGTCATCACCAAGTACATAGAAGAAAAAGAGAGAGAGAGAAAAAAAAAGATAACAATAGCCTAGGCAGGCTTTGGGGGACAGATGAGATCACTGGCCCAGGTTCTCCTCCGGCAGCACCCTTGCAAGGCACACTCCATTTCTGGGAGCAGGACTCCAGGTCTGCTGATTTAAGGTTTCCCCCCTCACCCCTGCTGTGGAAGAGGTGGATGAGAAAGCTTTCTGCAAGGCACAAAGTCTTCCTCTGATAGGAGATCTCTGCTTCCTGCCTGCAGAACCGCCCGCCACTCTCCCAGCCTAGGCTGAGTCCCTTTGCCCTTCTCTTCCCCTCTCCTCCTCCAGCCCTACCCAGCAGGAGCCCTGAGATTGCTCTGCTGCCCCCTCAGCCCTCGGCCCCCAGGGATGCCCACCCTGTTCCAGCTGGACACTCAGTGTTGGAGACCGATGTCAGCTAAAGGGAAGTCCAAGCCTCAAATGAAAGCCGGAGGCCACATCCCCTTAGACTCTCACCAGGGCTCACTCAGTGGCAGCGTCTCAAGCGCAGGCAGCCCCTTTCTTCCCACCCAGGGCTATGGGAAGATGGCTTCTCTGAACGGCCTCAGCCAGCACCGAGGCCCACATGATCAGAGGGGCTTCCCACACCCTCCCCATCCCACTGGACCACAGCTTAGTGATGCTGGGTGGGTGGGCCCTTCCCCCCAGCAGGCGCCACAGGCAGGACCTAACCCCCCCAGAATCACCCAGTGCTCCCCCAACCTGCTGAGTGTGGCTCAAGAGAGTTTTCCTAAATTGCGTGTGAGATCCATTAGGAGAAAATGTGTTCAGAAGGAGGAAACAGACGACTACTTCTCAAACACCCTGGCCTAGGAAGCTACATTTCTAACAGGCTCCAAAGGGATTCTCACAGAAAGGGGCCCAAGGATGGTGTCACTGAAAAACAGCACATAAATAATAACATAAACGATGACGCACTACGGGCTGCACATCCACATACAAGGGAATGTCCAAGAAGTCACTTCTGGGACAGTGGCAGCCGGTAAGACTTCCAGCTAAAGTCTGCTCATACGCTGCGTGAACAGTGCGTTGCACGCTTGGACCGACACTCCTATGCACAGCAGCTAGAGCAGCAACACTGGGAGGAAGCGCCACACAAAACAGACCTAGACAGTTCACAGTCGTGCTTCTGATCTTCTCTGCAGTCAACCAAAGGCACCGCACAGACCTTGGCCTGACACAGAAGTCATTTCCTTGGCTGCTCTGTGCTGTCTGGGTGCCAGGTCCTGAGAGCCAGGGCTTCATGTCGATGCTTCACCCCAGTGTACCCTAGAACCTGTTCTCAATCTCTGTGCCATGACCCTGTGCACCCCCCGCCCCCGATCTCTCACTGCAGCACTCACCCTCTGCCCCACCTTGCTTGGCACCATTTTCCTGGTCCTCACACCACCATCCCAGACTCTTGTCCTGCGCTGGGAGGCCTCGCCTGACATGGAGCCTGCATCCCAGGGCTAGGAGCCCCACCCAGGACTTCACCTGGTAGACACACCCTACGGTGTCATCTGTCCCTACAGTAAACTCTGGGTGAAACCAGCCTCCTCTTCCTTCTATTCCCAGGGCCTGGCACCACCTCTTCCAGCCTTTCTGGGACTGGAAGAATTTGACCTGCCTTCCCAGGGAACAATAAACAGAAGTAGGGCATTGGGCCCACTGTCCTCAAGGCGGCTGGGAAGTGAATGAAAAATGCTGACAGTTCCTTCAGTAAGGAAGAAGACAGAGTCTGAGGGAGAGTTAAGATGCCTGGAGTCAACGGCAGATTGGAAGGGGAGGGAAACGTAGATGGGTGTAGTCCAAATGGAAGCTGAAGTTTCAAAGTCCCATGAAGCCTTACAAGCTCATAGAAACAAGAGAATAGCTTTTAGATCCAACCTCAGTTTCCTCATCTGCAAGATGGGTATGATAGTTACCATGAGGATCAAATGACATAATGGATTCAAAGCACTTTGCCAACCGAAAATAAACGATATTTCTCCTGAGGCATAAGTATTTCTAAAAAGGAGGCTACAGGAGTTACGGGCTCAGTAATAACAGGAAGTGGTATCTGTGCAAAGGCTTAAAACTGTTGAGCCCCACCAGGGCTATGTGGTGGAGGCCTCGCTCGGGGGACACGGAGGGCATTTGTGTAAGGGGTGCCGCTCTTGTCCCTGCTGAGGCTTCTGGCGAACAGGGGCCGGGAAATCCCACAGCCCGGTCTAATGACAGTCACGCTTGCTGACTGGCCGAAGGGCAAGGCTTGGGAGCAGGCAGAGTGGTGTTTCTGAAAGTGTGGGCCATCATATAAGAGTCACCTGCATGCTAATCTAATACATTCCTGGGCTCAATCCCAGGCCTGCTGAGTGAGACACTTTGGAAAACTGTTATTTTAACAAGTGCCTCCAGTGACTCTTACAAAAGTTTCAGAAGCACGAGCACAGAAATATTCAAAAAGCTGTGCGGTCGGGAAGACCTGGGTCAAATCCCAGTACCACGACCTTGCTGCTGTGTGACACTGGGCAGGTTTACTTAACCTCTCTGAACCCGTTTACTCTGTTTACAAAAATATGGAGCATAGCCACTGCAGTGTTGCTGGGAGGGTGAAAGGTACTCAACTACAGAGGCACGCATCCATGGCTTCATCCAAGCTATGAGTGCCTGTGTCTAAGGCATTCATGAATGTCTACCTCTAAGAGGCAGGAGCCACTCCGACCCTCCTCTTTTAGGGGAACAATCTGCCACTAAGAGAGCATAGGGCTTCCTAGAGTCTCCCCAT
This sequence comes from Pongo pygmaeus, assembly GCF_028885625.2. Lineage (NCBI taxonomy): Eukaryota > Metazoa > Chordata > Mammalia > Primates > Hominidae > Pongo > Pongo pygmaeus. The sequence continues at coordinate 29,614,423 of NC_072389.2, read as the reverse complement.
GCATAATGGAAGCCAGATACCGCTAATGTTCTATTCAGAAGCCCATCTCAGTCCCTGTACCCGGGTCAAGCAAGGTGAGGCAGGAGGTAACGATGGGCTGAGCTTTGGAGGAAAGCTAAGACGACCCACCTTTCTCAGGGACAGGGCCTTGAGGTGGTCCAGGCTGCTGGACACAGCTCCAAGATGGATCTACCAAGGGGCTCTCTTGGGGTGGAGAGCATAAAGGATGAAAAGGCCGCAGGCCTCTGGATAGGTCCGCCCGAGACTCTAAAACTCAGGGAGGGAAAAAGAGCAGGAGTGGTCCATCGCAGGGTCACCCCTAGTACTGGCCGTGGCAAGGCTCACAAACGCCCCACAGCCTCTTTCCCCCAGGAAGCAGGTTAAGATGAAGAAAATTAGGCAGGCAGCTACCGGGCGGTGCCTGGCTTGCGACTCATGGCTCACAGTGGAGGATGGACACTGCTGTTATTTCCCCTGCCCTGGTACCTGGGCAGTGCCAGGCATATCAGGACTTGGCAGGAGTTTCACTTTGCTGCTGTCCTGAGCCGAGCTGTTATCAGACTGAGCTTTACTGTCCTATGCCGGCTGTTCAGAGACCACTGTGCCTGGCCGAATACTGAAGCAGGGACTTCAGGCCAGGGGGCCAGGCTGGCTTTTCCTGCCTTTCACTTCAGGTGGGGGCGGCTGTGGATGAGGATGCCCAGCGGCAGTCGGTTTCGAGCCCTGGGATCATTCTGGCCCCGACACGGAGTGACAGGGGATCCCCACGCGTCCCCGCATCCAGGGCGCCCCTTTAGCCGCCGCCGGGGCACAGAGAGGCCTTGGCGGCGCTGTGGCTTCGGTCGGCACCTGGTCCCGCGCAGCCGGGCCCTCCACCCAGAGTGGAGCTGCCTTCTAAGCACCCAGCCCCTGCCAATCACCGCGCCCAACACCAAGTTCCCGGGGCGCCCTGCCCTGCGCCACCGCGCGCTCGCTCGCCCGCCCGCCCGACTCACCTGCTGAAGACCAGGCAGCCCAGGTGGTTGATCTTGTGGTCGGAGCGGTGGCGGCTGTAGTCCTCCCACAGGTCCCTGAAGGCCGTGATGGCCAGGATGAAGAGCACCGGCGCCAGCGCCAGGCCGGGCTGGAAGGCGTTCACCGCCGGCACGAAGTTGAGCAGCGCGATGAAGACAAAGTACACGTTGGCCGGGCGGTGGAACTGCTCGAACAGGTTCTTGGGCAGGAAGGACAGCAGCGTGTACTTGGTGGTCTTGAGCCGGTTGTCGGCCAGGTGCTGGGCACACCTGCGCCGCCGTCGCCGCTCGCCCTTGGCCGCGCCAGCCGCAGGGTCCTCTGCGCCCGGGGGCGGCAGCAGGTTGGAGCGCACCGTGCGCGTCCTGCCCTCCCGGCGCCTCCGCCGTCCCGGAGGCCCGGGCTTCTCGGTCCCCGCCGGCTCCCGCTCCATGGCCGCGTGTCGCCTCTCCCGGCTCCTCCGCCGCTCACGCCCGCCCGCGCCGGCCTCTTAGGTTATCATCACTCGCGGCCCGGGCGCGGCGGTGCGAGCTCCCCGCCTGCGGGACGCACGGAGACCGCGGTCAGCGCGCCGCCCGGCCGGCCCAGCGCGCCCAGCCCGCGCCCAGGCCCGTCCACTCCCGTCCAGCCCCGCCGCCCGGCCGCAGTCCTCAGGGCGCAAGCTGGGCGGGTGCCGCACAGAGCCCCCTTGTCCTCGCCGCCCGCCCCCCGCCCGGGTCGTTTCCGCTGCGGTGGCCACGGCCCCGCCCTCGTTCCGCGCCCGGACTGGGCCACGCCGGATAGCGGGAAACAAAAAAAGCCCGAGCTGGAAACTTCAGAGAGGTTTAGTTTCGTTTCCCAGAAGCATCAGTTCGGTCCCAAAACACTGCAAACGCGCGCTGTCTGCAGTAGGAGAGAGGAAACCGCGAAGCGCGAGAAAAGGCGCCCCCGTCCCCGAGCAGCCCGCGCGCCCTTCCAGGGGCCAGACCTGCTCCATCCTGGACGGCGAAACGACCTCGGGAGACCCCGGTTAGGACCCTACTCCAGGGATCAACTGGAATCAAAATCCAAAGGAGCCATGGCATCCAGTGCTCCAATTTTTAAGTCTTTTTTACGGAGGACCTCTGCGCCTGGGGAGCCCTGGGAAGGGCGATTCCGCGTTGCCTCTAAGAACTTCTTTCCTACCCCATTGCCCAGCTCCCACCACTTTCAGATTCCGTTCTTGGGTGAACTAGACCGTTTCCTTTCCACCATCATCATCACTACCTTTCCTTCCTCTCCTAAATAAATTCTTTTTCTTTTTTCTGTTCTTTTTTCATGGAAAGGAGAAATATATCGCTATAGCAAAGACAGGCTTTGGTTTGCAGGTGTTTGAGTGTCTGTTTCCCTCCCTGGGAAATCATGAGGACCGAAACGCTCCTTGTGCCCTGTAGCTCTGAGGCGGCTGTCATGGCCCAGACGGCAGGGGAGGCGAGGATGGTTGTGGGGAGGAGAGGGGAGGGTCAGGAGGGTGTCCCAGAAGTGTGGGGCGAAGGGCTCCCCTCCACATCATGGGGCATCCGAGAAGGGGTTGGAGAATAAGCTTGGCGTGGAAAAAGGAGCTGGGAGTCCCCCACGTCCGCAGTGAGACCCCACAGATGTCCCACGGCTGTGACTGTTTGCCTCCCACTCAAGAAGTACAGAGATGAGAAGCAGTTATTTCTTGCCCAGGAGGCCGTGGCTGGGGGGTTGGCCCTGGCCCCAGGCTCTTCCTGGGGGTGCCTGCTAACAAGGCACTGCCCTGGATGGACTCAAATCACTTACGTCTTCCCCAGGACCCTGGCTTGTGGAGGCCCTCCCCTCCAGCACCCTGGCTTACCCGGCTCCAGTTATGACATTCTTACAGCTCTACCCAGTTTTGCCACCATCCACAATGTTGCCCAGAACCCAGTGTTAGAAGGTAGAGTGGTGACAGCTGTGAAGAAAATAATCCCGTCCCCCAGTCACAGGGGTGGGCTTTTGAGATGTAGAGGCCCAGATCAGGGAAAGGTTTGGCTGAAGTCTGCATTGTCGGGGAAAGGAGTCAAGTCTCACAGGCAACCAGCAGAAACCCAAACGGAGCATCAACTGCAAATGAAGGCCCACAGCACCTGCAGTCTTGCGGCCTCATCTCACGGCTCCGTGTTTTCCTCTAGCAGCCCACCTGGTGACCCCCGAGGCCTTCGGCCTCCCTACACTTCCACAGTGGCCTCCTGTCTTCACAGGCATCCCCGTGGACCCTTCGCCCAAAGTCTCCAGGGGTGTCGGCGCCTACCAGACTCCTAGCTTCAGCCAGTCCACACTGTTGCCAAAGTAATTACCGCCTCATTCCATTTGCTTACCCTGGACTTCCAGGAGTACCCCGGTGCTTACAAAGCCAAATGATGATTCCTCAGGCAGAGGTCCCTTAAGGCCTTGAGGGGACCTGGCACCAACTTGCTGATTTTCTTCAGCCCCTCCCTGGTTCAGGCCCAGCCCCAAAGTGAGAGGTCTCCTTATCCTTCTCAGAACAGTCCTTACTCATCCCATCCACATTCCGCCCTAAGGTTCCAAGATTCTGTGAGTCACAATGCTCCTCAAGTCTGGAATCTTTTTCCACCTGCTCTTCCCCAGTCCAAAGTCAGGATTTCCAGGAAGGCCTAGCTCAGCTCACCTCCAGAAAGGTCTCCAAGCTGTGTGATCCGGGGAATCTTGGAGGGGTTTTGAGCTCAGGTGTCTTCTGCCAGCTGGACTTTGAGACCCTGGCCTGCTGGGGCGAGGATGAGGCTCTGATGTGGTCTGGTCAACTCTGGGTTGGCCATCTGCACCACAGGGCTCTAACAAGGGCCTGCCGTAGGCCGTGAGAACCACTGTAACTGTCCTTGCTCGGCAAATACTTACTCATCACCTGCTGTATGCCCGGCAATGTTCCAGGCACAGGAATTCATCGGAGAGCTAGGGAGAACAAGACGTTGTCATGGAGCTGCAGCAACCAAACGAAAAACCATGAGAGCCCACGGAGGGCTTTGGGAGGGATGAGGGATGGCCTTTCCAAAGAGAGGCACTGGAGTTGAAACCTGAATGGGACAAGATCAGGTGGAAGAGGCTTCCAGACAGAGGGGGCAGCTCTGTCAAAAGGCCCCAAAGAAGGAGAAATCTCAGTGTGTTTAAGAAACAGGTGGGGCTTCTGCCTCACACTCATTCTAAAACCTTCAACCCCACAGCTTCTGCTTTAGGCAATGGGGACACCTGGGAAACACAGCAAGTCTCTGCTCCCTGGAACACTAAGTCCTCACGTGGGAATCCCAACAAAGATGGCTCAGAAAATGAAGGGACACCTGAAACCAGGGCTGGGAGGAGTGGGCTCCTGCTCCTGTCAATTGGGTGGTCCAAGGAGGCTTCTCAGGCAACACTGAGTGGAGGCCTAGGGACACAAGCTGTGCAGGCATCTAGGGAAGAAATGGCAAGAACGGGACGGGGTAGGGGGGCGTTCAGGGATTTCAGGCTCAGCAAGGAAGCCCGGGAAACTGGAGATGAGTGGGAGACTGGAGACGTGGCCGAGAGTGAGGTCATGTGGGGCCTTGTGGATCCTGGTGAGGATTTTGGCTTTTGAGTGAGAGGGAAAGCCTTGGGAGGATTTTGAGCAGAGGCATCAAGCGGCTTTACCGAGGTTTCCAGAGATCACTCCTGCTGCAATGTAAATAAAATGTAGAGGGCCAGGGCAGGAGAAGGGAGACGTCGTGGCGAGCGGCCACTGCAGTGATCCTGAGCCACGTCGTGGCTCAGGCTGGGTGGCCCTGGTAGAGGTGGGACAAGGCCTCCTCAGAGCATGAGGGACATGCTGTTGGAATGGTTGTGGGATGTGCAAGAAAGGAGGTGAGGGTGGCCCAACAGCTAAAAACCCAAGTTTCATCTACTGAGTTGGGAAGACAGAGGATGAGGCAGAACTGGAGGTGCTCACCAGCCCTCAGGAGTAGGAGTCGTGCTGGCAGTGGTGATGTCAGTCTGGGGTCAAGAGCAGGTCTGGATGCAGGAGAGGGTAGCCATGAGGAGCAGCAGAGTGGCCAGCATTTAGGGCTTCACTAGCCTTTGGAAGGGACAAGTCTCTGGATTTGCTCCAAGTGCAATAGGAAGCCATGGGCTGCCCCAAGCAGAGAGGCATGAGACAAAAGGATCTTATATGCTCTTTTAATAGATAGAAAATTGATTCTGAGCAGAGTTGGAGCAGGAGAGGTGTAAATTAAGAGGTGGCTTAGACCTGGCATTGGATAGACAGACATGGACAAACTGGATGTATGTCTTCCAGGTAGAGCTAATGTAACTGGCCAACAGGTTGGATGTTTCAGTGAGAAAAATAAATGAACAGGTTTAAGGAGAAAATGCAAGCTCAGCATAAGGCATGTTAAGTGTGAGATGGCAAGTGGGCAGTGGTGTATCGAAGACCGGACATGACAGCAAAGGTCCACACTGGTGACACAGCTGTGGGGGATGCTGGGAGACACCTGGGGGTTAGAGCTGTGTGATGAGATCGCACCTAGATGCGCAAGATGCATACAGGGCATAAACAGAGTGCAGAGAAGAGACTCTGGGTGTTACTTTCCAACTAAGAAGTATAGAGAATTGAATGAGACAATCACCAAGATTGTTTCTAGTTTTCAGATACCGAGAGTCAGTACCTCTAATGGCTGGTGAAATAAATAATTATGGAATAAGTAAGAATCACAGTCTAAAACATTTTAACTTGACAGCATTGTTTAATATTTACTCTAGTGATTGCCCTTACAAATAGGCATAACAGATTCTGACATTTTTAAAATTTTTATTTTAAATATTTTTAATTTTTTGGCTTGGCGTGGTGGTTCATTCCTGTAATCCCGGCACTTTAGGAGGCCGAGATGGGCAGGATCACTTGAGGTTAGGAGTTCAAGACCAGCCTGGCCAACATGGTGAAATCTCGTCTCTACTAAAAATACAAAAATTAGCTGGGCATCGTGATGCACACCTGTAATTCCAGCCACTTGGGAGGCTAAGGAAGGAGAATTGCTTGAACCTGGGAAGTGGAGGTTGCAGTGAGCCGAGATTGCGCCACTGCACTCCTGGGTGACAGAGCAAGACTTCATCTCAAAAATAAATAAATTATTTTTATTTTTAATTTTTAGAAAGAGAGAGGTCCCCCTATGTTGCCCAGGGTGGCCTCAAACTCCTGGGCTCAAGCAATCCTCCCACCTGGGTCCAGCCAGATTCTGAAATTTGTAATACAATAAACCAGGCACAGATGCTATCTATTAATTAATATGGCCTCAGCATCATCCAAAAAGTTCCAAAATACAGAGCTGTGAAATTTTGGACAAAAGTAATTGACTAATGATTGAATAAGCTAAATCTATGATTATGTACATAATCCTAAAAATACAAAATTCTGGCCGGGCACAGTGACTCACACCTGTAATCCCAGCACTTTGGGAGGTTGAGACGGGAGGATCACCTGAGGTCAGGAGTTCGAGACCTGCCTGACCAACACGGAGAAACCCAATCTCCACTAAAAATACAAAATTAGCCAGGTGTGGTGGCACATGCCTGTAATCCCAGCTACTCGGGAGGCTAAGGCAAGAGAATCGCTTGAACCAGGGAGGTGGAGGTTGCAGTGAACTGAGGTTGCACCATTGCACTCCAGCCTGGGCAACAAGAGTGAAACTCTGTAAAAAAAAAAAAAAAAAATTCTAGACAGATAAGCAAAAATTTATATTTTTTATTTTTAAGCTTTTCCTTATCCAACATACCATCATTTCTAAGGAATTCGTAGTTTGATATGCCTGCCTGAGATAATTTGTTCTCCCTTTTTCCAAACTAAATTTCCTTTACAAAACACATGATATTTTTCAAAAAAATAAATGTTCAGTTGTACTGGGGAACTGGGAAAAAGTACCTTCAGAAGACAAAAAGATATCTCAGAAGATGTTGAGGGGTGTCAGGAATATATAGAACTGATGAGCACATTAGCAGGAAAGTCTAACACATATAAGAAAACATATTGTCCACTCGCGGTGGCTCACCCCTGTAATCCCAGCACTTTGGGAGGCCAAGGCGGGCGAATCACCAGCCTGGCCAACATGTTGAAACCCGTCTCTACTAAAAATACAAAAAATTAGCTGGGCATGGTGGCACGCGTCTGTAATCCCAGCCACTCGGGAGGCTGAGGCAGGAGAATCTCTTGAGCCTGGGAGGTGGAGGTTGCAGTGAGCAGAGATCGCACCACTGCACTCCAGCCTGGGAGACAGTGCGAGACTCAGTCTCAAAAAAAAAAAAAAGAAAAGAAAACATATTACAGAGTTAAGCAGGCAAGGACACTTTTTTAAAAAAAGTGAGTTTTTCCAGTAGATCCCTTGAGAAGGCTCAAAATCAGAGAAAGCAGGCCATTCTAGGATGAGGCACAGTTGGGAAAATAAGGAGGCCGCCATGTTGCTACATCCAGGATACCACTGCGAGTCCCATGCTGGTTATTTCAAGTAGCTGCTCTTAAGACCGGCTGCTCCTTAAGGTTACCTGATGAGCTTCTAAATGCCCAAGCAATGCCCAAGCCTTGCTCCAGACTCAGTACACGTGGGGACCAGACCCCAGCACCCAGATTTTTTAAAAGCTTCTTGGGTGATTCCAATTGCAGCCAGGATTAAGAACCTCTGGTCTGTATCTGCAATGATAAGCATGAATCTATATTACAGTCAAGAGTCACTGGATTGTTTTAGGACAACTGGTAACATGAAAAAAAAAAAAAAGCAAACTTCACCCAAGTGAGTTTCTCCTCTCTGAGGAAAAAGAGCCAATTCAGAACACAGACAATAACATTAGAAATCACCATTATTGCCCTTAGATATCCAGCAGACCAGCCCATCTATAAAATTGCCATGGAAAGGCAGTAAATGAGGAACAGCCAAAAATTCTTGGAAGTAGAAAGCATAGCAGGTAACACATTAAAAAAATCCCACAAAGTGGCAACATTAACAATCTAGATGATCATATTGGGGAGAGGGTGGACCCAGAAAAATCCCTCTCACTTTTGCCTGTGCTAATAGCCGCCCAAGAAAATTGGGACAGCCCTTCAGGAGACATCTAGGAAAGATGGACAAAATGCTTACAAAAAATATATTTTAAAGCCACAGGGAGCTAACAGGGCAACTAAGATGATGAAACCAAGACCGGCAGAAGGAAGACACCAGAGAGCTCAGCCCAGCTGGGGTTGCAACTCTCCAGGCACTTCTTACACAACCCACCCAGGGCTCCACATCCCCTTCCAGCTGTATTTGAATTTGCACCGATAGGCATCCCACGTGTTAGCGGACTGCCTCTTCTCCTTCGTGACAAGACGTTCAGCTCCACAAGGCAGGAATCAGTGTCTGCCTCTTTCACTGCTGCAAGGTAACCCCTGTGCCTAGAAGAGCACTGCACAGGGTGGCTTCTTACTAAATATCTGGTAAGTGAATGTTCACCTTCATTCTGTGATGGAAAAACGTCAACAGAATTTTTTGAGAAGTAGATTTTGAATATAAGCTTCTCTGTTAGTCAAATTGATACTCAACGATCCTGACAATTAAATGCATTTGAAGACAAGCAAAGACTCAAAGAGACAACACTTGTGCTTGTGTGCTGAAAGAAAAAGTATTTACCTTGGTATCATGCTAATGTATTTATATAACAAACAAAATATAAATTAATAAGGAATAAGCACATATTTCGAATAGATTAACAATCTCCGGAGGATCTTGAACGGGTCCTCAGAATCTCATCCTCCAAAACCACGCAATAGAGAATATTTGACAAAGTTTACAAAATAGTTTATTCCTCAATTTTATTTATAATGCAGTACAAAAAGATATTGAAACCCTCTCAATTTATTCTGCAAGGTTAGCAAAACTTGCTATTAAAACTGGATAGCACAATTGCAAGGGAAAATAGTTTATTTGTAGTTTTCTTTTTTGTTCTATAGTAATATTTATAGGTGTAAAGGCAAAATCTATCACTATTTGCAACTTTGTGAGGTTTTTTCTGAGACAAGATCTAGCTTTGTCACCCAGGCTGGGGTGCAGTGGAGCAATTACAGCTCACTGCAGCCTCGACCTCGTGGGCTCAAGTGGTTCTCCCATCTCAGCCCTCCAAGTAGCTGGGACTACAGGCATGCCACCATGCCCAGGTAATAAACTGTGGTTTTTATCAGGGGAGTAGTTAGTAATGAGGCTAACTATACAATAAAGATGTACAAATCAGTAAGTTACTCCTATGCAAGCAACAGCCAATTAGAAAATGCAGTAAATGAACAAAAATGGTCTCATTTTTAGAATAAAATATTTAAGGAAAAATAACAAAAACCAGTTCAAGATGTTTGCAAATAATCGTAGCAAACAACAGCAGCAGTAATATTTGGCCTGTGTAGCACATGTAACACCAGCCAGGCGTGTGCTTCTCATTTTATAGTCATTTTCTCCACCCTCCTGGCCATTCGTTGAGGCAGAAGAATGTTTATCCCAATATTATAGATGAGAAGAATGTTGTCACATGACTAGTCAACTTAAAATTTTACTGAATGTGATAAAGGAAGATCTCAATAGATATAAAATATGCCATGTCCCTGAATGGAACTCTAAAAGTAACCAGTTGATCTTACACATTTACTGAACTAATATTTCAGCTGGATTTATTTTTTCAACTCAACAAATTAACTATAAAATAGCTGTATTAGTCAGGATTCTCCAGAGAAACAGAAAGAATAGAAGATAGATGTTAATAGAAAGATAGAAATAATAGCTAGCTAGCTAGCTAAATAGATAGATAGATGGATAGATGATAGATGGATAGACAGAGATGATAGGTAGATGGAGGGATAGATTAGGTAGATAGATATTTAAATGGATGGATAGATAGATATGATAGATGATAGATGGATGGATAGATAGAGATGATAGATGGATAGATAGATAGATATGATAGATGATAGATAGTTGGATGGCTGGACAGATAAAGATGATAGATGTATAGATAGATTAGATGGATAGATAGATAGATGGATAGATAGATATGATAGATGATGGATGGATAGATAGAGATGATAGATGGATAGACAGATTAGATAGATAAATAGATGATAGGTAGACAGATGATTGATAGATAGATGATAGATAAATAGATGGGATAGATAGATAGATGATGATGGATAGAGATGATAGATAGATGGATGGATGGATGAGAGGGGACTGACTGTGGGAATTAGCTACAAGGATTATGGAGACGGAGAAGTCCCATGATGTGCCCTCTGCAAGCTGGAGAATGAAGGGAGCCGGTGGTGTGACTCAGTCCAAGTACTGAGGTCTGAGAGCCAGGGAAGCCAAAGGTGTAACTCTCAGTCCAAGGTCAAAGGCCTGAGAAGCCAGTGGGCCACTGCTCTAAGTCTTGGTGTATGAAGGCTAGAGAACCTGGAGTGCTGATGTCCAAGGCAGGAGAAGATGGATGGCTCACTCCAGAGAAGGTGGTTCACCTTTCCTCTGCTTCTTGTTCTATCCAGGCCCTCAGCTGATCGGATGGTGCCTACCCACATCAGATGAGGGCAGATCTTCCTTCCTTAGTCCGTTGATTCAAATGCTAGTCTCTTCTGGAAACACTCTCACTAAACAGACCCAGAAATTGCATGAGCGTCATGGTTCATGCCTGTAATCCCAGCACTTTGGGAGCTCAAGGCAGGAGGATCGCTTGAGCCCAGGAGTTTGAGACCAGCCTGGACATTTTAGCGAGACCAATCTTCACAAAAAGTAAAAAAATTAGCCAGGCGTGGTGGCATGCACCTGTGGTCCACGCTAATCAGGAGGCTGAGGCGGGAGGATCACTTGAGCTCAGGAGATTGAGGTCACAGTGAGCCATGATTGCGCCACTGCACTAGAGCCTGAGTGACAGAGTGAGGCCTTATCTCAAAAATCATAAAACATAACATAACATATAAAAATAAAATAGAAATAATGCCTTTCCAGCTATCCGGATATCCCTTAATCTAGTCAAATTAACATTTAAAATTAATCTTCACAAATCTACCCCTTGTCAATTTAGCACCCATATGCATTTCCTTAAACCATCCCTTCTCCAGAAGAGGAGGTAAAGTCCTTGAGTAATGTTTACTCTTCTCCTGATATCCATTTGTGTATGTATGTACACATGTATGTATGTTTATAGAAACAGGGTCTCACTATGTTGCCCATGCTGGTCTTGAACTCCTGGGCTCAAGAGATCTTCCTGTCTCAGGCTCCTAAAGTGCTGGGATTACAGGCATGAGCCATTGAGCCCAGCCAATATCCCATAATTTAAATAGTATTATGTAAAATTAGCAATACTGAAATATTGATATAAAGTCAAAATTTTTTTCTCTTAATAGAGATAGGGGTCTCTCTAGGTTGCCCAGGCTGGTTTCAAACTCCTGACCTCAAGCCCTTCTCGTGCCTCAATCTCCCAAAGTGTTAGGATTACAGACGTGAGCCAAGGCACCTGGCTCAATATATCTTATAGTTACTTGATAAGGGAATAAGAGAGGAAAGAAAACAAAGATATATCATTTGCTTGATATATTTATATATACATACAAACATGTTCTTTTTTTTTTTTTTTTTGAGACATGGACTCACACTGATGCCCAGGCTGGTGTGCAGCGGTGTGATCTCAGCTCACTGCAGTCTTGACTTCCCGGGCTTAGTACAGACGGTGTCTCATTATGTTGTGTTATACACAACAACATGGAGAAATCTTGGAAACATTATGTTGGCTATAAGTCCCGGATGACCACATGTGGTACAATACTATTTTTGCAGAGCACTAATACTACTAGCAATATTAAGCACAATCTTGTTAAGCATACTTATATATGTGATAAAGTAGTTTCTTGTAAAACTAAACATGTGCTTACCATACAACTCAGCAATTGTACTCTTAGGCATTCATCCTAGAGAAATTAAAACTCATTCACACAAAACTTGTATGTGAATGTTTATAGCAGCTCTATTCATAATAGTCAGAAACTGGAAACAAGTTAAATGCCTCCAACAGGTGAAAGGATAAACAAATTATGGTGCATCCACACTTGTGGAATTAACTACTCAACAGTAAAAAGACATGGTCTACAGAGGCACACAACTTGGATGGATCTTGAGAGACTTGTGCTGAGTGAAGAAAGCCAGTCTCTAAAGTCTACATATCATACAATTCCATTAATGTAGCATTCTTTTAATTTTCTGTTTTTTGGTTTTTTTTTGAGACAGGGTTTCGCTCTGTCGCATAGGCTGGGGTGCAGTGGAGTGATCTCAGCTCACTGCAGCCTTGACTTCCTGGGCTCAAGTGATCCTCCCATCTCAGGCTCCCAAGTGACTGGGATTGCAGATACACACCACCATGCCCAGCTAATTTTTGTATTTTTTGTAGAGACAGGGTCTTGCCATGTTGCCCAGGGTTTTCTCAAACTCCTGGGGTCAAGTGATCTGCCTGCCTTGGCCTGTCAAAGTGCTGGGATTACAGGCATGAGCCACGGTGCCTGGCCTAATGTAGCATTCTTGAAACAGCAAAACAACAGAGATGGAGGGTAAATTAGTTGGTGGTGCCAATTTTTACAAAGGGGAGAGAGAGGGGGCAGGCTGTGGCTATAAAAGGGTGGTGGAAGAGATCCCTATGATGGACTCTTTCTATATTGAATCAGAGTGGTGTTCACAGGAAAAGTTGTGTAGAACTAAATATACATACACACATAGTACATGGTGAAATCTAAGTAGAGTTGATTATTTTATTAATTTTAATTATTAATTACTATTTAATTATATATTTATATTTTAAATAAATTCTGATATAAACATATTTAACTATAATTATTTAAATATATCAACATTTAGTATATTATAAATATTACTTGAAAAAATCAAGATTATTTTAATTTATTCATTTTATTGATGTTAATTTTCTCATTGTAATATATTTGCATATTCGTACGCTTTATAACTAGCATATGTCTAACATATAATGTTTGTATTCCAAATGATGTATTGTAAAGGTGGGCCTCACACACACACACAAAGAAACAATGTAAATTCCACTATCAAAATATAATCATGAGAGAGATAGATCTACTCTGTCAATTAAAGATACTATTTCTGGTGGCTTTCACACAGGAATGCACACTGGGGACAAAAGTAAGAACTCAGCAACATTTCTGTGTGTATGGAAATTTAGTCTGTGATGAAACGTGGAGTTTGAAATCAATGGAGTGAAGAAAGTACTGTGTAGTATATGGCATTGGAAACATGGACAATTTGGGTGGAAAAGTCAAATCCTTATTTCACATCATAAACTAAAATACAACCTAGGGGGTTTATTATTAAAACATTTTAACAAAGGGAAGTACCAGAGAAGTACGTGTTATATTTATGTTAGAGGGGGAAGAATTTTCTAAACAAGGACAAAACCTAGAAGCCACAAACAGCAAAATGAACGACGTAAAAACTTCCTATTTCCATAGCATGAAAGCCTAACATACTATCATATTAAAGGTAAACAACATTTTAAAATTCTTTTTACTTTTATTTTTTCTTCTTTTTTTTTTTTTTTTTTTGAGGCAGGATCTTGCTCTGTTGCCCAGGCCAGGGTGCAGTGGTATAATCTCAGCTTACGGCAGCCTCAGCCTCTTGGGTTCAACTGTGTGGTCATGTGTTAGGCCCCATTTGTGGGATATGAACAAAGTGTGTAGAATACACTCCTATATTTTTCACTAGGGCTGCTGTACAAAGCACCACCAACTAGATGGCGTGAACAGAAACGAGGTGTCTCACAGGTCTGGAGGCCAAAAGTCTGAAATTCAGGTGCCAGCAGAGTTGGCCGGTTCTGAGGACCGGGAGGGAGACTCTGTTTTCAGTCTGTCACCTGGTTTCTGAGGTTTGCTGCTCATCTTTGGCATTTCTTGTCTTGTAGAGACATCACTGCAATATCGTCTCCTATGGTCACATGACATTCTCTCTCTCTCTCTCTCTGTGTGTGTGTGTGTGTGTGTGCGTGTGTGTGTCCACGTTCCCCTTTTTGTAAGGACACCAGTCACATTGGATTAGGGCCCACCTGCTCCAGCATGACCTCATTGTAACTTAATGAATTACATCTGCAACAGCCCTATTTCCAAATAAAGTCACATTCTGAGATACTTGGGGTTAGGACTTCAACATATAAATTTGAGAAGGACATAGCTGAATCCATTGTAATCCCTAAGAAGCAAGACTGATTAAGTCATTCGTTGAGTCAATGTTGCTATGACCAGCTACAGGAAGATAGCAAGACAAGGAAGAAAAAAGGGACATTCAATTTTATCTTATAGAATAATCAAATCATATTTGGACAAATAATATATTATTAGATGTATAAGACAGATGGAGACAGAGAAAGAGGGCGATAGCAAGAGAGAGCAATGTGCTATTATATTTTACTGAAGAAGGAATTAAGAGAGGAAAGTGATTACTGCTGAGGAGAGAGAAGGTCCACTCTCCTGAAAAAGGCCTGAGTCCTCTAATGATTGTTCTAAAGCTCAACTTATTCATGAAAATAACTATTTCACAAAGAGAGTACCATGAAGTGCCCACTATGTGCCATGCTCTGTGGTAACGATCAGGAGTGCAAGGATGCACAGTCAGTTCTACTTCAGGTGTGGTCTGCAGACCGCTTGTGCACTGCCTGTTAGGAAAGACACTCTCAGGGAAGGAAGCAAGGAAGCAGTGTGTTCGCTTTATGTTCTGAGAAGTTCCTTATCTTGTTGCAGACAAGCAACAAACAGTGGTGGATATGCTGCTTCAGTCGTGCTAAACAGGGCTGTGTCTCTGCCCTCTGGAGCCATGCTGAGTGGAGGAGACACTTGTATTTTGACAAAACATCACCCTCCCCAGCCACATTCAAGTGTTAAGTCTGAAATTTTTCCTTCACACCCTCTGTTGCTCCTCTAGGTGTCAAGGAGCCCATCTCCATTTTAGAAAGACACAGATGCGTTCTGGGCCGTTGCCCAGGAAGGAACGTCTACCAGGACAGTTCTGAGAAGGCTCAGCATCATATCTAAACACAGGAAAGGAATTGCCTCTTGGAAAATTCAGGATGACAACTGTGGGTAGCAAGCCAAGGCAAAGGGCAGAACACGGAGCAGCATTTGAGGTTCCAGCCAATTCCAGCCTGTCTGCAGGCTCTGCCTGCCTCCACGGCTGTCAGGTGTCCCCACCAGGAGCTACATAGGGCGAAGCTAGGCAGGCTTTCAGTGCCAGCTGTGGTTTCCCCAACAGCCCACAGGCCAGAGGCCCCGCCCAGGCCACCTCCTCCAGTCGCCCTGCCGCCGGATGGTCTTCAGTGGTCTCACTCTCCCTCCCACTGCATTTCCATCTCTGCTGTAATATACCACCTCAGCCCTTCCTTTTTGATTCTCAAGAGCAAATTTTGGAAATAAAGCAACCTGAAAACATGCTCTTGCTCATTTTATGCCTCCTATATCCGTTCTCTCCCAAATGACTAATAGAAAGCTCCAGTCACCAAGATCAACTTCTCTAAATCCTACCTCCTTCCACTTGTAAACACCAAGTGCCCCTATGTGATACCAGTGCCATGACAGAAGCCTCTGCAGGGCTCTGGAAGTCAGAGAACTGTTAATACTACCCAGAGAGGGCTGGGTGCGGTGGCTCATGCCTGTAATCCCAGCACTTTGGGAGGCCAAGGCGGGTGGATCACTAGGTCAGGAAATCGAGACCATCCTGGCTAACATGGTGAAACCTCATCTCTACTAAAAATACAAAAAATTAGCCGGGCGTAGTGGCGGGTGCCTGTAGTCCCAGCTACGAGGGAGGCTGAGATAGGAGAATGGTGTGAACCTGGGAGGCGGAGCTTGCAGTGAGCCAAGATCGCGCCACTGCACTCCAGCCTGGGCGACAGAGCGAGACTCCATCTCAAAAAAAAAAAAATCTACCCGGAGAGAGGTAGTCAAGAGGCCATCCTTGACTGGGTGGTGAAAGGAGAGTAGGAGCTTGCCACGCAGAAACAAGAAGGAGGCACAGCAGAGAGAGTGGTGGAAGCAAAGAATAAGATCACCAAGTATTTTCACAAGAGTTTCAGTATGTCTGGAATTTAGGTGTGGTAAGGAATAAGTACAGATGGAGGCAGTGGGCCAGGTAAAAGAGGCTCTTGTTTGAGTTATATCAGTGTGTTAGTTCTGTATCCTAGATGTGGTGAGGCATTACATGATTCTATCAACTTCCTTTGGTCTTCAGCTACCCAAACATAATTTTACACATATTATCTGACAAGTTCTAGATCCTAAATGCTTTCCCCATCTGGCTGCAGATAATCTAGACATGAAACATGTTTGCCTCATTAGAGGCAGTTAGAATAAAGAGAAATGGCTTCCACACCACAAAGGCAACTTTGAGCATGGGTGCGGTGGCTCATGCCTGTAATCCCAACATTTTGGGAGGCTGAGGCAGGAGGATCACTTGAGTCCAGGAATTCAAAACCAGCCTGGGCAATAGAGTGAGAACCTGTATTTACAAAAAAATTTTTAAAAACAAAGAGATTAGCTAGGCATGGTGGCACACATCTGCAGTCCAGCTACTTAGGCTGAGGCAGGAGAATTTCTTGAGCCCAGGAGTTGGAGGCTGCAGTGAGTTATGATCATGCCACTCCACTCCACTCCAGCCTGGGCAACAGAGCAAGAGTCTGTCTCTAAAAGAAAAAACAACTTTGAGTAAAAGTAATGCACATACATTACATACTTTAGCTACCCATGTAGAAAACTGGATATTTCATGTTCTTTTCCTTTGTCTATAGTTATGATCTTCTGGCTTGGTTGAAACTTCAACTTTTTTTTAAAATAAAACTTGGGTTACAAAGGATCATAAATCATTCTGCTATAAAGATGCATGCACACGTATGTTTACTGCAGCACTATTTACAATAGCAAAGACTTGGAACCAACTGAAATGCCCATTAATGATAGACTGGATAAATAAAATGTGACATGTATACACCATGGAATACTATGCAGCCATAAAAACGAATGAGTTCATGTCCTTCACAGGGACATGGATAAAGCTGGAAACCATCATTCTCAGCAAACTAACACAGGAACACAAAACCAAACACCGCATGTTGTCACTCATGAATGGGAGTTGAACAATGAGAATACATGGACACAGGGAGGGGAATGTCACACACCAGGGCCTGTTGTGGGATGGGGGGAAAGAGGAGGGAGAGTATTAGGATGAATACCTAATGCATGCGGGTCTTAAAACCTAGATGATGGGTTGACAGGTGCAGCAAACCACCATGGCACGTGTATACCTACATAACAAACCTGCACATTCTGCACATGTATCCCAGAACTTAAAGTAAAAAAACAAACAAACAAAACAAAAACAAAAACAAAAAAAAACCCTAGGTTATATTTCTAGTAGAATTGAGAGGGTTTTTTTTGTTTATTTTGCTTTTTGTTTGTTTGTTTTTTGAGACAGAGTCTTACTCAGTCACCCAGGCTGGAGTGCAATGGCACGATCTCAGCTCACTGCAACCTCCACCTCCTGGGTTCAAGCAATTCTCCTGCCTCAGCTTCCCAAGTAGCTGAGATTACAGGCAGAATTGAGAGTTTTATTTCAAAAAAAGTGAAAGTTTAAATTTAGCATTTTTATTGTTAGAATGATGGCTCTGGCAAGTGCAATAATTTATAAACTCCAAGCAAATGAGAGGGCTGCAGAAGACAAAAATATAAAAATATAGGTACAGATTGGAGTAAAGCATGCATTTTTGAACTGTTTCTTTTATTAATGTCACACATCTATTTCTCAGCTGTGTCTGCCAAATGCATTTAGATCCTAGCATCCAGGGACTCTGCTGGCGTGGCGGAAGGTAGCGTAGCACCATTGACAGCAGAAGACCTTTCCATGGCTCCGCTTTCCTCAAAATGAATTTTTTGAAAACCAAGGTACTTAAAAATCTGTTTCCTTACTTTACATTTGTTGAAGTTTCTTTGTTTGTTTTAAAGGTTGGACAACATGTTGTAAAATATAACCTGTATATGATGATGTTTGTAAATCATTAAAGTACAAATTTAAAAAGAAAATGAAACTCTTGGCAATTTACTTTCATTTCTTGCCATATGATGGAGTCACTGATACCAGACTAACTTTTCCACCATCAACAACTATAAATATGGGCAAAATAGATGAGGCATTTTGTTTTTTTGAGACAAAACTTGGGCTCCGTAGCTTGGGCTGGAGTTCAGTGGTTACGATCATAGCTCACTGCAGCCTTGACCTCCAGGTCTCAAGCGATCCTCCCACCTCAGCTTCCAGAGTAGCTGGGACTACAGGTATGTGCTGCATATCCACCTAATTTATTTATTTACTTTATGGAGAGGAGTCCTCACTATGCTGCTCAGGCTGGTCTCCTGGCCTCAAGCAATTCTCCTGTCTCAGCCTCCCAGTGTTGGGATTACAGGCATGAGTCATGGTGCCCAGCCAAGGCAACTGTTTCTGAGCACTGGGCAACAGCAAGATTGAACTGTGATCCTGAAAGAGGAAGAAAGTGTAGGGTGGGCACCAAAACTGCCTCTGTTTGCCACCTGAGGGCATTTTCCAAACTGCAGCTGGAGATGGGAGGAAGTGGAATCCACCCAGAGCATGACTGATGGTCTCAGTGCATAATAGAGGCCTTGCTTGAAGCTCAGGGTGGCTTAGGCAGCCGCAATTTGAAGGACAGGGTATCAGAAAGAATGGGGAACTGTGCAGAGAAGGAGTTTAAAAGTCTGCACAGTGTCCACTTAAGTCTTTGGCTAGATACTAAGCTATGCTTATGTGTTGGTCAATTGCAAGGCCTGGCAGTGAGCAGCTGCTAGATTGAATGGAAATTCCAGAGACTGTGCAGTGCTTGGAGTGCTGGGAGACACAGGAGTTCTGCCTCGCCAGAAACAGAATGGTGAACACTCTGAGTATTCAAGTGAGACCACAGCAAGGCCATGCCTGAGGGACAGGACTACATCAGTCAAAGAGTAAGGGCTACTCAGCCAGGGGCGATGGCTCACGCCTGTAATCCCAGCAGTTTGGGAGGCCGAAGTGGGTGGATCACCTGAGGTCAGGAGTTTGAGACCAGCCTGGCCAACATGACGAAACCCTGTCTCTACTGAAAATACAAAAATTAGCCATGCATAGTGGCATGTGCTTGTAATCCCAGCTACTTGGAAGGCTGAGGCAGGAGAATCACTTGAACCTGGGAGGCAGAGGTTGCAGTAAGTCAAGATCGCACCACTGCAATCCAATCCAACCTGGGCGACAGAGTAAGACTTTGCCTCAAAAAAAAAAAAAAACAACCAAAAAAACAAAACAAAACAAAAAAAGAGTAAGGGCTACTTTACACCCAGAATACCAACATCAAAGTCCAGAAGCAAGCCTTAGCTGGATCAAGCTCAACCACCAGTACATTAACTGGCTGCCAGAATAAAACACACAGATCTAAAAGAAGACCAAAAAGAAAAAGACTCTCAGCAACCTAGCATACACAATGGTCATAATAAATTTTAATATAGGGGACATCAGTGGAAAAAATAGAAACTGTAAAGAGAACTAAATGGATATTCTAGAACAGTACAATGTGTGAAATGAAGATTTCACTGGATGGGCCTAACAGTAGACGAAGATGATCAAAGCATACTCTGCTTACATTCATACAGATAAATGCAAATTATCCAATCTTAATATTAGGGAGAAAAAGTATGCAGAGATTCATTGATCTGTAGGACAATATTCAATAGTCTAACATATGGAGAGATGGAGAGATGGAGTCTTAGGAGGAGAACAGAAAGAGAATGAGTCAGAAAAATGTTTTGAGAAAATAATGGCCAAATATTTCCCAAATTTGTTTAAAATATAAGCTTCCATAAGCCTCCAAGAAGCTCAGAAAACTCCAGGCAGGATGAATAAAACAAAAATACAACTAGGCCCAATGGAGTCAAACTGCTGAAAATCAAAGATGAGGAGAAAATCTTTAAAGTAGCCAGAGAAAACCAGACATGTTACATACAGAGAAATTGTATATAAATTCAGCTACTTCTCATCAAAATCCATCAACCCATAATTCTATATCCAGGAAGAAATAATCTGTCAAAAATAAGGACAGTGTGAAATAAGGACAGTTTAAGATAAACAAAAGCTGAGAGAATTCACTACCAGCTGACCTGAATTAGAGGAGAAGCTAAAAGTTCTTCAGGTGAAAAGAAATGGAGAAAACTGGATATTGTAAATATAAAACAAAAAAGATACTGTATTATATTTAATTTCTTAATGTCTTTGAAAAGCAAGCAATTGTTTAAGCAAAAATTATACTAATGTATTGTGAGGTTTCTAACTTATGCAAATTTAAAATATATGACATAGCAAAAAAGTGGAGGTTAAATGAAATTACACTCTCACTACAACACTACAACGTATAGTTTTTAAAACAATAACAAGTCAACATAGTGGAGACTTCTAATACATTCAACAAATTAGATGTTATAGGATATTTCCTTGAAAAACAGAGTTTACCAAAACCAGTGCAAGATGAAGAGAAAATTTGAATAGCTCTATATCAGTTAAAGATGTTAAATTCAAAAATCTAAGTCCTAGGCCAGGTGCGGTAGCTCATGCCTATAATCCCAGCACTTTGTGAAGCCAAGACTGGAGGATCACTTAAGCCCAGGATTTCAAGATTAGCCTGGGAAACATAGTGAGATCTCATCTCTCCTAAAAATAAAAATAAAAAATTAGCCGGGCATGGTGGTGAACACTTTTAGTCCCAGCTTCCTGGGAGGCTAAGGCAGGAGGACTGCTTGAGCCTGGGAGGTCGACGTTGCAGTGAACCATGATTGTGTAACTGCCCTCCAGCCTGGGCAACAGACCAAGTGTCCATCTCAAATTTAAAATGAACAAAAATAGAAATAAAAACAAAATCAAAGTCCTTCCCATAAAGGAAACTCCAGGCCCAGGTGGTACAATTACACACACATTAGAATGGCTCAAGTGAAAAGGAATAATACCATCAAATATTGGCAAAGAATGTGAAGCAGCTGGAACTCTCATGCATTGCAGGTGGAAGCGTAAAGCAGGTACTGAGGCAGGAGGCAGGACTTGACTCCAGAGGCAGGGCTCAGACTCCAGACCAGATTGAAGACTAGCTGAAACAGGGAAGAGGCAAAAGCACCTCTCCATAAGACATGCCCATCAGTGCCATGTCAGTTTACCATTGCCATGGCAACACCCAGAAGTTACCACCCCTTTCCCTGACAATGACCTGACAACCCAGAAGTTATCATCTTTTTTCTAGAAATTTCTGCATAATCCACCCCTTGATCTGCCTGTGATTAAAAGTGGGTATGAAATGACTGCAGAACCCCCCTGAGCTGCTACTCTGGGCACACTGCCTGTGGTTAGCCGTGCTTCACAAGGAGCAGTACCCCTGCTACTGCTATGCACTGTGCTGCCATCAAAGTTGCTGTTTAACACCACTGGTTCACCCTTGAATTCTTTCCTGGGTGAAGCCAAGAGCCCTCCCAGGCTAAGCCCCAATTTGGGGGCTCGCCTGTCTAGCGTCAGCACAACCACTCTGGAACTATGTGTGGTAATTTCTGTTTTAATGAAATATATTTATCTGTGATCAGCAATTCTAGTCCTAGTCAAGTACTCTAGATAAATGAAAATATATGTACATAAAAGGGTTGTTCATTGCAGCTTTATTCAAAATAGCCAAAAACTAGAAACCACTGCAATATCTATCGACAAGTGAATGGATAAACAAAATGTGTTATTTCCATATGATGGACTATTATTCAATAATATCAAGGATACATTCAAGAACATAGATGAATCATGATACATTACGCTGAGTGAAAGAAGCCGGAGATGAAAGACTCCCTAATGTTTGATTCTATGTAGTTGAAGTCCATGGATAGGCAAAACTAATGTAGCTTGGAAAACAGTCTAAACAATGGTTGCCTCTGGCATTGAGGAGTGGAAGATGATTGGAAAGGGTCTTAAGGGAACTTTGTGAGGTTTTGTAATATTCTATTAACTGAATAGAATGCCAGTTGCCTGGGTTTTTGCATTTCTTTTTACTTTTGTGGTTACCTTTAAGAAGGAAAGGTGTCAGTGGCTGGGGAAAGCATAAGGGATTTTCTGGAGTGCTGGCCATGCTCTACTTCTTGGCGTGACAGTATTTACTTTGCGGTAATCCTTTAACTGTACATTATGATGTGTGCACTTTCCAGAATGTGCAGTATGCTTTTATAAGTCACAAATTAGAAGCCCTTTGGATGACTTACTGTCCATATATGCCATCCTCCCACAGTGTAGTTATGCGTGGCATCTGCATAGTCAGGCTCAGACATTCTTTAGCCACCCCTGAAGCTTGACTTCCATGCTTGAGCAAATACTTCCTAATCCTGAGAGCTGTCAGGGTTCACTTGAATTTTCTGGCACGGTAGGAATCATTGTGCTTTTCCCAGAAGGAAACTGATCTAATTGGCTTAATGAAGCCAAGAACCTCTTATTCAACTCTCTTTTCTTTATAATAACATGGTATTATTTCTTTTAATTATGGACTATCACATGGAAATTGCTGACTTATTCTAGCTCCATTAAGTGGACACACTAAGATGAACCAAAATACTTACAAAAAGCACACAAACACCCCCTGCCTGCCTCTGCTCCCTGCACTCAGTCTCTGTGGTCCCTTGCACCTCACCTTCCCAATTTGGCTCTGCTTCTTGGTTCAGCTTTAACAGCCTGCCTAGTGCATGCCTCTGTAGCCCCTGGGTCCTGATCTGAGAGAGCGTGCATCTGGCCAAGTGCTTTCAGAGGGAGCATGAGGAGACTGCCCTGACCTCTCTTGGCCTCTTATTGGGAGACGCCCTTTGGCTGTGATGCATATCCTTACTTTAATGTGGTTGCTGTACACAGCATATTGGATTCCACCTCATAACAATCTGCAGATCTGTGAGTCTGAGCAATCGATGCCTGTCTAACTGCCACTCTCACTGCATTAGGCATCAACTTTCTCAAAGACCTTTCCTAATGCACTGACATTCAAGTCAGTCCCTTTTTATTTTATTTTGTTATTATTTTTTAGAGACAGGGTCTCCCTCGCCCCAGCTGGAGTGCAGTGGCATGACCATGGCTCACTGAAGCCTCCAACTCCTGGGCTCAAGCAATCCTTCTGCCTCCGCTCCTGAGTTGGGACAAGCAGCACATACCGCCATGCTGAACTAATTTTTAAGTTTTTTTGTAGAGACAGGGTCTTATTATGTTGTCCAGGCTGGTCTCAAACTCCTGGTCTCCAGCAATTCTCCTGCCTCAGCCTCCCAAAGCGCTGAGATTAGTGGTATGTACCTTTTTGACACTACTCCAGTTGTGTTTGGCAGCTTCCTTCTTCCTGACTTACTTATCTTCAGAGCCCTCATCACCATCTGGTGTTATGGTCTATGTGTTGATATCATTTTCTACATCACCCTCAGCCTATTTGAATATAAAGTCCGTGAGAGGGAAAGGATAGAAATTATGTTTACTTTGAACACTCCTGCAGCTCCAGTGCCTGCAACAATGACTGGTGCATAGTAGATTGTCCATAAATATTTGAAAAATGAATAAATGAGACAATTGGGAAAAGAGAATGAGAAGCTGATAAACATTTGGTGTGCACACATAAAAATAATAATAACAATAATAATAATAGTAATAATACAGATGCTCCTCGGCTTATGATGGGATTATGTCACAATGAACCAGTGGTCAATGGAAAATACCTTAAGTAGAAAGTGCATGTGATATACCTGACTTGCTGAATATCCTAGCTCAGCCTAACCCACCTCACCCAAGCTCAGAGTGCCTACAGTTGCCTACAGTTGGGCAAAGTCATCTCACACAAAGCTTATTTTATAATAAAGTGTTGAGTATCTCAGACAGTTTATTGAATATGGTTGAAAGTGAAAAACAGAACAGTTGTGTGGGTTCTCCAGCTACTATTTCTTTTCTTTCTTTCTTTCTTTTTTTTTTTTTTTTTTTGAGAAAGGGTCTTGCTCTGTGGCAGCCTTGACCTCCCAGACTCAAGCCATCTTCCTACCTCAGCCTCCCCAGCAGTGAGACCACAGGTGCCCGCCGCCACCATGCTTGGCTAATTTTTGTACTTTTGGTAGAAACAAGGTTTCACCACGTTGCCCAGGCTGGTCTCGAACTCCTGGCCTCAAGGGATCCATCCACCTCAGCCTCCCAAACTTGCGGGATTACAGATGTGAGCCACTATGCCTGGCCTCACAGTACTGTTTCTATTGAGTGTGTATTGCTTTCACACCACAGTAAGTTTGAAAAGTCTAAGTCAAACCATCGTAAGGCAGGAACCGTCAGTCTAAAAAAGGCATATGATTTTGAGAAAAAGGGAGGCAGAGGAGTTGGGAAGAGAGGTTATAGGACTGATGAAAGATAGTGAAACCAGTGCAGATGTAACAAAACATTGAATCAAAGGGAACAAAGACAGGGGTGGGCAGAAGCCAGGAAGGGACTGGGCCAAGTAAGAGGGAAAGGAAAAGGGGGTTCCCTCTGTCCCTTCTCCCTCAATCAGGCCTGTGGGTGCAGGGCAGGACGCTAGGCCCCATGCTGTATAGAATTATCTCTGTTGGTCTTCTCCTTTCCTCCTTCCCTGGACTCTGACGTCTTTGTCAAGTCTGGGATGAAGTGGGTGAGAGGAATGCCTTTTCATCATGAGCTTCCCTGAGGTTTCTCTTTCTCCACATGAAGTTTCAAAAGTCTATTTTGGGATGCAAAGGCTGAGAACTCCAACACTAGGTCTCCTCTCCTCTCCCGGCCAATGTTCGAGAGCTGGTAAGACAAGACCTCAAGTTGCTGCCGAAATGGAAGGAGGCCATGGGGAAAGACGGAATGATAAACATGTCGGTTCAGATCAACATGTTATCTCACCACAAGGGTGTTTGTTAGGAAATGAATGTGTTTGTTCTTTTGCATCAATCAGGAGCAGCAGGGAACGTGGAGGGGTGGAGGGATAGTGAATGGGTTTGTTTTAAAGAAAAAGACCAGTGAGAGGGGAAGTTCAAGGCCTCTAGTCAAGTCACCCATGCTTTCTCCCAGGCCCTCATCTCTGTTCCCTTCCCACGCAGTCTTGTCCAACCTCTGCATTCTGTGCCAGCAGATCTGGGTGCTTATGCCTGGCTTGGGGAAGTGTCTGTCTTGGAGGGGAAAGGGTGTGGGGACTTCACTCGTATGCACAGTGCACCAGATTCCACAGAGCCTCTTGAGCCCAGGGTTTTTATCATTATGTTTGTTGACTTATTATGTAAAAATTGTACTTTGTTGCTTTTTTATTTGCTTGTTTTAATTGTTACTTGCAGCCATTTTTCCAAATGGCTGTTGTTCTTGAATGTTAGCTGTGCTCACACTTTCCTCATTATTGGTTTCTTAGTGAACTTTCCTTTCCTTTATTCCTTCCTTCCCTCCCTCCCTCCCCCCCCACTTCCTTCCTTCCTTCCATCCCTGCATTTTTAGACAAGGTCTTTCTCTGTTGCCCAGGCTGGAGTGCAGTAAGTCGTGTGATCTTGGCTCACTATCGCCTCAACCTCCTGGGCTCAAGAGATCTTCCTACCTCAGCCTCCTGAATGGCTGAGACCACAGACACTCACCACCATACCTGGCTATTTTTTTTTTCTAGAGACAGGGTCTTGCTCTCTTGTCCAGGCTGGTCTCAAACTCCTGATCTCAAGCAATTCTCCTGCCTCAGCCTCCCAAAGTTCTGGGATTACAGACATGAGCCACTGCATCTAGCCTGTCCTCTATATTTTTGTTTTTAAAATATTTATCCTTTCTTTCTTTTTTTTGGCCTCGATGTATAACTGTTATTTTCTAGATTTGATCTGAGATGGAATCATGGCTCTTCTTTGCATTTTGGAATGAAAAGAGGTGTGAGCCAGGGTAAGATTCTGCAGGAAGACCTTTAGTGGGCTGAGGCAAGGATGTGAGATGCAGTCCAGTTGCTACTCTGAAACCTGTCCTTGAGGTTGCTGAGGAGTCTGATGCCATGACTCCATGGGGGGTGGTGTTTACACCTTGGGAGTCCATATGGCTAAACTACAAAAGAAACATGTGACCCTGGTCTTTGCTTATCATATAACAGCAGAAGTACAATATAGAGAATCTTTCTTTGCAGGCTGTATGGAGCTTACCCTTTGTGGTAGCTCTGTTGCATTCTGTAGCAAAGTGTTTTCAAAACTTTCTTGACCAGTGACATACTGATAAGCATTTAGATCATGTAAGTGGTTTTCTATTGCAAACAATATGACTCAAAACATACATTACACATATACTTTTGGCACTGACTGAATTGATATAGGCTAGATTCCTAGAACTGGTGTCTCAGTCAAAGGAAACATGCATTTGAATTTGAATAGGTGCAGTCCTTCCAAAGAGCCCTTCCAAAATGCTGTGCCACTGCATGGAGTTTGTATCTGCCACTGCATGGAGCGAGCTATTTCCCTACATCCAAACCTATAAGATACTATCCATCTGTCTCTTTTGCTCATCTGATGGGGAAAATTGGTACTTCATGGTTCCTAAACAATTTTGAATACTAGGGGATTTTGACTTTGAAGCTTCTTTCCTTTCCAGAGTTTTCATAATGACAACATGGAAAGTAGACTAAAGGGAAGATATTGAGGGTGGGATGTACATCAGAGAGGCCAAAGGAAGAAAATCATTATCCAGGTAGAAGGAAAAGAGGGCAGGATTTAGGGTATAAGGGAAGATGTAAGAAACTTGTAGGGAGCCATCTCCTTGCCAGTGCCTTCTCTCCATGCCCATCCTGACTTTTTGCACGTTTTTTTTGTTGTTGTTTGTTTGTTTTTAGAGATAGGGTCTCTCTCTGACACCCAGGCTGGTGTACAGAGGCCTGATCCTAGCTCACCACAGTCTTGAACTCCTGGGCTCAAGCAAACTCCCGCCTCAGTCTTCTGAGTAGCTGGGACTACATGCGCATGGATGCCACCATGGCTTGTTAATTTAAAACTTTTTTTTTTTTTTTTTTTTTTAGAGACAGGTCGCACTATGTGACTTAGGTTGGTGTCAAACTCCTGGTCTCATGTGACCCCCAGCCTCAGTCTCCAGAGTAGCTGGGTCTATAGGTGCAAGCCATCACGCTCGGCTGACCTTTTGCAAATGTGAGTACAGATGCCCTCCTGAGACTTGGCTGCAAAGTCTCATGCACAGGAAGGAAGACCTAAGGCTTGATCTCTTCTGAGGCAGCCAGCCTCTGAGAGATTCACGTCAACCACTAAGGTCACCTGCTGCCCCCACAGTCCTGTGGAACTAAGTGTAAAGAGCTTTTGATCTTGGGTGGAAATAAGGCAGAATTTATTATGTCACTAGAATCTTTTTTTTTTTTTGAGTTGGAGTCTCACTCTGTCGCCCAGGCTGAAGTGCAGTGGCGGGATCTCGGCTCACTGCAAGCTCTGCCTCCTGGGTTCACGCCATTTTCCTGCCTCAGCCTCCCGAGTAGCTGGGACTACAGGCGCCCACCACCACGCCCGGCTTATTTTTTGTATTTTTAGTAGAGACGGGGTTTCTGCGTGTTAGCCAGGATGGTCTCTATCTCCTGACCCCGTGATCTGCCTGCCTCGGCCTCCCAAAGTGCTAGGATTACAGGCGTGAGCCACTGCGCCCGACCGCTAGAATCTTTTTAAGGTTTCCAAGGCAGAGGAATGTGTGCGGATTCATAAGCTGCCAAGATTTAAGAAAAAAGAAAAGTTAGTTAGGTGGAAAATTCAGATAAGATCCTAAAATTGCTACCTTCAATTTGCTGCTTTTGAGTTGGGAAAGGAAATAAAGGATTTGGAAGCATTATGGGGAAGGCATTTAGGCTAGAATGGAAATGCTTATTCATATTGTTTCTGCATTGGGTGGACCAAGCTATGAGCCACATCCGTCTTTGCAGGAATAAGAAATCATGAGATGGTCAAATTATGTGGCTGGCATTTCTGCATAACGTACCTCCCACATAATGGGCACATAACAATTTCTCTAGCACGTTCTATTTATCAATAAAAGCTCATTTTAAAAAATATTTTATCTTTTTACAGCAGTCTTAGGTTCACGGCAAGATGAGCAGAGGGTCCCAACATCTTCTCCACCCCCACACAAGCATAGCCTCCCTGACCGTCCACATTTCCAGCAGAGTGGCACATTTCTTTATGGTTGATGAAGCCACATTGATACATCATTATTACACAGAGACCACAGTTTACATTATGCTTCACTCTTGGTGTTGTGTATTGTGTGGGTTTGGACCAATGTATAATGCCCTGTATCCACCGTTGCAGTATTGTACAGAGTAGTTTCACTGCCCTAAAAATCCTCTGTGCTCCTCCTATCCATCCCTCTCTCTCCTCTAGCCCCCAGGAACCACTGATCGTTTTCCTGTCTCCATAGTTCTGCCTTTTCCAGAATATCGTTCAGTTGGAACCATGCAGTGGGTAGCCTCTTCAGATTGGCTTCTTTGACCCTGTGACATGCGTGTCACTTTCCTCCATGTGTTTCTATGGCTTGATAGCGCATTTCATTTTACTACTGAATAATACTGCATTCTCTGAATGTACCACAGTTTATTTTGCCGTCCACTTGCTGAAGAACATGGTGGTTGCTTCCTAGTTTTGGCAGTTATGAATAAAGCTGCTATAAACATCCCTGTGCACGTGTTTGTCTGGACACAAAGCTTTTTACCCGTCTCATATATTCATTTGCATTGTTGCTTTACAGTGCCAGGGGCGAGTGGGTAGGGATTTTGTGGGGGCTGTGTGTTTTGACTGTGAAAGACATCTAGCAGTCCTAGTAATGCCCTAGCTCCCATGAGCAGTCCTTCCTAAGGCTTCAGAGAGAGAGACTTTGGGGCTATGCAGTATTGAAAAGGCAAGAGGTAACGCAAGCTGTAGCAACACATTTCACTGCACTTACATGCCGGCAGCCAGAGACAATGCCAGCTGAAGTGGATGCAGCCAGGGGAAGTCTGAAGAGCAGCCAGGCTCATAAATTTGAAGAGTGGAAAAGAATTGCGATGGCAACTAAATATTGCTCTGTAAAGTAGCCAGGCATAAGTCTTATACAGCAGTGACTTTCAAACTTTAGAAACTCTATTAACACTCCTCAAGTAGAAGGTTGCTGTGAGCTCCTGAAGAGGCACAGGCCATCCTCAGATCTCTGTGTTCATGAAAGATGCCCCGACTTTCTCTCAGGGCCCATCTCCCTTGGGGTAGGGGGCTGGGTGCAGAATTTAACATTTTATGATACTTTTTTTTAAAAAGAAATACAAAACTCAAGAAAGTAATATAACAACCCCAACATAACCCCTGCCCAGATTCCTCTTTCCTTTTTACAATTGCATTGCCCACGTAATGTATTCCATCAGCTTCCTGCTGTTTTGACATGTGGGCTGTCTCTGGCTGGCCTTTGGCTACAGTGAGTAGACACCCTTTTGCCTACATGTTTTCACATTTTTGCAAATGTAGCTTAAAGTTAGATTCCAGGAGGTGTGTTTGCAGGGTCATGAGTAAGCGCATATGCAGTTTTGCTCACTGTTGTGCAGTGCCGCACCCAATATCTGGGGATGCCTGCTTCCCAGGGCCTCTCAGCATCATTTGTCATTAGCGTTTTGCATTTTTGTCAACCTGGTAGGTGAGAAATGATATCTCAGTTTAGTTTTAATTTGGTTTTTTTTCTATTTTGTTTGAGATCGATCATATTTTCATATGTTTAAGGGCTATTTACATTTTTCCCCCTGGGAATTCACTCTCTATTTAGATGTCTTGCCCATCTTTATATGACTGGTCTTTTATTGCTTCTAAAATTTGAATTTCTACTTTATTTTCAATTTTCTTTCTTACTTGTCACTGACTTGAAGCTCATACATTTTGAATTTTGAGTCATAATTAAGAAGTTTGAATTTTGAGCTATATTTAGGGAGATTTTCTTACTCCAGATGATAAAGAAGTTTACTTATATTTTCTTCTAGAATTTAGATAGTCTCAATATTCTACATTTAGATTTTTAAAAATATATTAAATTGAGACAGGGTCTCACTTTTTTGCCCAGGCTGGCCTCAAACCCCTGGCCTCATGGGATCCTCCCTTCTCAGCCTCCCAAAGTGCTGGGATTACAGGCATGAGCCACTGCACTTGGTCTACATTTAGATTTTTGTTACATTTGTCATATACTATTCTAGTGTGGAGAGTGAGGTATGGATTGAATGTTACTTCTAAATAGCTATCTATTTGTCCCAAAAATATTTATTTGAGGGTTCCATCTTTTACTTGCTGACTTAGGGTCTGTATCATTTGCTTTATCTCCATGTGTACCTGGCTGTATTTCAGGCCTTTACCTTCTGTTTCACTGGTCTGCCGTCCTTTTACTTGCTAATACCACACTCCTTTAATTAAGGAAGCTTCATAGAGAGCTGGCAGGGAGTATAGAGGAGCAAATACATTTTTCCATTTGGGCACTCCTGACTCACCTGAATTCCAGCAGAGCACAGGCTGTGCCAACTCTCTGCCTGTGCTTTTAGACCCTGTGGCTGCACAAAAAAAACCTCAGGAATCAAAATGGAGACAGTGAGAATTCGGGCTGAAATTACTAGAAAACCCCAGAAAGTAAAGAAGGAAAAAGAAACCAAGGAACCAGAAAAACCAACAGATGCAGTCAATTAAAACTTAGAGTGACCAGGAGATCCAGTGTTTCTTAAAAGAATGGAGATTTCTTGAGTGTGAAGATTTGAGGAAGAGGATGGTGAATGGTCCAAGACAATTGCCCAGCACCTCAAGCAGAGAGGCACCAACAGGAGCTGGTAACAATGTCTACAGTCTACAGATGCTGGAGAGAGCAGGACTCACTCTGAGCCACTCATGAGACCAGCCATGGGCCAAGGCGCCAGCCCTGGCCCTGTCCTCATGGAGAGGCTCTGCCAGGATTCTGGGATACAGATGGAAGGACAAGGTCTTTTCAGGTCCTCTCTGTGCAGATGTGGTTGTTCCTGCAACTCCTGATATCAGTTCTGGGTCTGTCATCCCCGTTGCTTTAAGGGGCTGCTGTCAGCCCCCATGTATGATCTCTGTGGAAGATCCTCAGGTACCCAGATGGGAGTCCTGGAACATGAGCCTGAGAGTCAGCCCCCTGCCTGTTTCCTGCTGTTGTCCCAGCTGGAAACTTGGAGACAGTTAGAACCTGGATCTCAATTCTGCCTGAAAGCAAGGCAATAGCACAATCTATACACTGGTGCATGACACCTCCTCTCCCAGCCTGGTGTGATGAGGATAAAATGAGAAATAAATGAATGAGCATCACCTAAAAAAAAAGAAAGAATTCTATGTTTTAATATCTGGCAGGGCTAGTCCTTTGTTATTTCTTCCGGAGTTTTTCTGGTGATTTTTACATGTTTATATTTCCATATGAACATTATGATCAACTTGTACATTTAGGTCTTCTATAATTACTGGGTTGCTTTCTGAAGGCAGAGTGTCTGGAATCCCACAGGTGCAGAGAGCAGCCTCCTGGGTGTGAGTTAATTTGCATTTATACCTGACTTCCTTTACCATTGGTCAATAACCTAGGCACAAAGCTAAGTTGAAAAGTACTGCCCTAGGTAGCCTTAAAATCTAATGAAGAAGGAACACAAAGTATTACAACACAAGGAAGAAACCCTAAGTTACTAGAGGGCAGGGACCATTTAAT